>NC_091789.1:15568757-15881646 GCF_029378745.1 Bos indicus | reverse complement strand
GCATAGTACTGATGGCACCTTGATTTTTGGCTTCTAGCCTTCAGAATTATGAGAGAATAAATTTCTGCCGTTTTGCCCACCTAGTTCTTGTTACTTTGTTACTGCAACTCTGGAAAACTAATACAGAAAGCATGTACCCACTTTCCCAGGGAGATTTCTGGGGAGTTGGCAAGAATGCGTAGAAGAAACAACTATATAGTGCGTCTTGAGAGAAGAGACCTTTGATGCTCTGTGAGTTCTTTGTGCTTGGGGTTGACTTCCCTGAACGTGGGAATAGCACAGACCTTGGGGAAGTGTGGTATGTTTACAAAGTCGTGAACCTCAGATAGCACCATCGTTTCCCATCCTTGATCACTGGAACCACAAAATAAGTCTCAGGTATTGGAGAGGAAAAAGAAGCAACAGCGACAGTTGCCAGATCCAGAGGTTTTGAGGGACAGAGCAGCAGTCAGTTCAGCAGGACTCATATGACAAATGACAGAGGACCAGAGAGGATGGTCAACATGTATATGATGCCAGGTGATACACTGAAAGATTATACTGAATATTAAAAATCCCTGCTCTATCTCCCACCCTAATGCCTTTGTACCTGTTCAGTTCAGTTCAGTTCAGTCACTCAGTCGTGTCTGACTCTTTGTGACCCCATGAATCGCAGCATGCCAGGCCTCCCTGTCCATCACCAACCCCTGGAGTTCACTCAAACTCATGTCCATTGAGTCGGTGATGCCATCCAGCCATCGCATCCTCTGTCGTCCCCTTCTCCTCCTGCCCTCAATCCCTCCCAGCATCAGAGTCTTTTCCAATGAGTCAACTCTTCGCATGAGGTGGCCAAAGTACTGGAGTTTCAGCTTTAGCATCAGTCCTTTCAAAGAACACCCAGGACTGATCTCCTTTAGAATGGACTGGTTGGATCTCCTTGCAGTCCAAGGGACTCTCAAGAGTCTTCTACAACACTACAGTTCAAAAGCATCAATTCTTCGGCGTTCAGCCTTCTTCACAGTCCAACTCTCACATCCATACATGACCACAGGAAAAACCATAGCCTTGACTAGACAGACCTTTGTTGACAAAGTAATGTCTCTGCTTTTTATATGCTGTCTAGGTTGGTCATAACTTTCTAAGGAGTAAGCGTCTTTTAATTTCATGGCTGCAGTCACCTTCTGCAGTGATTTTGGAGCCCCCAAAAAATAAAGTCTGCCACTGTTTCCACTGTTCCCCCATCTATTTCCCATGAAGTGATGGGACCAGATGCCATGATGTTCATTTTCTGAATGTTGAGCTTTAAGCCAACTTTTTCACTCTCCTCTTTCACTTTCATCAAGAAGCTTTTTAGTTCCTCTTCACTTTCTGTCATAAGGGTGGTGTCACATGCATATCTGAAGTTATTGATATTTCTCCCAGCAATCTTGATTCCAGCTTGTGCTTCTTCCAGCCCAGCATTTCTCATGATGTACTCTGCCTATAAGTTAAATAAGCAGGGTGACAATATACAGCCTTGGCAGGGTGACAATATACAGCCTTGACGTAACTCTTTTTCCTATTTGGAACCAGTCTGTTGTTCCATGTCCAGTTCTAACTGTTGCTTCCTGACCTGCATACAGGTTTCTCAAGAGGCAGGTCATGTGGTCTGGTATTCCCATCTCTTTCAGAATTTTCCACAGTTTATTGTGATCCACACAGTCAAAGGCTTTGTACATCCCTCCAAACTTGAGCTTTTGTTAAGAGGAAGGATACTCTACATATGTTCACATTGTGGATTAAGGTCCATTTATGTATTTATTTTCAGTACATGGGATAGCCTCAAGAAAGATTGCAATGTGCCTCAGAGCATGTAAAGGAGGAATACTCATGATATTCCATACTGCACTCATATTATTTATAGGGTTTTTTGTACAGTTGATGTAAAAGGTGGTGAGAGGCAAACATTGTACCATGAAAATTGTGGTTCATTGTTTCTGATTATTCAGATGAAATGTAAATGTGTGGGATATGAGTGAGTTCAGAGGGTGGATATAAGGAATTGAGCGCTATATGTAAAGAAATGAGGGGTTGGAAGTAGAAGATGGTAGGTATTATAACCCCCTTGACTTGAAATGGGCCTGGGACTGGTATTTGAGTTTCCTGCAGGGTCAGGAAACTTAGTTGATGGTTGCCCTTGGGAAACAGTACTTAGAATGATCCCCAGTCTAACTCAAGGTCATTCTGTAGACCTTATAGTTCCTCTTGATTCAGAACAGTGTCTGATATCATAGTGGTGCTGGCCAGTGCAGAAATACAGGGCTGAAATTCCTAATTAGTTTGAAAGAGGCAGCACCTTGTAGTCAAGTGCAGGGAAATTATGTGTCCTTCAGGTACTCTATTCAGTTCACGTGCTTCCTCAAATCCCTCATGGATATGTAGATTTGAATTTGGAGGGCCTTAAAAGTTTACCCTTCAAGTCAGGATAATTTTATGTGGTTCAACCTGATGCAATTGCTAGTCCAGGGAGAAATAGCCTCAATATAAAAGGGATTATAAGACCTAATGAATATGTACAAGCAGGAACCAGGGTTATTTCATGTGAATTGAAGGGTTAAGATCAATATGTGACAGAATGTAAGTCTGGGAAAGAATTCATTGTCATGGGGAATTAATATATGGATTGGAACACATAAAATCTTTTATTTTGGCATAATTTCACACTTAAGAAAGTTGAAAAATTGTACAAAGAACCTTAATTTCCCCCAATGTTAATATTTTCCCACTTATACTTTATGCCTGACCCCATTTCCTTCATCCCTTCCTTTTCCTCTTCCTTCCCTCCTTTCCCTTCTCCCCATCACACATACATATGTACTATTTAGTTCTGAAGTATTTGAGAGTGAAAGTAAGCTAGAGATATTTTGGGACTTCCCCAGTAGCTCAGTGGGTAAAGAACCTGCCTGTCAATGCAGGAGATGCAAGGAGATGTGGGTTTGAACCCTGGGTCAGGAAAATCCCCTTAAGAAGGAAATGGCAACCCATTCCAGTATTCTTGCCTGGGACATCTCATGGACACAGGAGCCTGGTGAGCTACAGTCCATGGGTTGCAAAGAGTTGAACACAACTGAACGTGCACACACACACTCACTAGAGATATTTTGCCCTTTAACCCTAAATACTTCAATGTATATTTCCTAAAATCAAAAACATTCTAATACAGCTTCAGTTAATTATCAAAGTGAAGAAATGAACAGTAATGCACTATTTTTAGCTAATATAATTAACTTTATTCAAAGTTACGTTGCTGTATACCTGAAATGAATACACCCTTGTTAATCAACTGTATTCCAATATAAAATAAAAAACTTTAAAAACAAAAAACAAAATATACCAATTATCCTAATGGTGTCCTTTTTTAAATTAATTAATGTATTTTAACTGGAGGATGATTACAATATTGTGATGGTTTTTGCTATACATCAATATGAATCAGCCACCAGTACACATGTGTCCCCCCATCCTGAAACCCCTCCCATCTCCCTCCCTACCCCATCCGTCTGGGTTGTCCCAGAGCACTGGCTTTGAGTGCCCTGCTTCATGCACTGAACTTGCACTGGTCATCTATTTTACATATGGTAATATACATGTTTCTATGCTATTCTCTCAAATCATCCCACCCTCGCCTTCTCCCACAGAGTCCAAATTGCGTATCACATGGGGCATGTGGTTGCCACATTCCTTTAGTGTACTTTATTTGTGAATTCAAATTTAATGTTTTGGCAAGGTTATCTAGAGCTGGTCCTGATATTTACGTGGATAGTTCTTTGAAGCCTGGTCATGTCGATGACCTCCAGTAACCAAAGTATAGATACCTAAACTTTCTTGGAATGCTCAAGGGGATGGAATGGACTTACAATGTAAGACTTGAAAATTTGCTAACTGACTTTGTGCCCTAGGAGAGCCAGAGACCACTTCTTTAACAGAAGATGAACTAGTAACAGAGACACTAGTATCTTTTAGCTCAGTGATGGTTGCTGTCTGTAGACTAGAGTTGATAGATAGAGATTCTATCATCAAAATGGGCTCTACAGTATTAATGTGTACAATGACATTCTGAAATTACATAGGCCAGATAATAACTCTGAGCCACCAATCATTATTAATACAATAGGTGGAGAACATGGAATGGTAATCATAGTGCCTTGATGCACAGAAATCCATGGCAATTGAAATAGATCACGGTGTTCCTAAATTGGGAGCCAGCCAGGCTGTTGCTGAATTTGATTACAAAAATGGAAAGTTTGTGACCAGAAGGTTGATGTCAGATGCCGCGATGGACGCTCACCCTCCCTCATACCATTTCCAGATTTAAGTCAGTTCTTAGACCTATTGATTCAAGATGATGCTGGTACCCTCAGATATCAACAGTGAATGTTCCTTTGATGTTTCCCCAAAGAGGCCTTTGGCCTTTTTCCAGCAGAAAAAGGCCAAAGGCCTTTTGTACCCTGGGCAAAAGGAGATATTCAGTATCTAGAACTGATATATATAGAGTTTGAGCTGACCTTGATCACAGAGGACCTAAACCATCATCATGATCATCTGATTAGAGCAGATGCTCTCCGAATCCACATAAGAAAGGGAGTTTTGGCCCAAGTCCATCTCATAGGGGGTCAGTGGGTCTGCACACTTACACTATGACTCTTTCTCTGGTGTCTGAATATATAATTGAGATACACATTCTTAGATGCTAGAAGACCCCTCCCATTGTTTCTTTGACCTGTGTGCTAAGGATCACTACAGTAGGAAGGACCAAGTAAGAACCCGTCAACCTTCCCCTGCCAGAAATTTAAGTCAGAACTCTATTCCATTCCCAGAGACACTACAGAAATTGTTATCACCATCAAAGATTTAAAATATGTGATTTCTTCTCTCAGTGTTCTTATATCGTCTCTGTAAAACCAGGTGGTTGATGGCTGATAACAGTGATGACTATAAACTTAATGAGAGACCTGATTGCAGTTGCAGTGTTTGCTGTATAATAATAATATCTTTATGAAAGCAGATCAACCTAGTTTCTAGCACTTAGTGTACAGCTATTGATTTGAAAGAATGCTTTCATCTTGATATACATCAGTGAGAACTGAAAGCAGTTTATATTTTCATGGTAAAGACAGCAGTTTGAAAACTCTCTCGCCTCAGCACTATGTTAACTCATGCTCATTGACATAATACAGTCTCTAGAAACCCCAGCTGGGAAGCCCCAGCTGGTAAAGAATCTGCCTGTAATGCAGGAGACCCAGGTTGGGACCCCTGGGTTGGGAAGATCTCCTGGAGAAGGAAATGGCAACCCACTCCAGTATTCTTGCCTGGAGAATCCCATGGACAGAGGAGCCTGGCGGGCTATAGTCCATGGGTTCACAGAGTCGGACACAACTGAGCCACTAACACTGTACTGTAGGAACCTTGAATATCTCAAAATTCCTGAGAAGTTATTCTTATCCACATCTTACAAATTTGACTGGATGAACTAGAGTGGCAATATGCCTAGACAACTAAGTAAGACATTTGGATGCCAAAAGGTGAGAGATAAACCCCATAAAGATTCGTATCATATTGATGAAGCTATAGGATTGTCTAGAAACTGCTGGGATATTTTTCCTAAGGAGAGTACAGATTGTTGCATCTTGTACCTCCTACCACCAAGAGAGAAGGGCATCACTTAATTTGGCCCCAGTAGGAGAGCAACAGTACAGGCCTCGAGGGCCCTGGATCAAGACCATGCTGTCCATACCTGAGAAATACTCTGTTCAAAAAGAACTTCTGATATGTTACTGGACCCTGATTGAGACTGGGCACAAGATATCAAGAGCCTTTGAAAACTAGATGTGCATTATGAACTGGGCATCTAATTATCTAGATTCAACATGTTATGAGTCTGAGTAGTCATAGCAACTAGGCATTTAATCTTCTGTACAATAAAGTAATCCATTTGTACTGGGCACAAGAGGGTCCAGAAATGACAAACCAGCTATGTGAATAGGTAGTCTAGATGTGTATGTCACCTAACTTGGTTGTATCATTGCTTCTTAATCAGCTCACCCCAATCAATGATAAACTGTAGGGTAAAGCATTCAGAGCTATGAATCAGAAGTAGATTTTTAACTTTCTGTCCTGCATAAGAAGATTGAATCAAAGGAAAATCACTTGCATAATAAGCACCTTATCATTTTGAATTTTTCTTACTTTTATTGTAAAATTGTTCATTCAAAGAAAGGTCATTTGTATATATATTATAAGTATTATCTACATATTATGGTAAATGCTCTTATTCTAACAAAATCAGTATCTGTAGATAACATTTTTTCTACAGTTGGAAGCAAAGTTATTTTTTAAAATAATGTGATGGATACATATTGTTCTATTGAAGTTACAGTTGAGAGTCAAGTTTGACAATTGGAAGACCTTTTTGAACTAATAACAACTAAAATAACCTATACGTCTAAACGAAAAACTTGTAAACAAGATATAGATTCTAGAATTTAAGTCCAGTGTATAATTTCAAATAATATCCATGCTTAAGTTTATTTTCTTGGTAATAATTTGATGTGGTGTTTTAAAAATTAATGTTACATGAAAATGATAAAGGAATAAAATTTATGTGTTATTCCCTTGAAAGCATTAAATGAAGTAAGAAACTACTTGAAGCAAACAACAGGATAGTTCTATGAAATTATAGTTTTGACGCCAGACAAATTTCAGAGTCTCTTAACACAGATGCCAACTTCTCCAATGAAAGAAATATCAGAAAAGAAGAAAGAGGCCTAATTTTGACCACAGATTCCGCAGTCAGCCCATTTATAATCCAAAAGTAATGTCAAAATCAATTTCTGCTTTTCTAAATTGGATACAAAATGACATCTTTAAAACAAAGATGTACAATAATATGCTAATATTATGGCCTTTTCAATGTCCCAGATGACTAGTGATTTGATGAATTTTGAAGACTGTGAACTACTGAAATTATGTAAAAAAATTATAGTTAAAATTGACCAATCGATATTGTAAGGGATACGATATTGCTTGAAGATCACTGTGTAAGGAACTAACTCTCATATTTTCATACCTAGTGTGATTGACCTATACATTTTTAAATATTTTTGTGGCTCTCTGGATATATTTTATTTTTCCAATATTGGTCATCAGCAAAGAATTGTAGCACCTCAAAATTAAAATTTATTTCACAGCACTTAAGGAATACAATATCATAAGAAAGATTATAAAATCTATTGGCCACTTCTGTTGAAAACATGATATTGGAGTAAATAAGCTTTCAAATTCTCATATGATATTCAGTTTCTTGAAAGCAAGACATGTAGCTATTTTTTTTTAACATGTAGCTATTTTTAAAAGAAACTGTCATATCATAAAGAACTTGATTTTCCAATAACATCACCAACACAATGGACATGAATCTGAGCAAACTTCAGGAGATAGTGAAGAACAGGGGGACCTGCCGTGTTGCAGTCCATGGGGTTGCAAAGAGTCAGACACAGTGACTGAACAACAACATAATTAAAACTGTAAATCACTTCTGATTTTTTAATTTTTACTCAATTATTTGAAATAATTTTTATATAATTTGTGCTGAACCCAGTCATGTTTTTATTTTTGATAAATAAATGATATTTTAACTAAAAAATGTGTGTAGGGAAAGGGCATCTTTCTCTAACTTGCATAAAAGCTCTAATTGTTGGGCTTGTGGTGGCCCTGAGTGGTGGCAGATAGGGGGACTGGATAAGAGAGAAGAACATAGATAGATATAAATTACTGTTACTATTCTAGTTCTGGTTTGGATTTTAGTTTTGTGGGTATTTGGTTATAAGTAGATATATAAATAGATATGTAAGTAAAAGTTAATTCATGAACTAGTGAGGATGAAGTATCATGAACTGAAAATGATAATTAATTTAGTTCTATGCATCACCGACTCAATGGGCATGAGTTTGAGTAAACTCTGGGAGTTGGTGATGGACAGGGAGGCCTGGCGTGCTGCAGTCCACGGGGTTGCAAAGAGTCAGACACGACCGAGCGACTGAACTGAACTGATTCTCTGGAGGTCTAGCAAAAATATATTTGTGGAGCATGATTAAAAGAAAATATATTCCATCTCTAGCAAGAGAAATAATATGAAGCACAGGGACTTGTATCAATCCTAAAAGTTTAGACCCTACCTTTCCCCTCCTTTTGCCCCAACAGAGAAGGATCCAAGTGCAGAGCAGTTTACAAGAAGCCCACCACGCAGGCCCGGGTGGGATATTTATGGAATTTATGTAGTTCATGAGCCTGTGTCTGGCAGGCCAGGAAGCAGTTTCAAAGGAGCATCAAACTGGAGACAAGATTAACTTTAGCTCCCAAATCTTTGAGTCAGATTATAAGACCACAGGACCATGGTGGTTTAGTGCTGTGTGTTGTGGTAAAGAGTTTTGAAATATAGAGGGATTGTGCAGGAATGAGATGAGACCTGAAGATGGTAGTCCTTCTTTCAGTGTGATTATATTGAGAACTCCTAAGTGAGCCCAGTAATCCCTACCTGAATAGTTTCTTATTTTGTTCAGATTACAAAAAATTCATGTCCACACTGAGGGGAAAGTATGACCTGGTATGAACATGTTTTTCTTCCTCCATCAAGAGGAGATAGCTGTCAATTACTGTTCTACAGCATTACATTGTTTATCTAGGATTGGTCTTATATCAATACCATACTACAGGTGCAGTCACATGAATTCTCTGAAACCATCTACTACAGACTAACACATAAGAGATAATATTGGTCAGATGGGGTTGGGCATGTTAGAGGGGGCATGCCTAGATTAACATGGCCAAGTGGGCAGAACTTTATATCAACATAAATCTCTCTCAGTCTCTGTCTCTTGTCTATATATATATATGTATATGTGTATGAAATATATAATATATATAAATATACCTATGTATTACACTCATGTATAAATATGATTGTTTAAATTATAATATAAATATATACTATATCTATATATAATGAGGATGGCATGGCAACTCACTCCAGTATTCTTGCCTAGAGAATTCCATGGACAGAGGAGCCTGGCAGGCTACAGTCCATAGGGTCACAAAGAGTCAGACACAACTGAAGCGACTTAGCATGCAGCATGCATATATATATAAGACAGGGCCACTTAAACTTTTTAGCAGTGCTATTCAGTAGAACTTTATGAGATGATGAAAATGTTCTGTATCTGTGCTGTCCCATATGATACCTGTTAGCCATGCAGTTGAGGATATGAAGTTTTAATTTTATTTAATATTGTGCTGCTCTGTGCTTAGTCACTCAGTTGTGTCTGACTCTTTGCGACCCCATGGACTGTAGCCCACCAGGCTCCTCTGTCCATGGGGATTCTCCAGGCAAGAGTACTGGAGTGGGTTGCAATGCCCTCTTCCCAACCCAGGGATCGAACTCAGGTCTCCCACATTGCAGGCATAGCATATTCTTTACCATCTGAGCCACCAGGGAAGCTTACAGCCTCCTGTGACTAATGGTTATCATATTTGACAACACAGCTCTAGAGAGCGTCATATTTGGTATCTTGAGTTCTCCCTATGGTCCCCGTATAACCTTTTCCTAAGAGGACTCTGATGGGCAATTTAAGATCACTAAGGTTCTAGTAGCTGAATTAGAAAATCACTGATGTGTACAAATATTAATACATAGTACCAAGTAACTATTTTGGTGGTTTACTTTGCTTATCCCAGGTTGTCAAAATGATAGCCACCCTCCTAACCACCCCTCCCCTTCAAGAGCATTCAAAAATTCATGCTTAATTTATCCATCCTGAGGTTTCACCTGACAAACCTCCCAAAGAATGGTAGAACCTTTGCTGTGGCCGAGGCATTCCAGCAACTATAGATTCTGCTTACCTTCTTCTCCAACCTAGCTTACGATTAACTGTCTTGTTTACAAAGTAAAGACAAGCGTCTCCAACGGAGAAGAGCTGGGGATCTTATTGTAAGAGGATCTCTAAAAACTTTGCCCATGAGTATATTTCTTGAAGAACCTGTTTACAACTGTAATCAACTACCCTGTACATGAATGGAAATTGTGTCTTCCAAAGATTGGAGAAGCCATTTCCAAGAGACTCAGCACTGGTGACCATGAAGTCAGAAGACAGCAGCCTGGAAAATTTCCGGAGAGTGTGGAAATCCAGCCAGTGCCAGATGTAGTAGACTGTATGTTTGGGAACCTCACAGCTGCTTTTACTCTACTGAGCACACTTTTCCTTCCTTTTGGTAGACCACCAGCTGTCCTGTGTGCCTCAACTCAAGTTACAACAGCAAAATTCACTTCAGCCCTGGGAAACTGATCCCCGTCAGCAACTTCATAACAAATTCCTGAGGAGATGACCTCGGTTTCAAACTGTCTCAGTTAAAGTGGCCTTATTAGGTTTACTTATTAATAGAAAAAATTGTAACGGTTTCAGTTGCATTCATGAATGATGTCATTTGAGAAGGGACTTGTGATTTCTGGGACTTTGGTTCACAGGGTGTAATCAGAGGCATAGCCACCTACCCGGGGTTATTTGGAGGGCAGTCCCTGCAGGCCCTAAGTGGCAGGTGTGACCTCAGTGACAGCTGCTCCTATACCGTGTACACGAGACTATACACATGCTACTTAGAATTTAAGTGAAGGCTCTGCTTTGCTCTCCACAGAAGTTTTTAAATTTCCCCATGTTATCCTGGACATCTTCTTCTGTGTTAATAACTGGAAGTCATTAAAGCAGCCCCTCAAACATGTTCTTGGGTTTTCAATTTTGCTAGCACACCATCTCGCACATAGAGAGACTGTATACAGATGCTGTACATACGGAAGTTGAAGGGACCTTGACCGCTAAGATTTTGCTTACAAGAGATTTACTTTAGTGATGGCATTTGAGGGAGTTTGTGAGTAGAACATGAGTTATAAGTGGAATTCTTAGGAGTGGGAGAGTAGTTTTACGTTTAGATTTAAAGGAAGCAGCTGGCCCCCATGCTTTATATGTAGTTTGTCCTCAGCCCAGCAGAACCTATATTAAAATTGGAACACCACTGAAAAGATTAGCATGTCCCCTCTATCCACTGTACAGTGTGACTTAGGGAGCTCTGGGTTCAGGATAACATAAAATATAATGTATTCTCTATATTTGAGAAGGTAACATATCTTCATATAACATGTGTAAAGACATGAGATGCATTCATGCAGACAACATGGCAACAGTTAGACACGTGGTCTGACAAGCACTCTCTCTGTGGTGTGGTTTCGTTGGCTGGCCAAATATGGGCCCGTTTGAGACATAGCCTCCGCCATTGATGTGACTAGGGAGAGCTAGTCCCAATAGTGGGACTAGTTGAAGAGACTCTCTTTTCTCCATTGTATATTTTTGCCTCCTTTGTCAAAGACAACGTGTCCATAGGTTCATGGATTTATCTCTGGACTGGGACAACCCAGAGGGATAGGGTGGAGAGGGAGGTGGGCGGGGAGTTCAGGATGGGGGAACACATGTATACCTGTGGCTGATTCATGTTGATGTATGGCAGAAACCATCACAATATTATAAAGTAATTATTCTCCAATTAAAATAAATACATTATTTTTGCCATACATCAAAATGAATCCATCACGGATATACACGTAAAGTAATTAACCTCCAATTGAAATAAATAAATTTTTAAAAATACGTTAAAAAAATAATGGGACTAGAAGCAGGAAAGATCCCCTGTCTACAGGACTTCAGTGTCTACAAGTGAGACATTAATTCCTGCATTTGGGGACATAAGACAAAATAGAAACATAATAAAGCCACAAGGCAACAACCTTTATTTAGCATTTGAGGTACAGTGAGCTGGGGAGCAATCAGAAGACGACAGTTACTTGCTTAGTTTACTGTGGAAGCTTTTATGCATTGGTGGAATAAACTAAAATACAATGACTTACATGGCAGTATTTGGAAAGTCATCTGACTACAGTGACAGTTGAGGGCTTGTCTGGTATACTTTCAGTTAAAAAAAAAAAAAAAAAAAAGGGCACAAACAGGCTGTCACTTGAAGCCAGTCCCAGAGGGGGCAGCAGAGTCTGGCAAAGGCATTGAACAGGCATGGAGAAGCAGCTAATTTCTCTATTTAATTTACCAGCTTTACATTAACATTGCGTAAGTTTAAGGTATACAGTGTGTTGATACACATATACATTGCAATATTATTACTACCATACTATTAGCTGACACCTCGATCATGGCATATATAATTACCTTTCCTTTTTTGTTGTGAGAACATTTAAGATTCGATCTCAGCAACTTTCAAGTATATAGTACAGTATTGTTAACTATAATCACCATGCTGAGTTTTAGATCCCCAGAACTTCTTCATCTTATAACCGGAAATCTGTAGACTTTGACCAACATCTCCCCACTTCCTCCACTGCACCCCAGCCCCTAGTATCTACTATTCTACTCTCTTTTTCTATGAGTTCAGGTTTTTAAGATTCCACATGTAAGTGAGATCACATAGTATTTGTCTTTCTCTGTTTGACTCATTTCACTTAGCATAATGCATTCCACTGGCGTAAGAAATGGCACCCCCATGCCAGTATTCTTGCCTGGGAAATCCCAGGGACAGAGGAGCCTGGCAGCTACAGCCTGTGTGGTCACAAAGAGTTGGACACAACTGAGTGACTGAGTACCTAACGCTCTCAAGATTCTTCCATCTTGTCACAAATGGCAGGATTTCCCTTTTCCTCATAGCTGAATGATATTCATATATCTCATATACAGTGGGGCTTCCCAGGTGGCACTAGTGGTAAAGAACTCACCTGCCGATGCAGGAGACGTAAGAGATGGGGGTTCTAGTTCCAGTTTTTTAAGGAATCTCCACACTGTTCTCCATAGTGGCTGTACTAGTTTGCGTTCCCACCAACAGTGTAAGAGGGTTCCCTTTTCTCCACACCCTCTCCAGCATTTATTATTTGTAGACTTTTGGATGGCAGCCATTCTGACTGGTGTGAAATGGTACCTCATAGTGGTTTTGATTTGCATTTCTCTGATAATGAGTGATGTTGAGCATCTTTACATGTGTTTGTTAGCCATCTGTATGTCTTCTTTGGAGAAATGTCTATTTAGTTCTTTGGCCTGTTTTTTGATTGGGTCATTTATTTTTCTGGAATTGAGCTGTAGGAGTTGCTTGTATATTTTTGAGATTAGTTGTTTGTCTGTTGCTTCATTTGCTATTATTTTCTCCCATTCTGAAGGCTGTCTTTTCACCTTGCTTATAGTTTCCTTTGTTGTGCAGAAGCTTTTAAGTTTAATTAGGTCCCATTTGTTTATTTTTGCTTTTATTTCCAATATTCTGGGAGGTGGGTCATAGAGGATCCTGCTGTGATGTATGTCGGAGAGTGTTTTGCCTATGTTCTCCTCTAGGAGTTTTATAGTTTCTGGTCTTACATTTAGATCTTTAATCCATTTTGAGTTTATTTTTGTGTATGGTGTTAGAAAGTGTTCTAGTTTTATTCTTTTACAAGTGGTTGACCAGTTTTCCCAGCACCACTTGTTAAAGAGATTGTCTTTTCTCCATTGTATATTCTTGCCTCCTTTGTCAAGGATAAGGTGTGCATAGGTGCATAGATTTATCTCTGGGCTTTCTATTTTGTTCCATTGATCTATATATTTACACTGTTGGTGGGAATGCAAACTAGTACAGCCACTATGGAGAACAGTGTGGAGATTCCTTAAAAAACTGGAAATGGAACTGCCTTATGATCCAGCAATCCCACTGCTGGGCATACACACTGAGGAAACCAGAAGGGAAAGAGACACGTGTACCCCAATGTTCATCACAGCACTGTTTATAATAGCCAGGACATGGAAGCAACCTAGATGTCCATCAGCAGATGAATGGATAAGAAAGCAGTGGTACATATACACAATGGAGTATTACTCAGCCATTAAAAAGAATACATTTGAATCAGTTCTAATGAGGTGGATGAAACTGGAGCCTATTATACAGAGTGAAGTAAGCCAGAAAGAAAAACACCAATACAGTATACTAACACATATATATGGAATTTAGGAAGATGGTAACAATAACCGTGCATACGAGACAGCAAAAGAGACACTGATGTATAGAACAGTCTTTTGGACTCTGTGGGAGAGGAAGAGGGTGGGATGATTTGGGAGAATGGTGTTGAAATATGTATAATATCATATATGGAACGAGTTTCCCATCCAGGTTCGATGCACAATACTGGATTCTTGGGGCTGGTGCACTGGGACGACCCAGAGGGATGGTATGGGGAGGGAGGTGGGAGGAGGGTTCAGGGTGGGGAACACATGTATACCTGTGGCAGATTCATTTTGATATATGGCAAAACCAATACAATATTGTAAAGTTAAATAAAATAAAATTTTAATAGAATAAATAAAATTTTAAAAAAGGGAAAAAAAAAAAAAAGAGAGAGAGATGCAGGTTCAACCCCTGGGTTGGGAAGATCCCCTGGAGAAGGAAATGGTGACTCACTCCAATATTCTTGCCTGGAGAATCCCATGGACAGAGGAGCATGGCGGGCTACAGTCTGTAGGGTTGCAAAGAGTCAGACACAACTGAAATGACTTAGCATGCAAGCATATCATATATGATATTTTATATATTATTTTTATCACATATTTATCCATTAATCCATTGATGTTCACTTAGGTTGTTTCCATGTCTTGGCTATTGTTGCAATAAATATGGGAGTGCAGATATTTCTTCAGCATTCAAGTTTCATTTCTTTTGAATACATACCCAGGGGTGGGATTGCATGATCACATGGTGGTTCTGCTTTTAATTTTTTGAGAACCCCCCATACTGTTTTCCATAGTGGCTGTACTGACTTGCATCCCCACCACTGGCTCACAAGGGTTCCCTTTTCTGCACATCCTCACTAACACTTGCTATCCTGTCTTGTTGACGATGCAGCTACCATTTATTGAGTGCCAACTAGGTACTGAGCACAGGTCTATGCATTTTTATCCCCATAACTACAAAATTTCTGGATCAGAAAATATCTTTTTCTCTTTTGCACTTTTCTCAGTGGAAAAGGGCACCTTTTAGATAACTGTGCCCCCCACCTGCCAAATTATCTCTTTATATACTGTAAGTTCCAACTCCTCTCTTCATCCCTTCCAATTTTTTTTTTTTTTTTTATCAGTGGCTTAGGCCTCTCTCTGGGCTTCCCAGATGGCACTAGTGGTAAAGAACCCACCTGCCAATGCAGGAGCTGTAAGAGACGCGAGTTCAGTCTCTGAGTTGGGAAGATCCCCTGGAGAAGGAACTGGCAACCCACTCCAGTATTCATGCCTGGGAAATCCCATGGGCAGAGGAGCCTGGCAGGCTACAGTCTATGGGGTCACAAAGAGTCAGACATGACTGAAGCAACTTAGCACACACACACACTCACACAGGCCTCTCTCCAGGACTCCAGGCCAATATGTCGACTCAATCAAAAAACATTTGCATACCTTTTCCCTGTCTCGGTATGACGTAATTAACCTTAGCCCTAACACCTGAGACTCATTCTTGATATTTCCCCCTCCTTATACCCCCATCATCCCTCTGGAGAAGAGATTTTGCATGATAGATTTGAGAACAAAAATTCACAAAATTAAAAAAGGGAATCAATAAAGATTGAGAAGGTTTGGTCAACAAAGATAACATTCAGTCTAGTGTGGATTAGTGTCAGGGTAAGAGACGTGAGACAGAGTAGAAAGGAGGAGATCCAGTTTCAAGGACCCTTATGAATGTGGCCTGTGAGAAGTCTTTGGGAGCTAGTTGGCCAAGACAATAATGAAAAAGATAAGGTAAGGTACATAAGGTATATGGGGCTTCCCAGGTGGCTCTAGTGGTTAAGAACCCTCCTGCCAATGCAGGAGATATAAAAGACACGGGTTTGATCCCTGGGTCAGGAAGATCTCCTGCAGGATGGCATGGCAACCTACTCAGGTATTCTTGCCTGGGAAATCCCATGGACAGAGGAGCCTGGTGGGTAATAGTCCATGGTTTGACAAATTGTCAGACACAACTGAAATGACCGAGCACAGACATATAGGTATATGAGATCTCACAGGAAAAAAAATCAAAAGGAATCACAATCTTGGCCATTACTCTCAGGGAGAACAGAAATGCTAAGCTCATAAATGTGTATGAGGATTGAGAGCAAAAATGGCCAGAAGGGTTGCTAAAGCACTCCGTGAAGAGAAGGCAAAGAAACCAGATAAGAGAAAGAATAACAATCTCAGTTTATGCTTTTTATTAAAAAGTGATGTGATGGAAATTTAATAATTGTAAGGATTATGTTTGAGAAACATTTATTAATATTTATTGCATGTAAAATACTTTAAAATAAGAAATTATAGTGTAAACAGAAATAATTTATGCAATAGTACTTCTAAAATGATAAAGTGTTTTCATTACAAAAGATAATTCTTATCATGAGATGGAATCACTGTAACATAAGATTTGAGGGTCTATTAGCTCAAAGAGGGGTCATTAGCTCAAAGAGGGGGGTTGCATATAAAATGAGATCTGAGGAAGAATTCCTAGATTGCAGTTGCATAAACCCTATATTGTGTATTAACTCCATTCATCTTGTGTGACAAGTAGCAAGAAGACGTAGGTAACTAACGAAAAACTGCAGTTCATACACAGAAGAAGAACTCCCAGTGGGCGTCTATGGTGGTTCTACCCAGTACTACTCTCTGTGCACTATTTTGAGCACACTTGTGGGAAAGCACTTAAAGTGGTTTCTGAAAGTGCTTATATTTTGTGATTAATCAAGATAAATACGAAAAAAAGAAGAGAAATAAATACTAATGAGTTCTTTGCTTCATTCTACCCAGGACTTTGTAGGGTTTGTACTAACGTGTTAGACTCTACTGTGCACTTGTACAATTGCTTGAATAAAGGCTTCTTTCTCTTCCCATCGTAGACTCCAAGAAGGCAAGGGAAGGCTATTAAAGTTGTTTAGGCTATTAAATAGCTAAAGAAAGGTATTTAAATTAGGTTACATTATGTCAGTGTTTCTGGCCAATTCAGTTAAACATATAATAAAATTGTCCTATCACTTTCATTAAATGACATTAACTGGTTGATTGACTAAAATTTTGACAGAGTTTTATCTTTGCATAGATGCTATATCTCCCTATGAAATAATTTTTCCAGCTTTTAAACAAATTTTCTGGCCACACCATACATTTTTGTAAATTATACTTGCAAGCAGTTATGATGTTAAGTGAATGTTTGAGGTTTTTTAAATCTGATTTTATTTATTTATCGTTTTAATTGAGGGATAATTGCTTTACAGATTTTTGTTGTTTTCTGCCAAATATCAGCATGAATCAGACATAGGTGTACATATATCTCCTCTCTCATGAACCTCCCTCCCATGTCCCTCCCTATTCCTCTCCTCTGGGTTGTTACAGAGCCCCTGTTTGAGTTCCCTGAGTCATACAGCAAATTCCTATTGGCTATCTATTTTACATATGTTAATGTAAATTTCCATGTTTTCCAGCTGTCATTTCAGACACATCCTAATATGTTAAACAGGGGCTGCCCTGGTGGCTCAGTGGTAAAGAAACTGCCTGCCAGAGCAGGAGACACAAGTTCAATCCCTGGATTGGCAAGAGCCCTTGGAGAAGGAAATGGCAACCCACTCCAGTATTCTTGCCTGGGAAATCCCATGGACAGAGAAGCCTGGTGGGCTACAGTCCATGGGGTCACAAAAGAGTCAGACGTGACTCAGCGACTTAACAAAAACACTATGTTAAACTATCTATATGTTGGCAACACAACTAGTCAATTCAGTGAAAATTAAACTGGTCAAGTGAAAGAAAAGTGAAAGTCGCTCTGTCGTGTCCAACTCTTTGCAACCCCATGGAGTATATGGTCCATGGAATTCTTCAGGCCAGAATACTGGAGTGGGTTGCCTTTCCCTTCTCCAGGGGATCTTCCCAACCCAGGAATCAAACCCGGGTCTCCTGTATTGCAGGTGGATTCTTTACCCACTGAGCCATCAAGGAAGCCCAAAACTGGTCAAAGTGGTGTGAAATAAATTCATCTGATGAATTTACTGAAATCTCACTCTTTGCTCAGTTGTTCTGTTATCTGCCTTCAGTTGACATCTTATTATATGTAGTTCCTTTATCTTCATGTAGGTCTAACCAAAATCTGATTAATCAAGATGATTTCACAAAGACAATTATGAGGTGGTACTAAGCAAGTTTCGGGGTGCATGTTCCCAGAAGCCTGTAGGAAAAAGTAGGACATAATTAGTTTTGCACAATTTAGATAGATAATAGAGCAGATGAAACACTGATGACTCTTTTGGCTTTAGAATTTTCTTATGTAGACATGGCATCACATCCCTATAAGTGGTAGATAAATAAATATAGTGTATCATACAAATATTATTCAGACATAAAAAGGAACATGCTACTGATGTAGGCTACAACATGGATGAATCTTTAAAACATTACAATAAGTGAAAGAAGCCAGTCACAAATGGACTTATAATACATGATTGCATTCATATAACATGTCAATAATTGGCAAGTCTATAGACAAAGAAGGTGGATTAGTGGCATTTTAGGACTGGAGGGAGGATTGGCGATATGCGAGTGATAGTTGAATTGCACAGGATTTCTCTTCTGAGGTGATGAAAATATTCTAAAATTGACTGGTTGTAGTTGCACAAGTTTGTGCAAATGCCAAAGGCCATTGGATGGTCCAATTTAAATGGGTGAATTGTATGATATGTGAATTATTTCTCAATAAAGCTGTTGTCTTAAAAATCCCTGTAAGCTGTATAGTTGTAAGACTACTTTGTCCAACTGCATTCCTCTAGGACCTCAGAGGCTGTATGGCCAAGTGGAGAAAGAAAACAGAGGCACTTTGGAGTTTCTGGGAGCTAGTTTCTCACACCTGTTCAGTTAGTTACTGATAAGCCACACTATCTTGAAAAAGTCAATTTCCTCACATATGAAATGGGAATATTACTTAACCTCTTGCAAGATTGCTCTAAGGATGAAATGAGATCCCTTCAATAAAGAGACTAGCACAGTGCTTGGCACATTTATAGCCACCCAAGAAATGTTAGCTACCTTTCCGCTTTTACCCTCATGTAGAATTTCTCATCTGCTCAGATTTCACATTTCATCCCACCCATCTTTGTGAGGTTACCACATTACCATCCAGCAAAGGAACCCAGAGTTTTAGGTTTGAATAACAAGTAAAGAAAACTTGACTGTGTAAGTCATTGCAACATGTGTGCAAGTGGGAAAGACACAAAAAAAGATAAGAATTAGGACTGGAAGACAGCAACAGAAAAGTGCACCTCATTCATAACAGAAGCATTTTGCAGTTGGTGACACCCCCACAAATGACTAATCTCCAAGAAGAAATTTGATTCCCTCAACTGCAGGAAAAGAAGTTTAACATGGGCAGCTGTGGTGATAAATCTTCCTATCAGTTGTGGTTATAAGGTTGGAAAATCCTGAGTTAACTGTGCTGGTGAATCATGCCCATTTATTCCTACTAGTTAAAACATATTTTTCTTTTATGTACACAGAGATGGCTTGTAATAAAGCTGCCATTAAACACTGGTGTCAAAAAACCACCAAAAAGAATTCATTTTCTAGCATCCATGATGATACTATAGACACCAATTCATGGCATGCATTCCCTCTCTCTGTACAAATATTAAAATAATATTTCTGCTTGCAGTGTTCAAGATACTTTTTTCTTGATCCCAGCCATGGGAAAATAAATTAGGGAGAGGGCTTTTTGATTGTATGTACAAATTGTTAAAGCAGTCCTATTTGCCAAAAATGTGTAGTCTATTGAGATGCCCTAAATATTTAACTAGTATAAAACATAATCCACAATTCAAATGCAACTACAGAAAGTCTTGTGGTGACTTAGAAATTCATAGCCTCAGGTTCAAAGTGATGTTTTCACTTTAGGACCAGAAAGGAACATGTCCCTGCTTTGCAGTTGAGTTGTCTAATGCAAACAGAGGCTGGGGGTTAGGGAGAGAAGAATACTAAGGTGGTGGAAGCCTAGACAGTTGCTTTATTTACCTAACCAAAGCTAATGTTTACTTTCATTCTAAAGTATTTGTTGAGAATTTCTAAGAATGGGAACTTCAGCTATGATTCTGAGGAAAGAATGTCTGATCTTCTAAGAGAAATTGTTTCTCCCTGGGCAGTATTTGGTACATTCATTCTCTTCTCAGACAGTAAGTGTTTAAGTAGTACTTGGAGGAGGTTTTCCCTTTTTTTACACTTTTTCCCCCAGCTTTATTGAGATATAATTGACATATAACACTATATAAGCTTAAGATATGAAGTATGATGATTTGATACACTTGTATATTACAAAATTTTTGCTAGGGTTTGTTCACACCCCCATTGCCTCACATAATTTCCATTTCTTTTATATATTGAGAACATTTAAGATCTCTTTTAACAGCTTTTGTGTATATAATATTAATGCAGTATCATTAACTAGAGTCACTATGCTATACATCAGATCCCCCAAACTTGCTCATCATATAATTGGAAGTTTGTACCCTTTGACGAATATCTACCCATTTCCCCCACTCTCAGCCCCTCACAACCAGCATTCTACTTTCTATGAGTTTGATTCTTTTAGATCCCACATTTAAGTAAGATCATACATACAGTATTTGTCTTTTTTTGGCCTGACTATTTCACTTAGCACAATGCTCCCAAAATACATTTATGTTGTTGAAAATGTTCCTTCTTTCTCATGGATGAATAATATTCCAATATACTAGTTCTTCATCCATTTATCTGAAGGTGAACACTTAGGCTGTTTGAATAATATTCCCCTTGCTATTATGAATAATATTGTAATGAACATAGGAGTGCACATATCTCTTTATGATCTTTATTTCATTTCCTTTGAATGCATACCAGAAGTGAGGTTGCTATATCATATGGTAGTTCTGTTTTTAAATTTTGAAGATGGTCCATCCTATTTTCCCTAGTGATGCTACCAATTTATCTTCCCACTAACAGTGTACAAGGGTTTCCTTTGCTCTACTTCCATTCTAGCGTTTATCTCCTGTCCTTTCAATAAAAGCCATTCTAACAGATATTAGATGATATTTCATTGAGGTTTTGATTTGCATTTCCCTAGTGATTAGTTATGTTGAGCATGTTTTCATGTATCTATTGACCATTTGTGTGTCTTCTTTGGAAAAATGTCCATACAGGTCCTCTGCCCATTTTTTAATCTGATTGTTTATTTTGCTGTTGAGTTGTATGAATTACTTATATATTTTGGATATTAACCTCTTATCCTAATAAATGGAACTTTTCTTTAGCTCAGATGGTAAAGAATCTACCTGCAATGCATGAGACCTGGGTTCAATCCCTCAGTCAGGAAGATCCCCTGGAGAAGGAAATGGCAACCCACTGCAGTATTCTTGCTTGAAGAATTCCATGGACAGAGGAGCCTGGTGGGCTACAGACTATGGGGTTGAAAAGAATCAGACATGATTGTGCAACTAACACACACATCCTCATAAGTGGTTTGCAATTACTTTCTCCCATTCCATAAGTCTCCTTTTTTGTTGATTGCTTCTTTTGCTGCACAGACACTTTTTAGTTTGATGAAGTCCCACTTATCTATTTTTGCTTTTCTTGCTTGTATTTTAGGCATCATATCTGAAAAAATGTTGCCAAGACCAATATCAAGGAGCTTTCCCCCTTATGTTTTCTTCTGTGAGTTTTATGGATTCAGGTTTTATGCTGAAGTCTTTAATCCATTTTGAGTTACTTTTTATGAGTGGTATAAGATAGGGATCTATTTCATTCTTCTGAGTATGTTTATCCAGTTTTCTCAACACCATTTATTGAAAATAGTATCCTTTCCCCATTGAGTATTCTTGGCTCCCTTGTCAAATATTAGTTGACCATATATGTGAGGGTTTCTTTCTGGGATCTTGATTATGTTCCATCAGTCTATGTGTCTGTTTTTATGCCAGGGCCATGCTCTTTTGATTACTATAGCTTTGTAATATAGTTTGAAATCAAGAAATCTGATGCTTACAGCTTTGTTCTTTCTCAGGGTTTCTGTGGCTATTCAGTAGCTTCTGTAGCTCTATGCAAATTTCAGGATTCTCTAGTTCTATGAAAAATGTCATTGGAAGTTTGATCAGGATTGTACAGAATCTATAATAGGTTTGCAGAGTATGGACATTTTAATAATATTCTTGCAATCTGTGAACACAGAATATCTTTCCATTTATTTATGTCTTTTTCAATTTCTTTAATCAATGCCTTAAAGTTTTCAGTGTACAGTTCTTTCATCTCCTTGGTTAAATGTACTTCTAAGTATTTTATTGGTTTTGATGCTCTTGTGAATGGGATGGTTTTCTTTGTTTTTCATGTATTTCACTATTAGTGTATAGAAACACAGCTGATTTCCATATGTTCATTTTGTATTCTGCAACTTCTCCTCATATGCTTTTTGGTATTAACAGATTTTATGTAATCTTTAGGATTTTCTATATAAAATATCATATAATCTGCAATCAGAAACAATTTTACTTTTTCCTTATAATTTGGATTTTTTTTTCTTTTTCTTGCATAATTGCTCTGGCTAGGACTTCCAGTACTGTGTTCAATAGGAATGGTGACACTAGGCACACTTGTCTTGTTCCTGATCTTAGAGGAAAAATTTTCTAACTTTCACCATTAGAAATGATGTTATCTATGGATTTATCATATATGGCCTTCGTTATGTTGAGGTACATTCCTTCTATACCCAATTTGTTGGAAGTTTTTATCATGAATGTATGTTGAATTTTGTAAAATACCTTTTTTCCATTAATTGCAATGTTAACTCTTCCCAATTTAATCTATAGATTCAATCCAAAATATAACCAAGTAATTTTATGGATAGCAACACAATAATTCTAAAGTTCATACGGAGTAGGAAAAGACCCAGAACAGCCAGCATAGTACTGAAGAAAAATAGAGTTGAAGATCTGTCCTGACCTGAGTTCAAGACTTAATATAAAGCTACAGTGATCAAGCCTGGGTGATATTAGCTAAAGAACAGAAAAATTGGTCAATAGAATGTAAAGAAGAGCTAATAAGTAGACACACACTATTAGGGTAAATTGATCTTTGACAAAGGAGCAAAGAGAATTCAGTGGAGAAAGATAGTCTTTTCAACATATGAGACTTTACTCCTTCCACAAAAATTAACTCAAAATGAATCAGAGACCTAAGTTTTAAAATACAAAATATGTAATTCCTAAAAGATATCATAGGGGAAAATCTATGTCACCTTTGGTTTGATGATGACCTTTTACATACAACAGCAAAAGCATGATCTATTAAAGATAAATGCGATAAATTTCACTTCAATAAAGGTAAAACTTGTGATCTGTAAAAGACACTGTTTAGAGAATGAAGTGATAATCTACAGACTGGTAGAAAATCTTTGCCAAACATATATCTGATAAAAGACTTACATCTAAAATATACAAGGGACTTTAAAAAAATCAATGTTAAGGAAATAAACAACCCAATTTAAAAGTGGGAAAGAGATCTGCAAAGTCATATCACCAAAGAAGATATACAGATGACAAAGAAACATATGCAAGATTCTTAGCATTATATATCTTTAAGGAATTATAAACAGTGTTAGACCACGATATATATATTAAAATGGCTAAAATCGAACACACTGACGCCACCAAATACTGGGAAGATAGCGAGCAACAGGGACTGTCATTCATTGCTGGTGGGCAAATATCCATATGATATTCTATTGGTTGATATATGACATTATATATTTCTCAAAACCTATAGAATTGTATAGTTCAAAGACCTAAGTTAAATTGTGATCTTTAGTTAATAATTATATATCAATATTTGTTCATCATTTTAAACAAATGTACCACAGTAATGAAAGATGTTAATAATAGGGGAACTGTGGGACAGGAAGAAGAGGAATATGGGAGCTCTCTGTATTTTCTGATCAATTTTTTGGTAAACCTAAACTTGCTTTTAAAAAAATAGTCTGTTAAAATAACAACAACAAACACGTGCAGACCAGATTTGGCCTGCGGGCCATAGTTTGTCAATGCCAGTTTTAGATGACTCACACTCGCTGTTGTAGAAATAGCCTCATCCATGTATATTTTAGTCCAGGAATACAGTTACCATACTCCACCCTTCCTTCTCCTCCGTTAATTTCTTCCATCACTGAGCTTCAACACTGTAGGTTGGGATTTATTTAACTCCTTTTTATCCTGGGTTCCATGCAGGATTATTTCCTCAAACTTTTTTTCTTTATGGTCTAGAGCCAGAGGTTGGCTAAGTTTTTCTGTCATCAGGAATATTTTAGATTTTGCAGACCATTGGTCTCTGTTCCAAGTACTTAGATCTGTCATTGTAGCACAAAAACAGCTTTTGAGATTGTTTAAATGAGTAGGCATAGCTGTACTGTAATAAAAGTTTATCTACAAAAACAGGCAATAGGCTGGCTTGGCTCTCATGCTGCAGTTTTACCAATTGATGATATAGAAGGGGTAATGATTATTTCTGAAATCCCATCCAATAGCCTAGCTGTGTGCAACTAGCATGCATGCTCAGTCGCTTCAGTCGTGTCTGACTCTTTGCGACCCTATGGACTGTAGCCTGTCAGGCTCCTCTGTCCATGGGATTCTCCAGGCAAGGATACTGGAGTGGGTTGCCATGCCCTCTTCCAGGGAATCTTCCCAAGCCAGGGATTGAATCCAAGTCTCTTATGTCTCCTGCATTGGCAGGTGGGTTCTTTACCACAAGTGCCACCCGGGAAGCCCAATAGCTTGGCTACTACCTTGTATTCGCTCTTTGCATTATACTAATTGGAGACCACCTGTGCCTGACAGGTCACTGCAAATAGCAGTCCCATAGGCATCTGCGGGTCTTGTGCCCTATTTGTGGTTCTCTGTGCCCTCTGAATCCCTCATAGAACTAAAGCCTAGAAACGTGTTACTGATCTCACAGTGCTCAGTCTCAGAGTCATCTGAGAAGACAGCTTTTAAGCCTAACAGTTTTCATGCCCCTGTCCCTGGAGTGACATTTCTGCCAATCTAATTATGAGGTGATAGCAATTAGCACGGAGAAGGCAATGGCACCCCACTCCAGTACTCTTGCCTGGAAAATCCCATGGGCAGAGGAGCTTGGTAGGCTGCAGTCCATGGGGTCTCGAAGAGTCGGACACGACTGAGCGACTTCACTTTCACTTTTCACTTTCATGCATTGGAGAAGGAAATGGCAACCCACTCCAGTGTTCTTGCCTGGAGAATCCCAGGGATGGCAGAGCCTGGTGGGCTGCTGTCTATGGGGTCGCACAGAGTTGGACACGACTGAAATTTAGCAGCAGCAACAGCAGCAATTAGCAGGCATTAGCACACATCCTGTAAAAGTTCAAGGTTCCTGGAGAATCCCAGGGACAGAAGAGCCTGGTGGGCTGCTGTCTATGGGGTCGCACAGAGTCGGACATGACTGAAGTGACTTAGCAACAGCAGCAGCTTCTTCATTGTAAACCCTGTAAAAGACGGGTTCAGGCATACCCAGAGCTTTGACAGGCATTTACCAAATGTGTTTAATATCCTTTTGCACCAGAAGTTGTGAGCATCCCTGGATGACTGAAGCCACTGTTGGCAACAGGCTCTTGGGTAGAGCAGATGACTGAAAAGAGAAACTAGAGCAGGACAAGGGGAGCTCTGTAAGATGATGTTTGCAGATGACTGTGCCCTCTAAAAGAGAGTTGACGTCTAGGAAGCATATCCACTGCCTATGTAAAACCGTTTCCCACTTGACTCTAGAATGAGTGCCAGGTTTTCAAATGCATAGGATTCTTATTTCACTCAAATTTTAGGTTGATTGAAAAACAGAATTCTAAGTCTGTGTCTTCTTCAAATCTCAATTCGAAGAACAACTTAGTTTAGAAGTCCTGAGGCCAGATTTCTCGCCCTGGTTGTGCCAGAACACCTGGGACTTTGATTTCTCCTCTGTTAAGCAAATGACTGTCACTGGACAATTACTCTTTTTAATAACATTTTTCTAATCAAATGAGAGAACATGTAAGCCACAGAAAACCGTAGGTAATGGAATTAAAACCACAGAGAATTGTACTGTTGGTCATGGCCATTGACAACATTTGGGCTCTTTCCCTATTCCTATGCCTATTTTCACAGTCATTATGTCAAACTATAGAAAATGCTGGGCCCTGATACCACTCAAGCATTTCCTCCATAGCACAGACAACAGTTCAGGACTTTTCTTGCTCTATGATTTGGGGTATGTCTGGTTTATTACAGTCAATGTAAAATAGACCATCAAAAATCATAGTGAATAATATTTGGTTTTTAACCAATAAAGAAGTCAACATAAAGTTTTTCATGAAAAATAAATTAAGAATTATAAAAATAATTTATTTATAAACTTATGGTCCCTAAGGCTACAAGAAATTACTGGAGATGAGCAAATAAAACAGAAAAAATAGAAGAAAGATACACAAAAAATTAACAAGAAGAAAAAAAATTAGAAGAGAAAAACAGAAAATGCCTCAGAATGAATAAGCTGCTGCTGCTGCTAAGTCACTTCAGTCGTGTCCGACTCTGTGTGACCCCATAGACGGCAGCCCACCAGGCTCTTCTGTCCCTGGGATTCTCCAGGCAAGAACACTGGAGTGGGTTGCCATTTCCTTCTCCAGGAATGAAGAAGGAGTGTAATTTTTAGCACCTGGTAAAATCAAAAAAATGAATCAATATTGATACCATATGGAAAAGAATGAAGATGGCTGACTTTGAGAATGAATTATGGCAAGCTTTACACGACAATAAAACAGCATTGAGAGACCAATAAAGCAACATTGAAAATGTGGACATTGGCCAAATATTGGACAAGCATCTCTTATATACAATGCATTAGCCCTTGGCACATAGCATCCCAGGAAAACCAAAACACTGTTGTTGCCTGACTTGGGCGAGGAGAGGAGACTCTTGGACACAAATACCTCTCAGGTGAGGGACAGAGTGGTAAGTATCCTCACAGAGAGGCATCTGAGATGTTACAGGAATTGCTTTCTTCTGACGACCTGCAGCAGCGTTCCAATGGATCATTCCATCCCGGGACAGAATCCTTGGGCTGAGCAGTTTCATGCCTCAACACAGAACATGCAGTAGGAGTAGGCTTTTTCCTACTTAGTGGAGGGCTGAAGTGAACTTCAAATGTAACTCAAAAGCAGCAGCATCTTTAGTAAATGGGGAGAGGAAGACTCCAAAGTCTATTTATTATAATGTCTGGGGAGGGAAGTAGAATCACACCTGGCAAGGGACACAGCATCAAATGTTTCAAAGTCACAAGGGCAAATCATTTCAAACCCTCCAGGATTAGGTCCCAGAGATGCAATTAGAAGAAAAAAGTTCCTGTGAAAGAGTTCAGAAGTGTTTACAAGAACAGGTCCCAGAGAAAGAATTTATTTCTGGATTCATAATGCTAACGTTGCTCTTCTCCTTAATTAATTCTCTAGATCTTTGGAAACATGAATATGGCCTGAGAATCCAACCTGTGGGACTAAGTGGTACCAAATGCTGGGATGAAAGGCACACAAATCTAGTAGTCACCTGGGTGATTCTAAATATCTGGATGGTTGATTAGACATGTATTTAGTTTGGTGCCAATGTTACTACCATGGGGCAACGTACCTTGACTCCTCAGGAAGAAATCGTGCTCCTTTTCTTATGCTCACACTCACCCCTCTATATTTTTAGTATTTGTCCACTCGTGTGTCTCCAGTACTGGGTCTAATTTTGGGAGGAGAGGCGCTGTGTCCTCCCTGCTCACCGTTGATTTCTTTCCACAGTGTGTAGCACAGGGCCTGGAAGGTCACTACACACCCGTAGATGTTAGATAAAGAGAGAGCACTTGGGCGAGCTGAGGTGGGTGCATGCAACACTTTCTGGTGAAGGCAGGAGGGAACGAGCTCTGCCAAGGGTCAGCCATTACCTGGGGAGTTGCCTAAGTGGGTGGGGGCACAATGGCTAGAGCTGTGCCAGCGTGCAAGGGTTTCCCCTCACGTCAGGTGAGGAAGGTCAGGAATGGAGCTGGGGAAGCCGATGTGATGTATGACACCATTTTCACGCCCAACTGAGGACCTTGGAGCCCATGATACAGGGCCCTCATTCTAAGGATGAGGAAATTAAGCCCACAAAGGAACAAAGTCTGTCTCTGAGGCATTAGGTAGCAGAGAAGACTCTCATACCTGCATTGCCAGGCTTTCTGCTCCGTGTTCTTTCCTCTGTAATCAGCTGCCTCTCCAAAGAGCTCTGAAACTCAACAGTTTCAATGGCAGCTCCACAAAG
Organism: Bos indicus; assembly: GCF_029378745.1. Taxonomy (NCBI): domain Eukaryota; kingdom Metazoa; phylum Chordata; class Mammalia; order Artiodactyla; family Bovidae; genus Bos; species Bos indicus. Next base: position 15,853,196 of record NC_091789.1, on the reverse strand, counting down.
GAGGTAACCGTATGGGCTTAGGAGATGTTCCCTCCTTTCTCAACCTCTGTTTTCCCATTGGGAGATTGGTCTTGCAATATGTGACTCCCGAGGCCATTGTGAGCTGGCCTTAGAGGGAAGAGCGTATGTGACGTCCTGGCAGAGTGCCTCTTACATAATTGGTTCTCAGCTCCTTAACTCCCTTCTCCCCACCTCCTGCACAGGAGGAGTTTCAGGACAAGCAGAGGTGTAGAGTGTCCTTAGTGGTTCCCAGGACCAGCCCTGCTGGGGGGTTGACTGCTTGGCCCATCTCGTCCTCCAGGAAGCCAGTTCAAAACTCAACCTGGCGTGGATGTGGTCTTGCTCTAAAGAGACTCTCCTTGCTGACTCCTAACATCCCCCAAGGAAACACAGCCTTCAAACCACAGACTTTCCAATTTTCCTAGTAAAATGAATGAAAGACGCTTTTGGGGAATAAAGTGATTTCTTTTTAGCTCCACTTGTTTACTTTTCCATAAGCTCCCAAGATGGCTTACATGTTAGCTGTTAATCACACCATCTGTTCAAACAGTACTTCAGTAAATGATTCGATTCATACTTTTTCTTCTAAAAAGATCTTTTAAAAGGCAATGTTTATGTCTCTGTTATCCTTCATTTGGCAATGTAGCATGAGCTATTTTAATGTTGCCATCACTGTAAACACATACTGAATTCCCCATTTCTTAACCGTGCAGAAAATAGGACAATTTCCCTGTGTTTGTTCCACTTGACTCTAGGCTTGGAGGCTAGAGAGTGTAATAGATAGAGATTTTATGTTTCTAAAAAGAAAAAGATGAAGACACAGAGTTCCAGCCAATATGTCTTCTGAAAGCTTGAATTTAGTAACAATGAGTAGGTTCCAGAGACTTGAGACTTTTCTGGCCAAGCAACTGTGAACAGAATGTCCTTAGTGGTTGGGAAGGGTCAGCTCTGAAGAGTGATCCAGCTGCTCAGGTCCCTTGCATCCCTCAGGAGGCAAAGTCACTGGTTTATAAGGACTTCTGGGAAGCAGAGCCTGCCCCCCACCCAACCCCAGCATGTCCAGACACAATGCTTTTGTGAACACAGGCCTTGAAAGGAAGCAAAAGGGCTGCAGTGGGTTTCGGCCAAGAGACAGCCCTGGAGTGAGGTTGAGAAGAGCGGGGTGGGCTTTTTTTGCTTCAGGCTGTTCTGTGGACCTCTGAAAGCACCATATCAAATGACTGGGGAAGTTCATACAGCAACATGGCTATATCTTATTGCTGACCCATATGGATGCCACTCTTCCCTGCTTTCTAAGACCTTTTGCCAAGTGGGAAGTGCTTGCTGTTAAGTCATGTACAAAGCGTACCAGGTACACAATGGAGGGATGTGTAAATTCAATGCATTGGGACCCTAATGAAGGAGAAACCGATTCTTTGGGTCTTCTTAAGGCCTTCCAAGATCTGGACCCAGCCCATGTGCACGGAATAATTCTTGTTGATCCAGCCATACAAACTTACTCCTCTTCCCATAAACATCTATGTCCAATTCTATGCACAGGTTTGATACAGTGTCTGTAAAATACATGTGATTCTAAACCAGTGGAATTTCTATCCAGCCCTGGAAACCCAGCAAGAATGTCTCTTCTAATATTAGCCTTCCTTACCCACCTTTATCTGGGCCTGGAGAACCAGTGCCTCTTTCATCACTGTACAGATATTGACCTATTGAGTGTGATTTCCACCCTCCCCTCATCCCCAGCAACAGATGGTAAGAAATCTAGCTCTGAGGAAACAGGAGAAATTGCTTCACTTCTTTCACTTTCTTACTATGGCACCCCTCCTGCTGTCTGTCACAAGAGAGTCCAGAGAGGTCATCATCATTTTAATATCACACAGATCATTGCACAGGACCCTTACAATGATGACATCATATTAACTTGAGCTGATGAACAGCAAGTGAAAGGAACTACTTATCTTAGGAAGACACATGACTGTGAGATAAACCCCATAAAACTCAGGGTCCTGCCTCATTGGTGAAGTTATTAGGGGTCCAGGGGCCTGAAAGAAGTCGCCATACATTAGCACTGTTTTCCATAACCAGCAAGAGAGCACAATAGCTTGCAGGCTTCTTTGGATTGTAGAGAACAGGCAGCACATTCAGGTGTGCCGCTCCAATCCACTTACCAGGAAATCCATAATACTGCCATTTGTGAGTAGGGCCAGAAGGAAGAAGAGGTTCTGTAGCAGAGCCAAGCTGTGAGGAAAAACTGTCCTACTGCTTGGCTGCTACGATTTAGCAGACCGAACTGCACTGAACTGAACAGTCTTAGAATTGCTGAACTGTCTGTGGCAGACAGACATGCTCTGTGTAGACTCTGGCAAGCCCCACTTAAAGAATTACTGCACAGTTGCCTAGAGGTTTTGAGTGAGGCATACCCTTCTTTCTCAGCAACTCTCTATTAGAAAAGCAACTCCTGGCTTGCTACTATACCCTAGGAGAGACTGAACATCGTGTTGCGAAATACCAAATAACGATGTAACCTGAATTTCCTATCATGAAGTGTGCATTGTTAATCCATCGAATCATAAAATTGCATATATAGATCAGTATTCCATTGTAAAATGAAAATCGTATATAAGGACAGAGCTGAGTAAGTGTAGAAGGCATGAGGAAGCAGATGGCTCCAGTGTCCCATGTTCATACTCCACTGCTTTTCCCTCAGCCCCCATAGAGTTTCCTGTGACCAGTAAACAGGGAAAGCAAAGAATAGAACTGGCTTACATAGAGATCTGTGTGCGTTGTTGGAACCAGCCAGAAGAAGATGGAGAGTACATTGCAGACTCACTCAGGGTCAGCCCAGAAAAAGTATAGTGAAATATTACCACTGGTCAGAACTCCAAGTGTCCACTGGAAGGAGAAATGGCCTCAAATATGTATCTATTCATGACCAGTGATGAATAGCTTGACTGGTTAGGGACTTGGAAAGGACAATGTTGGCAGACTGGTGCCAAAGAAGTGTGGAGAAGAGATGTATAGATGGACTTCTCAAAGGGAGCACAGAGTATATTTATGTCTCAGGTACATGCCCACCAGAACAGACTCACTTTAGAGAAGGCTATCAATGCTTAACCAGATAAGGTGTGCTAGATTGCAAAATGATTGCAAATTATTCCTGTTCCTAAATGCGTGTCTTTTCAAAAAATTTTTTTTGCAGGTCTTAATTTTTATTAATATTAGTTTAAATTTGTTTACCCTATAATTGAATGAAATTCTCCCCATATTCAGGCATTGAAGGAGTTTGTTAGGTTTTTTGGGGGGGCTGTAAATATTCATCTTCAGTGTCTTTGTAATTTTTTTACTCCATGTAACAGTTTCTAGTTTCAGAAAGTCTCAGAACGTTTATCATGACTTCAGAGTTTCCTTTCTACTTTATTTTTTAATGAATTTTTATTGGAGTATAGTTGATTTACAATGCTGTTAGTTTCAGGTGTGCACAAAGTGAATCAGTTTTACATATACATATGTCCACTCTTTTTAAGATTCTTTTTCCTTGTATGTTATTACAAGATATTGAGTGGAGTTCCCTGTGCTATACAGTAGGTCCTTGTTAGTTATCTGCTGTGTATATATCATGTGTATATGTCTACCTCTGCCCCGTCTCCCAATTTATCCCTCCCCCTTCCCGGCCTCTGCCCCATAACTATTTTAGCAAAGTGACTTTTCCAGTCTCCGCATCAAGAGGTAGAGCCTGTTACTCCACGTCTTAAATTGAGGCTTGACCAGGTCGTTTGCTTTGGTTAGTGATTTTCTGAAATTTTTATTTATTTTTGGCTGTGCTGGGTTTTCCTTGATGCACGTGGGCTTTTCTCTAGCTGAAGTGAATGAGGGCTACTCTTCGTTGCAATGTGTAGGCTTCCCATTGCAGTGGCTCCTCTTGTTGTGAGGCATGGGCTCTAGAGCACAGGCTCCGTGGTTGCAGCATACGGGCTTAGGTGCTCCATGGCATGTGGGATCTTCCTGACCCAGAGGTCGAACTGGATCTCCTGCATTGGCAGGTGGATTCTGGTGTTTTATAATAACACAAAGTTAGATGTGAGTCCGTCTTCCTGGAAATGAGCCGGAAATAATATACTGAAGAGGCCAGGTGGAGAACTGACATGCTTCAGAAAACAGCCTTCCAATCTAGGTATGTGAGTGAGGCCTTCCAAGATCATTCAGGCCCATTGACAACTGACCTCAGAATCATCCAGAAGGATCATCCAACCAACCCAAAAATCACGAAAAATAAATACCTATTGTTTAAGCCAGAAAAAAAAAAAAACTATTTTATACAACTCTATGTAAATAAATTTGAAATTTTGGATAATTTTTATTATAATCCAACTTGCTAAATTGACTCCAGTAGAGACAAAAAGTTAGTAGGCCAACTGCAGTAATAATAATAATAATATTAAGTTTAGCTGGGAGGGGTCTCCCTTGCTCCAATAAATGGCACCAGATTATGAAGTCTTCATTGGAGAATTCTACAAAAGCTTTAAGTATAATCTTAGTCCAATAAAACTTTGACAACTTTGGAGCATAGTAAAAGAATCAGTGCCTTCAGATACACTTTTGAAGTTTTTATTTTAATTATTTCACCCAGAAAATTTGCAAGAATAATACAAAAATTATCACACGCCCGTCACCTAGACTGTCCAATTTATTGTTCAGGGTCATGTGTTGCATTTAGTTATCATGTCTCTTTTTCCTTCTTTAATCTGAAATAGTTGCAGTCTTCCTCTATCATGACTCTGTTTTTTGAAGAATATCGGTCAGTTATTTTTCAGAAAGTTCTTTCAATTTGGGTTCATGTGATGTCGCCTCATAATTAGATTGAGGTTACCCTATCCTTTTCTTTTGTCAGTCAGAAGTACCATAGAAGTTATCTTATTTCCTTCTCATTTCATATCAATATCAGGAGGCACATGGTATTGTTTTGTTCCAGTATTAATGACGTTGATATGTAATACTTGGTCATGGTGATGTATGTCAGAGTTTACCACTATTTTCCCTTTTGTAAATGATACATATTTCTTAGGGAGATATTTTGAGACTGAAAGTATCTTGGTTCTTATAAAAGTTTTAGCTAATAGTTTTAACACAGTGTTATCATTTTGTTAAGCATGATTGAGTTTTCTTTTTGGAGTATAGTTGCTTTACATCGCTGTGTCAGTTTCTGCTGTATGGCAAAGTGAATCAGCTCTAAATATACTAATACATGCATTTCTCTTTTTTTGGATTTCCTTCCCATTTAGGTCACCACAGAGCACTGGGTAGAGTTCCCTGTGCTATACAGTAGCTTATCATTAGTTATCTATTTTATAAAAAGCATCAATAGTATATATGTATGTACACACACACACACACACACACATATATATATGTCAGTCCCAGTCTCTCAATTCATCCCACCCAAGCATGATAGATTTTTTAAAACCTTTTAAACATAATTTTAGACCTACAGAAAAGTTCAAAATATAGTACAAAGAATTCCCTTATATTAATCACCAGGATTACCAAAAGCTTATTTTATTACATTTGCTTTATTGCCTCCCCCCCTCCCCGCCATATCTATGTATGTATTTGTACATGTGATTTTTTTCTGAACTACTAAAAATAAGTTGCAGACACAGTATTTCAATTTATATTTCTCAAAAGCACGGTCGTTCTCTTTTAAAAAACATAGCACAATTACAAAAATCGAGAAATTAACATTAACACAGCTTATCTACAGACCTTATTCAAATTTTGCCAGTTATCTCAATAATGTCCTTATGAAAAGAAAATTTGAATCATGAGTTGCATTCAATTGTCATGTCTCTTTGCTTAGTTTCCTTTAATCTGGAGCATTTCATCATTTCTTTTTTCTCTCTCATAACCTTGACATTTTTGAGGCGTGCATAGTAGTTATTTGTAGAATGTCCCTCAATTTGGGTTTGTCTGATGTGTCCTCTTGATTAGATTCTGGTTATGCCTTTTTTGACAGAACTATCACAGAACTGATGCATTTTTCTCAGTGCCTCACATCAAGAGGCAAAAAATGTCAATTTCTCCCATTACTGATGCCATTAACTGTGATAATTTTGATCATTTTATTAAGGAGTTGCCTCCCACTTTTCTCCACTATGAGGTTATAATATTCCCCTTTGTACAAATATCTTCTGGGAGAGACCTTAAGACTATGTATTAATCTGTTATACACCAAATGTTTAACCCTCGTTATAGCATACATTGTTAATTTTTGCCTAAATCAATTATTATTATGATGGCTGCCAAATGGTGATTTTCTACTTCCATCATGTCTTCTACACTTACTAGTTCATATTCCATTGTAAGGAAGAGTTCTTCCTTCTTCCACATTTATTTCACTATAATAGATTCTTTTTTCTCAATGGATTATAATGTTGTTGCCATTGCCTATATTAATGCTTAGATTGTCCCTTATTTGGCCATTGGTACACACTTTAAGAGCTTCTCTGGTGGCTCAGCAGTAAAGAATTTGCCTGCCAGTGCAGGAGACGCAGGTTCAATCCCTGGGTCGGGAAAATCCCCTGGAGAAGGAAATGACAAGCCACTTCAGTATTCTTGCCTGGGAAATCCCATGGGCAGAGGAGCCTGGTGGGCTACAGTCTATGGGGTCACAAAAGGGTTGGGCACAACTTAGTGAGTAAACAGCAACACACTTTATTTAAGCCAGCTTCTCTGTCCTTTTCACATGCACACGCCATTCTTTGACCACTTTCTTCTTTTCTTGACAATATGGTATTCAACAGTCATTATGTACTTTCCAAGTATCAGCCCTAGGATTAGCCAGTTCTTCGAAAAACTTGATTCCTTGTGATACAGAATGGTATTTCCAAACTAAGATTCAAATGCTAAATATGCTCATTGCTAGTGTGGTGTCACATTTCTAGGCTCTCTACATGGGCAAAGCTAGGAAACGTGTTTTTATATGTAAATATTTATATGTATATACATATAGACACACCTGTATCTCTGTATCTGTTTTTCATTCTGTCATTCTATCTACCTATCTATCTATAGTTACTTCAAAAGTGAATTTCGTTTAGGTATGTCATGTTAAGTTTGTTTTGCTATAGTTATGCATTATCAATTCTGAAACTACTTTCTGTGAATTCTCAGTTCAGTTCAGTTGCTCAGTTGTGTCCAACTCTATGCGACCCCATGAATCACAGCACACCAGGCCTCCCTGTCCATCACCAACTCCCGGAGTTCATCCAAACCCATGTCCATTGAGTCGGTGATGCCATCCAGCCATCTCATCCTCTGTCGTCCTCTTCTCTTCCTGCCCCCAATCCCTCCCAGCATCAGAGTCTTTTCCAATTAGTCAACTCTTTACATCAGATGGCCAAAGTATTGGAGTTTCAGCCTCAGCATCAGTCCTTCCAATGAACACTCAGGATTGATCTCATTTAGGATGGACTGGTTGGATCTACTTGCAGTCCAAGGGACTCTCAAGAGTCTTCTCCAGCACCATGGTTCAAAAGCATCAATTCTTTGGCGCTCATCTTTCTTCACAGTCCAACTCTCACATCCATATGTGACCACTGGGAAAAACCATAGCCTTGACTAGACGGACCTTTGTTGGCAAAGTAATGTCTCTGCTTTTGAATATGCTATTTAGGCTGGTCATAACTTTCCTTCCAAGGAGTAAGTGTCTTTTAATTTCATGGCTGCAGTCACCATCTGCAGTGATTTTGGAGCCCAATAAAATAAAGTCTGACACTGTTTCCACTGTTTCCCTATCTATTTGCCATGAACTGATGGGACTAGGTGCCATGATCTTCGTTTTCTGAATGTTGAGCTTTAAGCCAACTTTTTCACTCTCCTCTTTCACTTTCACCAAGAGGCTTTTGAGTTCCTCTTCACTTTCTGCCATAAGGGTGGTGTCATCTGCATATCTGAGGTTATTGATATTTCTCCCGGCAATCTTGATTCCAGCTTGTGCTTCTTCCAGCCCAGCGTTTCTCATGATGTACTCTGCATAGAAGTTAAATAAGCAGGATGACAATATACAGCCTTGACGTAACTCTTTTTCCTATTTGGAACCAGTCTGTTGTTCCATGTCCAGTTCTAACTGTTGCTTCCTGACCTGCATATAGATCTGTGAATTCTAGTATTAAGCAATAAAAAAAAAAGCGCATTATGTATAATGGAGGCTAGGATTCTTATTGCCAGAGAAGATAGTTACAAATATGAAAAGGGTAATACTAAATTGAATCATGTTTTGTTAGTTTGCAATTAGAGGTATTAGTATGAACTTATGGTTTGATAGAAGATATATAGATCAATGGGCTTCCATTGTGGCTCAGTGCTAAAGAATCTGCCTGCAATGCAGAAGATGTGGGTTCAATCCCTGGGTTGGGAAGATTCCCTGGAGAGAAATGGCTACCCACTCCAGTATTCTTGCCTGGGAAATCTCCTGGACAGAGGAGCCTGGCAGGGTATAGTCCATGGGGTTGCAAGAGTCAGACACGACTTAGCAATTATAACCAACCATACATAGATAGACACATAGTTCCAATTGCTATGTCTTCAAGTTCACTAATCTCTTGCCATGGCTAAGGTAATGTTAATCTTATCCAGTATAGCTTTCATTTTAAATATTGTAATTGAATCTATAGAATTTTGATTTGGACTCTTTATATTTCCCATGTTTCTTTTTACTGTTTTGAACATAGATATACAGTTATATTTTAATTTCCTTTTCTGCCAATATTAACAACTGTGTCAGATTCAGGTCAATTTCAGTTGGTTTCTCCTTCATTATGGGTTGTGTTTACCAGATTCTATGTATGCCTGTAATGTGTTACATGCCAGAGAGAAATGTATTCTCTATGAATTTCACCTTGTTGGATACTGGGTATTCTTGTATTTCTAGAAATATTTGGTATCTTTTTATTAAGATGCAGTTTAGTTACTTGGAAAGTTTGATTCTTTGGATTTTTTAGGTAGCACCAGAATCATATTTAGTTCAGGAGTAATTATTCCCCACTACTAACACAAGAACTTTCTGAGTACTTTACCCAATGCTCTTAATTTTGGTATTTTTAAGTCTGGCAAGTAGGAAATAGGTTCCATTCTCAGCCGTGTATAAGTGCTGGGTACTGTTTCCTCCAGCCCTTTCGGATAGCTCTTACCCAGTTTTATCTTCCCTGGTGGCTCAGACGGTAAAGCGTCTGCCTACAATGCGGGAGATCCGGGTTCAATCCGTGGGTCAGGAAGATCTCCTGGAGAAGGAAATGGCAACGCGCTCCAGTTTTCTTGCCTGGAAAATCCCACAGATGGAGGAGCCTGGTAGGCTACAGTCCATGGGGTCGTGAAGAGTCAGACATGACTGAGCTACTTCACTTTCACTTTTACCCAGTTTTGCAGTCTCACACCCCACACATATGTATCCCTGAAGATATCCTGTTTTCTCTCTGTGCAGTCCCCTCCCTGGTGCTCTCTCTAGCAAACTTGAGCTACTTCATTATCTCCAAAACTTCTTCCCATCTCAACTCAGAGAGTCCACCCTGCTCTGCTGCTGAGACCTGAAAACTCAAGTCAGTAAGCTGGGACAACTGTAGGGGATACATCGTCTGTTGTCCCTCTTTAAGGGTCACCATCCATTGTAATCTGATTCCAGTGTCTCAATAACATTTGTTAGTCCTTGATTGTTCACACATGAGAATAAATTAGTTTCCATTATTCTATACTGACTAGAAGTGGGATTTCTTTTTTTTAATATCTTTAAACATTGTGAGCATAGTTATTTTGTGGTCTATGTCTGATAATTGTTGTTCAGTCAATAAGTCGTATGCGACTCTTTGCAACCCCATGTAGTATAGCACACTAGGCTTCCCTGTTCTTCACCATCTCCCAGAGTTTGCTCAAATCATGTCCATTGAGTGAGTGATGCCATCCAACCATCTCATCCTCTGTTGTCCCCTTCTCCTCCTACCTTCCATTTTTCTCAGCATCAGGGTCTTTTCCAATAACTTGGCTCTTAACATCAGGTGGCCAAAGTGTTGGAGCTTCAGCTTCAGCCTCAGCCCTTCCAATGAATATTCAGGGTTGACTTCCTTTAGGATTGACTGGTTTGATCTTCTTGAAGTCCAAGGGACTCTCAAGAGTCTTCTCCAGCACCACAACTGCAAAGCATCAATTGTTTGGTGCTCAGCTTTCTTTATGGTCCAACCCTAACACCCATACGTGACTACTGGAAAAACCATACCTTTGACTATATGCACCTTTGTTGGCAAAGTGATGTCTCTGCTTTTTAATATGCTAAGTTGGTCATAGCTTTTCTTCCAAGGAGCAAGAGACTTTTAATTTCGTGGCTGCAGTCACTGTCCTCAGTGATTTGGAGCCCAAGGAAGTAGTCTGTCACTATTTCCATTTTTACCCATCCATTGGCCATGAAGTGATGGAACGAGATTCTGTGATCTTAGTTTTGTGAATGTTGAGTTTTAAGCCAGCTTTTTCACTCTCCTCTTTCACTTTCATCAAGTGGGTCTTTAGTTCCTCTTCACTTTCTGCCATAAGGGTGGTATCATCTGCATATCTGAGGTTATTGATATTTCTACCAGCAATCTTGATTCCAGCTTGTGCTTCATCCAGCCCGGCATCTCGCATGATGTACTCTGCATATAAGTTAAATAAGCAAGGTGACAATATACAGCCTTGATGTACGCCTTTCCCAATTTGGAACCAGTCTGTTGTTCCATGTCCAGTTCTAACTGTTGCTTCTTGACCTGCATACAGATTTCTCAGGAGGAAGGTCAGATGGTCTGGTATTCCCATCCCTTTAAGAATTTTCCACAGTTTGTTGTGATCCACACAGTCAAAGGCTTTAGCATAGTCAATGAAGCAGAAGCAGATGTTTTTCTGGGATTGTCTTGCTTTGTCTATGATCCAACTGATGTTGCCAGTTTGATCTCTGGTTCCTCTGCCTTTTCTAAATCCAGCTTGAACACCTGGAAGTTCTTGGTTCACGTACTGCTGAAGTCTGATAGTTACATTCATTGCAATTTTGTGTCTCATTTTGGTATATTTTTCTGCTTGCTATTGCCCATGGTGCCTTGTTTGTTTATGTGCCTGGTTATTTTGGTCATCATACTTGAACAATTATCTGCAGCAATAACTTTAGCCTAGGATGGAGTCACATTCCTTCAGAAAGATTTCCATTTGCCTCTGCCAAATGGAGCACTTGGGGGATTATTGGGGCTTCTCTCAGTTGAAGATAATGTTAAATTTTAAGGCTTGGGATTCCCTACATATCAGGCCAGTAGAACCTGCAATGAAATTCTCCATTGAGAATAATGGAGATAATTCTCCATTGATAATAATAATTCTCCATTGATAATAATAATAATCATAAATGAGGGCTGGGCCACATTCTACATCCCTTTTGGGGTGTCAGCTTATTGAAGGATGGCTCTCATGTTAGACTCCCTTCTTTGTCTACATCTTGACCTTTGTTTTGTGTTCCTCTTGTCTTAAGATATTATCAGAACAATTTTCTGATTTGGAAAATATTCACATGGTAAAAGTGGCCTCCTCATTTGTCTCTCTAAATGAGGTCTCCATTTTACCTTTATTTTGTCCAGACTCGATGGACATGAGTCTGAGTGAACTCCGGGAGTTGGTGATGGACAGGGAGGCCTGGCGCGCTGCGATTCATGGGGTTGCAAAGAGTCGGACACGACTGAGCGACTGAACTGAACTTAACTGAACTGAATGCCTTATTTACTTTAAGGCTTTTTAAATAAGAATACATTGTTTATTTTTATACAGGGTTTTAAAAATTGCTTTCAGATTGTTGGTAGGAATAACCTGGCCAGTCTTAACAAAATCCTGGAAGTACGCTATGGAGCTGGGGAGCCTCAGACATTGGCAGATGGAGATGCTAGTGAACCTGTCCAACCTGCTCATACACTTTCTGGTCCATCCTGTCTTTGAAAGCATCTTCTTGGTGTGTATCCTTTTTCTTCTATTTGCTGAAATTTATTCTTGAGACACATCCATTAGGAACACCTGACTCTGTTTCTTGAATTTGTACTTAATTTATTAGTAAAGGGGTCATGGTATGAACATATCTGGTTGATTATGCAATACTGACAACTTCTGGTGAGCTCTCCAATGGGCCTGCAGGCTGGCTTTTGGAGGAAGATGCCTAATTCTGCAGTGAGGCTCTTCCTACATAGGACTGCCTTCGTTTCCAGTTTTCTTACTAGGATTCAGCCAGGACGGTGAACAACTCAGCATAGTTAACATACAGAACATTTAAGACATTCCTAAATTTGGGAGTAGAGAAGTAGTTGAATGAGGAAACAAACCTTTGAGCTGTGCAAGTTCTTGGTCAAACAGAACTGTGCACTTGAGTGGGCGGGGCACAACACCTGCCCGGTGGGAGCCTGGCTCGTGTCCCAGGAGCAGCATTTTATGCATGGGCCCTAAAGCTGCACTCCAGGGTCAAATATTTACACCAGACGGAATGGCTTTCTATCTGTGGGTGGAGGGAGTTTCTACTTTCATATGTTCCCAGACAACATTGGGACTCAAATAATATGCTGCCAGGCCTGTCTCAACCCAGAGCATGGCAGCAACTACACCAACAGCAGGGCTTTGAAGAAAACTAGGAGCACAGAGCACCTAGCAACCACCAGACACAGTTTATGAAACCAGGGACAAAGCCCAAAGACAAAACCCAGCAGCTCTAAATGGGAAATGCCATTTAAAAAAAGAGAGGGGTAATTTCTGTGGCCTTACTATGAGAGTCCAAGATGACAAATTAGGAGCTAACATATATGCTAGGTATCCTCTTAAGTGTTTAGAAATACAGATTCATTTTGTTCCCATAACTCCACGAGGTAGGTACTATTGCAATTCTCCTTGTATTTATGAGGATACATAGGCACAGAGAGGTTAAGTAACTAGCCGAAAGTCACACAGCTACCAAGATGTGGTCCGTGTCCTTAGCCCAGCCCACAGTAGTTGTTGGCTGGGTTATGCTGAGGTCAAGAAAGAACATGGACGCCGGTCTTCTACACCGTGAGGGAGGAGGGCAGTAGGTCCGGGGAACACAGGGACAGCCAAAGACAGCTGCATTCGCAGCATCTATCCTTGCTGATATTATTGCTGGAGGGAGTCATACACTGTGTGATCAGGGAGGGGACAGGATGCTTAAGGGTGGAGTGTCCAGAGTGGAGCAGTAAGTGGTTTTGTTCAGCGTTCGTTCACTTAGAGATGTGTGTGAGAGGTGACAGGAGGATATGGGGGTGCCATTTGTCCTGAGCCCTAGTTTCACTCACCGGATGAGGACAAACTTGACCTGTGAAAAGCTGCCATTAGCCCTGGAAGGGGGCTTCCCTGGTAGCTCAGCGGTAAGGAATCTGCCTTCAATGCAGGAGATCCGAGTTCGATCCCTGGATCGGGAAGATTCCCTGGAGGAGGGCGTGACAACCCAGTCTACTATTCTTGCTTAAAGAATCCCATGGACAGAGGAGCCTGGCAGGCTGCAGTCCATAGGGTCACACAGAATCGGGGACAGGACTGACGAGACTAAGCCAGCAGCAGCAGCAGCAGCCCCGAACAGCGGCGAGGCGTCCAGGCAGGTCTCTGTCTCCATCTAGCGGCCACTATGGGGAACGACACCCAGAGGCGACCCTGCAGCTGAGAGCCACTCTTAAGTTGGGAGGAGAACGGAGGAGGGGTTCTGAGCTCCAGGGGTTCGGGGGAAGGGCTGGAGGTTGTGTGAACATAAATCCCCTTGAATCGTATGTAAAAGCAGCTCCGGAGCATTTCCCCGCAGCGGTCACCAGGTCTGCAGAGGCTTTTGTGAGGCACACAACTTCAGAACCACAGCTGGAGTGTCGGAAAGTGGGGCCCAGAGCAGGTGGCTCCAGGCTGGGGGACCCTCCCCCTGTGTCTGAGCCAGGTGAGCAGAGGCCGCAGGCAGGGCCCAGCCCTGCTCCCTCTGCTCACAGAGGCAGGACGTTGGAGGGAGCACTGCACCCATGAGACCTTCTGGGTGGTGGCATTCGGGCCCTCTTGGTCTTCAGAGGGCCGGGCGGGCCTCGTGACAGGGGCCCCTGGGACGGCTCACCTCCTTATCGGTCAGAGGCTGGCCCGTCAGCTCTCGGGTCCTTGCTTCCCTCCGCAGCCCACAGACTGGCACAGGCCCAGCCTGTCGCCCAGGCTCTTCTTCCGTCCCTTTGCTGTAAGACCCGGGACCCTGCCTCCTCCCCTCTCTGTAGCTGCCACCTCCACCCCTCCCTTGGGTTGCCCTTTTCCCTGGAGGCCTGGCTGCAGAGGGGGTCACAGCCCCCCTGCGCCTCCCTTCCTGGGCCTCGGAAGCCTGGCACGCAGAGCATCCTGCTTCAAGGGCTGCCCTCCGGATCAGGCACGAGATGTTCAGGGCACACACAGCAGAGGCCACTAACACTACTAACTAACTACTAACACTACCAACTAACTAACTACTAACACTACTAACTACTAGTACCACCAACTAACTACTCGCACGAAACTAACTACTAAACTACTAACTACCTACTAACAATACTACCAAGAGCAGCAGGCACAGAGCGCCCTCCAGAGGTCTCCGAGGCCCCATTGCGGGTCTGTGGGTTCCTTCTCCTTTTGACTCAGTGTTGACACCTGGAGGCCGGCCCACTTGGGCTCCTGTCCTTTGCTTTCTTCTCTTGATGGTTAACTCTCCGCACCTTCCCCTGTTTTAGTGTGCTGCCTTGCAAGATAATTGTGACCTGACCAGAATATGTATTTTTGTAAAATACTGTTCAAATTCCCCCATACTATGATTTTAAAAACAAGTCTTTATGATTTATAGCTTGTTCAAGCAGGATTTCTAAATTCTTTACTCCTGATATCCGGAACAAGAGAAGAATGCCCAATTTGTCAATTCTATTGAACATTTTAGCCAACGTAATCAGGTAAGAAAAATGTACTAAAGGCATCCAAATTGAAAGGAGGTAGTAAAATTATCTGTCTTCAAAAATAAAATGATTACATTTCATGAAAATTCCAAGAAATCCACAAAAACAATATAAATGTTGATTAATGAATTTAGCAAGTACTATAGGATACAAAAGCAACTCACAGAAATCAGTCGTATTTGTATAAACTAGCAATGAACAAATGAATTTCTGGGTGTGCAGTATAGGCTTTGGTATTTTTTAAAAAGCCCCCTGTGTGACTTGAAGGGGCAGCCGAGGGTGAGACACATTAGCACTAGGTGACCAGATGAACTCTTAATTCAAGGCACCAGCAGAAGTCTGCTGAGGGAGTTGGTGAGAGACACTGTGCCCTAAAGACATTGGCCTATATCCAGAATCCTATGATGGTATGGCAGCTGGTGATACAGCTCTGTTCAGCTCTTCTCTGAAGCCCTTTTCTAATACCTATCCCCTGGACACCCGAGTGAAGTGTCAATGACGAGTGTGAGAAGTGGGGATGAGAAACCTCTCTGATATGTGACAGGCTCCAAAGCCCATCCCATGGGCTCACACACTACCTAATCTCCTGGGTGGTCACTGTATGCACAGTGTAACAGAAAGAATATCTTAAATGCTAGCAGGACATTTTGACTAATTACAAAGGCCATACATAGAAAAGATCCATGCACCCAAATGTTCATATCAGCTCCATTTGCAATAACTAAGACATGGAAACAATGCAAATGTCCACCGACCAATGAATGATTAAAGAAGATGTGGTATGGAATATACTCAGCCATAAAAAAAGAACAAAATAATGCCATTTGCAGCAACATGGATGCAACTAGAGATTATCATAGTAAGTCAGAAAGGAAAAGACAAATACCATATGATATCACCTGTATGTGGAATCTAAAATACAGCACAAATGAACCTATATACAAGACAGAAACAGACTCATAAACATAGAGATCAGACTTGAGGTTGCCAAGGAGGAGGCGGGGAGGAAGAGGGATAGACTTGGAGTTGGGGTTGGTAAATGCAGACTCTTACATACACAATGGATAAGGTGCACAGGGTACTATTCAGTCTCCTGGTATAAGCCATACTGGAAAGAATATTTTTAAAAGAATGTATATATGTATATGCAGATGGCTAATAAACACATGAAAAGATGCTTAACATCACTCATTATCAGAGAAATGCAAATCAAAGCCACAATGAGGTATCATCTCACGCTGGTCAGAATGGCTGCCATCAAAGTCTACAAACAATAAATGCTGGAGAGGGTGTGGAGAAAAGGGAACTCTCTTACATTGTTGGTGGGAATGCAAACTAGTACCACCACTATGGAGAACTGTGTGGAGATTCTTTTAAAAAACTGTAAATAGAACTGCCTTATGATCCAGCAATCCCACTGCTGGGCATACACACTGAGGAGACCAGAAGGGAAAGAGACACGTGTACCCCAATGTTCATCACAGCACTGTTTACAATAGCCAGTACACGGAAGCAACCTAGATGCCCATCAGCAGACGATGGATAAGAAAGCTGTGGTACATATACACAATGGAGTATTACTCAGCCATTAAAAAGAACACATTTGAGTCAGTCCTAATGAGGTGGATGAAACTGGAGCCTATTATACAGAGTGAAGTAAGCCAGAAAGAGAAACACCAATACAGTATATTATTGCATATATATGGAATTTAGAAAGATGATAACAATGACCCTATATGCAAGATAGCAAAAGAGACACAGATGTAAAGAACAGACTTTTGGACTGTGTGGGAGAAGGCGAGGGTGGGATGATTTGAGAGAATAACATTGAAACATATATATTATCATATGTAAAATAGATGACCATTGCAAGTTTGATGCATGAAGCAGGCACTCAAAACCGGTGCTCTGGGACAACCCAAAGGGATAGGGTGGGAGGGAGGTGGGAGGGGGTTCAGGATGGAGAACACGTGCACTCGTGGCTGATTCATGTTGATGTCTGGCAAAAACCACCACAATATTGTAAAGTAATTAGCCTCCAATTAAACAAATTTTTTAAAAAAAGAATGTATATATACGCCGCTTCCCAGGTGGTGCTAGTGGTAAAGAACCTGCCTGCCGGTACAGGAAACCTAAGAGACACAGGTTCAATCCCTGGGTAGGGAAGATTCCCTGGAAAAGGGCATTGCAACCCACTCTAGTATTCTTGATTGAAGAATCCCGTGGACACAGGAGCCTGGCGGGCTACAGTCCATAGTGTCGCAAAGAGTCGGACATGACTAAGGCAACTTAGCATGCACCCTGATTCACTAGGCCTCTGCCTTTCAGGCAGGAATGATTTCTATTGGTTTCGTGTAAGATCCTATCATAGGTAATGTTATAACTTATGTCTGGAGGTCATTCTAATATACTTCCAGGGCCTGGCCTAACATAAATACTGGTCTGGACCATCATATGATTACTTCAGTGACGCCATCTCGGTGAAGAAGAAGTACTCATTTGACCACAGTGAGGTTTCTAGAAAATGCTCTTTATTTAACTAGGAGATAATGCAGGTAAAAGTATCTTTAGCTCTACATGAAGGGGACAGCAAACTCTGCAAAGGCTCAGATAGTGACAAATTTAAGCTTTGTAGGCAATATATGGTCTCTGTTATATATTCTTCATTTTTTCAAACAACTCTCTAAAAATGTAAGGACTTTTCTTAGCTTTCAGGCCTTACAAGTACAGATAGATCACTAGCCAGATTTATTCTGTGAGCCATAGTTTTCTAACCCCTGTTTAGAGAGTCTCACCTCCCAAATCCATCAAAGGCCTCCACCATTTCTTGGGCTTTCCATAGTGCCAGTACAGATTTATGATGCATTTACCTTCTCTGACTCCTGCAAAGGGACTATGAAATTGATTTTTGTTTATAGTGTGAAGGAGGAGAAAAGTTTCATTGGTATACATGGTACCCAGTAGTCCCAAGAGCACTTATTGAAAGGTAGTCATTCCCCCATAGACTTGAAATAACACTACTGTCATATATCACATCTCATTTAGATAGCTATGGATTTCTCATCAGTAAGCATGGAGAGCAGAAGACAATGGAACATCCTCTTTATTGTGATTTTATTTTTTTATGAAATATAGTTGATTAACAATATTATATTAGTTTTAAATGTACCTGGAACATTGCCTTGAAAGTGCTGATGGGTAAAAAATCAACCCAGAATTCTATATCCACTGAAAATATCCTTCACAAATGAAGATGAAATGTTTTCAGAAAAAATAAAGCTAAGATTATTTGTCACCAGCAGACATACACTAAAATAAATGCTATAGGACATTCTTTAGGCTGAGGAAAAATGACACCAGGGGGTTACACAGATCTTCAGGAGCCAAGAAAGAACATCAGAAGTTTTGACTAGCTGGATAAATACAAAAGACTATGCAGTTAGCACTCTGTATCCATAAATTCTGCATCTGCAGATTTAATTAACCATAGACTGAAAATATTTGAAAGATAAAAAATTCCAAAAACCAAAACTTGAAGCTATTTACATAGCATTTATATATTTTCAATTATTTACATAGCATTTACATTGTATTAGGTATTATAAGTAATGTAGACATGATTTAAGGTATATGGGAGAATGTGTGTAGATTATATGCAAATACTATGCAGGGTTGCCACAAACCTCCAATTTGTAAAATACACAGTATCTGTAAATTCCAATGAAGCAAAGTTCAATAAAATGAAGTATGGTCATAACTACTTTAGCTATCTTATGATTTGTGTTTATGTAACTTTTCCACCTGTTTAATTTTAGTCTATGTTCTGCAGATTAAATGTACAATAAACATCCTGTAAGTGGGTTTTCTTTACTTATCCATCCTGGCGATTTCTGCCTTTTAGTTGGAATTGAGTCCATTTATATTTAATATTAATATGGCTAGGTTTATGTCTACTGTTTTGCTCTTTTCAGTTAGTCCAGTCTGGTCTTTCTTCCTTTTTGCTTCTTTTGTGTCATCTTTTGAATTATTTGGGTGCTTTTTAAAATATGTTTTTATTCCTTCTCTTGACTTCTTAGATACACCACCATTTGTGGTCAATGCTAGGGTTTAAAATATAAAACTTTTATTATATTCTACCATCAAATAATATTATGCTTGTTTAGGTATAAAATAATGGAATAAAGTTACAAGAGTGCTTTACTACTCAAATCTTCTGGTTTTATTTACAGATATTTTACTGCTACATGTTTTAAATATCACAATATGCTATTATTTTTATTTTATGTAGTCAATTTTCTTTAAAAAAATCAGAAAATGTAAAACCTGCTTTACATTTGCCTATATATTTATTATTTCCAGCAATCTTCATCTTGTCATCTGGAGTTTCCATATGCCATCGTTAAATTTTAGCTTGAAGAACTTCGTTTAACATTTACATTAGAGCAGGTGTGCTGGTAGCCAATTCTATCAGCTTCTGTTTGCCTGAAAACGCCTTTTTTACCTTAATTTTTGAAGGCTGGATTTTCTGGATAGAAAATTATAGATTGGCAGGTTTTTCTAACAGTGATTTATAGATGGTAATCCTTTGGCTACTTGGCATCAAATTTAATAAGAAGTCATCTGTCATTTTTATTGCTGTTCTGCTCCATGTAACCAGTCTTTTTATTCAGCCTACTGTTGATTTTCTCTTTGTCAGTGATATTTAGAAACTTGATTGCTTTCCCTTATTTTGGTTTTCTTTGTGTTATTTGACCTTCCTCAATCAGAATATTTATAATTTTTATTTAATCTGATAAATGGTTTACTTTTATTTCTGCAAATATTTTCTGCCCTTTATGCCTGCATTTCCTCTCTTTTCTTTCATGAACTCAAAGTACATGAATGTTATTTTGATATTATCCCAAAGGTTACTGTGATTCTTTCTGTCTTTTTGTGATTTAATTTTTCAATTTATATTGGAATATAGTTGATTTATAATATTGTGTTAATTTCAGGTATACAGCAAAGTGAATCAGTTATACATAGACATATATTTACTTTTTTTAAGATTTTTTTTCCTTATAGGTTATTATGGAGTACTGAGTAGAGTTCCCTGTGTTACACAGTAGGTCCTTGTTGATTATTTTATGTATAGTAGTATGTATATGTTAATCCCAAACTCCTAATTTACCCCTCTCCCCCATGTTTCCGCCTTGGTAACCATAAGTTTGTTTTCATCTTTCCATCTTTTTGTCCTTATTTATCTTTGTGCTTAATACTGGATGATTATTGTTATGTTTCATATTCACTGATATTTTCCCCACAGTGTTAAATATGCTATTCAGTATCCTGTGAATTTTTCTTTTCAAAAAATTTTTTACTTTTAGAATTTCCTTTTGGTTCTGATTTTAGTTTCCATTTGTTTATTTCTGTTTCTGTTTTTCTCTCTTATTATGGTCAGATTTTCCTTTAAATCCTTGAATGTATTTGAAAGAACTCTTATAATCTTTGTTTGTTCACTCAATTTATTCGGTTACATCTGGGTCAGGTTCTATTGGCTAAGTTTTCTCTTGGGTATGAGTCAAATTTTCATGCTTGTATGTGCAGCTAAAGTTTTAGATTCTATACACACACATGCTCCTGCAAACACTTAAGGGAATCTTCAGAACTCATAAAGACTACATTCCTATCTGTACATCTCACACCATTGATATAGAGGAAAACAAATTATCTTACCTTCAGGATCAAACTCTCAGTTTACTGAGAAAGAGAAACAAAACGAAAGACCATTTTCTCTATTTTATGATTACCTACAACCATAAACACATTTAGTTTGTAAAGAATGAATATGCACAAAGCAAAGTATCTGGAAGGCTTCTAAGCAAACTACTAATAGGATCTACCTCTCAAGAACACAAAGTAAATTATATGTCAATTATATCTCAAAAAAGCTGGAGGGGTGGGGAAGAATACACGATAGAGTCTACATGTTTTAATTATGCCTGTCTTAAAGACTGAATGTTTGAAAGCAAACTCAGGTTATTTTTGAAATTCACAAAAAAAAAAAACAAAACATAAATGGTCCTATTATAAATTTAATGAAACAGCAAGTTATAAAGGATCAGTTATTGTAAGATGCTATTTTTTTCTATAGAAATAGACATTGTTAGGATTTCCCTGGTGGTCCAGTGTTTGAGACTCCATACTTCCAATGCAGGGGTGCGGGTTTGATCCCTGGTTGGGGGAACTAAGGTCCCACATGCCACAAGGCCAAAAAGTAAATAAATAAAGAAGAAAGAAATAGACATAGTTCTATGTACAGGGGTCTTCCCTGGTGGCTCAGTTGGTAAAGAGTCTATCCACAATGCAGGAAACCCAGGTTCAATCCCTGGATCGGGAAGATCCCCTGGAGAAGGAAATGGCAACCCACTCCAGTATTCTTGCCTGGAGAATCCCATGAACAGAAGAGCCTAGTGAGTTACAGTCCATGGGGTTACAAAGAGTCGGACACGACTGAGTGACTATCCCTTTCACTTTCTATGTACATGCTGGAACGATTAACTGTCCCGCCTTTAATGGTCATGGAAACAAAAGCTTTTGGCAAATTATTACTTAACATAAAATCCAGTGTTCTTGGGTACGTTTACTTGAAAGTGGCCTTGCTATTAAAGATCTGAGAAAAACATGGAAAAAGAAAAAGTTTCTAACCACAAGAAAAATCCCATTATGGATGATGTCAGTTAAAATTTATAGCTAAAAACCTCTGTCTAGAAGCACAGAAACACACACACATGCACACAAATACAATACATATAGGAAAAAAAGACAGAATGCAATAGATTGCCATATCAATTGAGTTTGTCAGTGAGAATCTCCTCTCTTTCCTGTTTTATAACTGATTAATTTATCATTTCTTTGCCAGACGTGTATATTGTCATTAGAATTTGATCAATAGCAAAGGAAATTTATGAGTATCCATTATCCAATACTGAGTGAAAAACAATGACAAAAACTCCACCTATGATATAACCAGGATACAACTGAAAAAAATAATGTGTTTATTTGTGGTTGAAAGTTTTGTGTTTCAAGCACTGTGTGAGCAAATAGGGGAGTTTATTGATGAACAGTAGGCTGTATTTGTTTCATTAAGTAATATCAGCTCTCATGAATGAATGGTTGTACATCTTGTCTACAACATTTGAGCACGTGTACCCATTAAGCTGTCCATAGTGGTTCCCTTGGGATAGATTGATTTGGGCTGAAGTGTTTCCATATGTCTTTCAGAGATGTATGTATTCTGCAATAGTCTTCACAATGTTTATACTATAGTGTAATTCAATAGCAAGCACAGAACAAATATGTGCAGGAAAAATTATTCATGACAACTTGCTGTGTTTATCTCAGGAGTACTGACAGATCTGAACATATACAACAGGAGGCTTGAAGAGACAACTTATTTTTTAAGTTCTTAGGCTTGTGGCTTCCTTGCACTTCTTTGTAAATTGACTGTTGTACCTGGACTTACTATTAAGAACCATGTCTAATTTTGAGAAATCCCAAATTCAAGAGACTACTGTTTAATAAAATAACCAACATTTCAAAGAATATTTGATGAAGTTTGGAAATTATTCTAGCTTCAGTAAATGCAGAAAACATATTTGAACACCAGAAATCTGAAGGAATTTTCATTTTATTTTTAAAAGTTATTAGTATATTGTCTAAGAGGTGAGAATGAAATTTTAAGTCTTTTTTCTTGTTAGGATTGAACATTCATTATTTTTGGCCTTTTGACTTCTCAAAATTTGAACAGTTTGTCTACAACAGGTATTTCTTTTGTAAATCTCTTGGATAATAAGGCTCTTCCTATAGGAGAATAAAGAAATTCCAAGTTCTCCAAATATGTATATGTATATGAGAATATGGAAATGGTATAAGATAATGATTATTTTGTCAGAACTACCTTCAATATGCATCCAATTATGTTTAAAGAAAGAACATAAATATTTGTACATCACATATAACCATCTGTATGTCTACACGTGTAAAAATTATATATTTAATCATAGTGATTATTATGATAAGAATACAATTAAACTTCACCCTCTGTGTCCATATATGCATGTATGAAATGTGTCTTTGTGTGTGTGTGTGTGTGTGTGTGTGTGTATATATATATATGAAAAGTGAAAGTGAAGCCGCTCAGTTGTGTCTGACTCTTTGCAACTCCATGGACTGTAGACGACCAGGCTCCTCCATCCATGGGATTTTCCAGACAAGAATACTGGAGTGGGTTGCCATTTCCTTCTCCAGGGATCTTCCCGACCCAGGGGTTGAACCCATGTCTCCTTCATTGCAGGCAGACGCTTTACCGTCTGAGCCACCAGGGAAGCCCCATATCTATACATATATATGTATAGATATATATATACACACACACAAGTATAAATTGATATTTAGCTTCATACTAAAATGAAATGTATTGGGACCTCCCTGGGGGTGTAGTGGTTGGCTACACTGCAGCGGTCCACTGCAGGCGGCGCGGGTTCAATCTTTGATTGGAAAACTAAGATCCCACATGGCACACTGTGCAGCCAAAAAACAAATGGAATATATTCATATATCATCATTTCTATCATGTTTTCACTTCTGTTTCCTGGAAAGTTTGTCATTATCATGAAAAATTGCTAAGACTTAATTTTTAATAGGTAAATAAATAAGCATTGATGAACTATTATTGATGATTATAAAAAATGTGACTGCTTTCATCATCATGACTCTTTGATAGAATACACACCTGGATCACAATGTTAGAGTGATGTAGACACAAACTTTATTTATACAGTAATGTAATCTGTGGTTATATTTTCTAATAAAATATTAAGGTTAAATTTTAAATAAAAATATAGTTTAAATTTTTGAAAAGTGGGAAAATCCTATATTTTCTGAGGCATATGTGTATAGTTGTCACTCAATATTTGTTTTAAGAATATATATATATCATGTTAGCATAAAAAAGACTAGAAAATGTAGATCTTGAAGTAATGGTGTCTGAGGGTTGGCATCATAGGCATTAAATTTCAGTTGTTAAATAAGTGTCTTATGAGCTGAAGTTTTCTTCATTAAGAGCTGAATATTTTTGGTGAATGTGGCAATTGAGAAGCTCTTTGCCAGTGTTTTACCAAACATCAGGTCTTGAAAAATTTTCATGAAAATATGATCCAAATTATGACATACAAATTAATCTCATTTTTATATAAATTTGTTGCCTGTGAAGCTAAATATACAAGTATGTATGTATGTGTTTATTGAAATGAGTGCATAAGTATATGGAAGCAGTTTGTATAAGCATGTTGAAAACATAATCCAAATGTTTATCAGTGGTACTAACGAGTACTGTTTATGACAGTACTTTACTCTTGATCATCACATGGTTATTTTCTGAATCCTTTGTAAGCACCATGTTGTATTTACATGAGAGAACATGCTATGTGACTGACCCCTAAGATATAATCAGTGAAACATATGCACAATAAAGTCACAGGAAGCCACTGAGGCCCTTTAATGATGTAGGAATGTGTCAGTGTTCCAGTGTTAAATGATGAAACCATGACGCTAAATCATGTCTGTCCCCTCCAACTGGAATTTGTACATATTTGAGTATACGTATCATTTCACTTGGGCACTGTATAGCATACAGTCTTGAGAACTATCTAGACACTTAGCTTAGGCTTCTGGACAAATAGTTACCTCTACCCCCAAGTACTAGCACCCAAACCAGTAAATGGAGGAGGATGCCCAGGGAACCTGGGAAGTGAGCCAGGTCAAGAACCACATGTACTAGTGCCTAGATTTGCTCTTTTCCAAGCCCTTAGGTGCAAATATTTTCTGTTCCCCCTTAGGCCTGGATCCCAGAGGTTAGCCTCTTAATATCCCAAGATAATTTGGTAACGAGAAAACACTGGAGATAAAATGCTGAGTGAAGAAAAAGTATAACTGCAAAGACTAGGTAAGTGGAAACTGAGTTCTTGAACCAAAAAGTTGTCTGAGGAGAGTACAGGTTTAGGCCTCAGTTTGATGCTGATGGAAACCAAAAGCAGAATCACAACAGTGTGAGCATGTTTCTTAAAACTGGTCAAGAAGCAAGGCAGCCATGTTTCTTGCTGCCTGTTTCTCTTGGTCACATTTTTTTCACACCAGACGGGCGGGAGAAGAGGGCATGGGTTGTGGGAGGTGTACTGTTAGATAGAATTTCTGGAGCAATACTGCCATCATGAGGAAATCCCTGGAATAAGTCCCAAAGGTTTCCTCTGAAAGGACTTTTCGTCTGGAAAGGTCCCTAATGTGAAGAGACTGAAGGGCTGGGCACCCAGCCCGAGCTCAGTGCCTCCTCCAGAAGCCAACTGGGAGCTCTGGACTAAGGTAGGGTTCAGGTCTAGGGGCTGGCCTTTGGGGAGGCAGGACAGCCAGCAGCTGCCAGGAAATCCAGGCACAGGAAGTCGTGGGGTGGGGTCTTGGTATTCTCCCAGGGTGGGCGGGACCAGAGGAAGCCACTAACAAAGTCTTAGGCCTGTGGGTATTTTTCTCTCCCAGCCCTTCTGAGCACGTGGTATTCCCTTGCTTTGGGACCTGGGCCCTTTGTGGTAGCAGAATCAGAGCACAGAGGACAATGCCTGGGGGCTTATAGTAAGACCCAGAGTGTTGCTGGAGGTCTCAGGTCTATCCAAATTGGAGCTAGTAGAGCCTGAAGAAAAGTGGAACCACCCAGCCAAGCCAAGAAGGGTTAGTACTTCTGCTTTGAGAGCAGACCTCACACAAACAGATGGGAAGCAGAAACGAGGGAAGAGGATTGAAGATGAACCCACGTTTTAAAAGTCCTTGTCTGCAGGAGGTGGCATTACCTGTGACCTCGCTTCACTTCTTCATACATGGCTGTTGTAGCAGGTACATTGTAAAGAAGCATGATTATTTCTAGAAATGTGAAAACAGGTGGCAAAATTTTAAAACATGTCAAAATTCCGAAGAATATTTAATGCTGTTTTAAAAAGCATTCAAGCTGCAAAGTAAGAAAACTTGTTTTAATGCTCAAAGTAGAGGGAATTTGAACATTGTTTTTTAAATACATACATGTGCAAAGTGAAGAGAGAAGAATGCATGGCAAAGATGTTTTAAAAGTGGTTATTCTGATTGAGGTATCGATTGTTTTCAGCTTTATAATTTCTTAAAATTTGAATACTTTGCCAGCAGTAGGTATAACTTTTGTAATTTCTTAAAATAAGAAAGTCTTCTAGAGTGCTATATAAAACATTTTGAAGCACACAAAAATATATTGATATGCATATATGCAAACGATATAAGGTAGTGCTGAAGATTGTGTAAAACTACATCCTACAATATGTATCCAATTCTGTTTAGAGAGAAGCAGACCTGTGTGTATGTGCATGTTTGTATATTTGTGTGTCTGTAAATGTATGTGTAAATATGGATTTATATCTATGTATATACTCATATATATATAAGCATTTTTAAAAGCTACATATTTAAAATGATGGTCAGTGTTGTAGTGAGTATGCTTTTCAACTTGAAATTCTCAGGCGACGTATAAATAACATAAGGTATTAATGAAAGATTACAGCTGCATGTAAAGGGTGTGAGTGCATCTCCTTCAAGTCTTAGGATACAGATCTGGGTGATGGAATTTGAGAGATACCAATTTCAATCTTCAGTTATTGAGTTCTGTTTTCTTCCTTGATAATTTTAAAAGAAATTTTTAAGATAAAAATTGGGTGTAAATTTTGAGAAGTATTTAAAAAAGAAATCTTAATGTTCTGACTCATGAGTAGCCAAGTGTCTGTTCCAATATTAGTTTTAGAGAAAAAAAGCATGTACATGTATGTCATAGTGTTAATGATTAGGTAAGGCAAATCTCAAAATCAAAATTCCTGAGTGGTGGCATTATCGGTATTTTAGGTCCTGTGGATGAATTTTAAAAAGATTAAGTGAGAACCTAACTAATATTCTTTAATTAATGGGTCAGTCAAGTAGTTCTTTGCAATTGTTTTATTGTCTGAAATCCAAGTCTTGCAGACATTCCATGATAATTTCAAACTACCCAGGAAACAGAAGTGAAAATTTGGGATCTAAAACAGGATGCATATATAAAACCAATTTAATGTCAATTTATTGTAAGTCATTACCATAAATACAGAACTATATGTGTGTGTGTTGAAAGAATGGAAGCAAATGTGCAAAAGATGATCAGTGTTGAATACCGATTTTCTGACAGCATGTTTACTCTTGATCAGCACATGGTTATTTTCTGAATGCTTTGCAAGCACCATGTGTTGGTTGCTTATAAGAAAATAAAGGAGACTGATACCTAAGACTTAATTAATGGCGTACATATACATAATAATAAAGTCACAGGAAGCCATTGAAGGTCATAATCACATGCATGGCAATGTGGTGTGTTCCGGTGTTAAATGATGAAACCGTGAAACAAAATCCTGTCCCTTCTGACTGGAATTTATATACATTCAAGTATCCATGTCATTTCAAGTGGGACAGTATGTGGAATTCAGATTGGAGAGCTATCTGGATCCTCCTCTTAGGGTTCCAGTCAAATAGCTGCTTCCCACTCAACACCAGGCCTAGTGCCCACTCAGAAAATTTAGAGCTCCCAAGGAACCTGGCAGTGAGATCCAGTGAAGAACCACGTGGCCTAGTGCCTAGGTTTGTTCTTCTGCAGGGCCTTATTTCCATCATTTTCCTTTCTCTCTTAGCCCTGGATCCCTAAGACTGCCAGTTAGAGTAAATAACAATGGACAGTGTTGGGGATCAAGGCAGGGAATGGTTTGGTAGAATAGAAATGAAATTCTTGAAAACATGGCTGATGAAGATAGGTGGTTTAGGCCTCAGTTTGATTTATGAGGGAAACTAGGAGCAAAAATTGTCTGTTTGAGCAAATTCCCCCCACACTGGACGATAGCAAGGCAGCTTTGTTTCATGGCTTCTTTGTCTCTTGGTGGCTCAGACTGATTGGGCGGGAATAGGCCTAGGGTGGGTGGAGGCCAGCTGGATTAACTGGCTTTTCCAGAGCAATACTGCCACCAAGAGGAAGTAGTCTGACAGAACCCAAGGTGTTAGAACTCCTGTGAGACCTAGAAGTTGAGAAGCTTGCCTTTTGCAAGGTTGAGGGGATGCTGGCCCTGAGCTGGGCCTTCTTCACTTCAAATCTGAAACATTTGGGTCTAGATATTCTTGAGGCTGTTCTTGGTTAAGGGCCGTCATGGAAGATAGGGAGACATTTAAGAAAGCATATCCCAATGGTCAAGAACCCTATGAAGATGTAATGTGACCTTTGACCTCTGCACCCTACTTCAGCTAAGCAGATAGCAAAGAAAGCTTGTATCAGATGAACTAAGCTGCCTGAATTCTGTAAGTTTGACTTGTTCATATGCTAGACTAAGGAAGCTAGATGTATGAAGACAATGACCCATATCTGCAGTTAGAGTTGAGTGTGACAGAATTCCCTAGACCTGGAATTCTTCATGCTCCAGAATTGTCAGTTCACAGATTTTGGTATACATTAAGAGACTATATTTGGCCAGGAAGTGGATGGAAGCCTAAAACAACAGCACCTTTCTGAGTGTCAGGAATTCAAGCGTGTCACCATGACCCAGCAGTAGATTGTAACTCTTGCCAACCCTAACTACTGCTCAACCATTGGCAGTCATCTCAGATCAAAAGCTGCCTCAGGATGAAAAGTTAACAACAACAACAAAAAACCCACCTAGTAGGAAAGGTGGCAAAGGAAAGAGCAGACACTTTCCAGACAATAAAAGGCCATGTAACACAACAGTCTTACTAGTAGAGATTTTCAGACTCACCAGTACCAAAGTAAATTGCAATCCCACATGTGCTCTTATAATACTCTTCACTCTTCCTTATAACCCTGAGTAAACCACTGAAAATAAAACAATATCACCCAGTTTGTGTAAGGATTTGTATAATGGAATTGGACAACCTCCTAACCAGGTGAGATGTATTGTCAGTTGACACGACTCTTTGGAGGTCAAATGGTCAGCATTGCCCAACTGGTCAATTGGTTATCTTTCACAGGAGAATACCCTTTGTATGGAGACTCTGCCTCTCAAAAGTAATCACAGAGCCACACTCTCACAGCAAAGCAGAAAGGTGGGGCCAAGGGTGATCGTGAAGCTTTCCTTTATAAGAATGGGAGGGGCAAAAGGTCCATTTTCTAGGTTCAGCTACAGCAAGTTCAGCTAGCGCAGGCAATCTTCATCAACCTTTGGAAAAATGGAAATCCATTCTCTTTAGTCTTTCTCAGGAGAGATGTCCAAACCTTTGATTCAGGGGCAAAAAGCAAAATACTGAAACTTCAGGATCAAACCATCCTTTGTGGCTAATACAAGAAAATGGAAAGAAAAAGCTTATCTTTTTCTACTTATTACATGCATGATTAATTCAGGTTGAACACATAAACACATGCATTTTAAAAAGTGAATAGGCACAAGGGAAGTATCTGGAAAGTGTACAACCAAACAACAGACCATGTCTAACTTTGTAGAGTATTGTTACCCATGGCTTACCATCAAGTTTTAACTTTCTGCTTGTCTGAAGTCTTGAAGTGTTGAAAGCAAGAAAAGCTTGCATTTGGAATTGTTTAAAGAAGTAATGAACATTATCCCAATATGCAATTAAGAAAAGACTGTGTTCCAAGATCTATTTTTCTTATAAGTATGTGCACAGGTCTATGTATATGCAAGATTTAAAGACCTCACTCTTAATTATTATGCCAGCAGAATGGCATTTCTAAATTGTGCTTAATAGAAAATCTGGTTTTCTGAAGCATATTTAATGTCATATGAAGGGGATTTTATGATATAAGACCTAAGAAAATGATAGAAGGAAGGAACTCAAACTTGAAGAATATTGCACCTGTATCATGTAAGTCAAAAATCTATACAGCAAACCACGAAAGCCATTACACAGGTGCCCACACATGTATAATTATATAATAAATATGTAACATAAAAGCAAAATGCAATAGCTTAGATATCAATGGTATATCTATTGAGTTCCTGTGACTTAGAGTATCATTTCTTTACTGCTTTATATTTGGTCAAATTACTGAGTCTTTTCTAGATTCATGTTATTCTTATGATTTGATCAATAATAAAGGGATACTATGAAATTTAGCCATGAAAAACTATTGTATTATTCATGAATAGTTAATGGTGTTGTCAGCTGCCCACTGTCCACTGCTGACTCAAAAATCCATGGCACCAAACTCCATGTATAGTGTGACCAAGATGGGCTTGAAGGAAAAAAAGGAAATGTTCTGTGTGTGTGTGTGTTTAGTGTTGTGCTGAGGAATCTAGGGAGTATAATGATGACATGTAAACTAAATCTATTTAGCTGTTGAGAATAGTTTTATATCACTTTTATTAAATTGAAACAAACACTCATCAATGTGCTAATAGTGGTTCCCTTGGTAAAGAAGAATTTTGGATAAAGTGTTTATATTTGTTCTTGATAGACTGTGTTTTTCAAGAAGCCAATAATAAATTTGTAATTTGAAAACAAATTCAGAACAGATATGCACAGAAGAAATGATTAACACAACTTATTTGGTGGCCATTTGATAACTAATGTATTTATATCTCTAACTGATCACAAAAAAACAAAACATTTGACACACCAATATTTTGAAAATAATTGTCTGCTTGAATGGGCATCACTTATGCCCTCACTGCACTTTAAGAATGGCTAATGTACCTGGTAATTTTGTAAACAAGAATGCTTAAATCTAAGAAATGCAAAAAGATGGGAGGCACCTTTAGAAATAGGAAGTATTCCAGGGAACATTTAATGATGTTTGCAAAAAAGTGAAACTATAATCAGTGAAGAAATATTTGAACACTTGAGGTACAAAGGAACTGGGATTTTAGGCTAAAAAATATATGTGCACAGAAAATATGTAAGAACATATGGCAAAGATAGGTTAAAAGTTATTTCTACTTTTGACTGAAGTACCATTTATTTTTGGCTTTATTAATAAAATATGAACAGGTTGCCAACAGTTAGGCATCACTCTTTTAATTGCCTGAAGGAGAGACCTCTTTCTAGAATAAAATGTAAAGAAATTTCAAGCTGGGTAAAATATATATTGATATGATATTGATAATTTATATAAGGTTATGAGAAGACTTTGTGTAAAACTACACCCAATATAAGTAAAATTATGAATAAGCAGAAACAAGTGTGTATATGTGTACATATGCATATAACAGATGCCTTATATATAGTATATATTCAATATATGATAAATAGGGTGATAAAAAGCATTTTCATAAACTATTTACTAAAATGAGGACTTGCAAATTTTATATAATCTTAAAATGCCTGGGAATCAAGAGTGAAAATTTCTATGGAAAACATAATGTACTAATATACAGTTTTAATATAAATTATTGTTGTGTTTGAACCAAATGTAGAATTCCGTGTATTGAGAGGAGTGGAAAGATATAATCCAAAAGGTTATGAGTGGTCATAAGTTTTATGGTAGGTCTTTGCTCTTGATCAGCACATGGTTATTTCTGAATCCTTGGCAAGCACATCTTACTTATTACTGAGAAAATGGTTTTAAAACTGATCTCTAAGAGACAAATGGTAACACACACATACCTATACCCTATTAGAAAAGCAATTGGAGGCCATTTAATGACACGAGAAAGTAACCTCTGATGTGGGTCATTGTATGGCATATAATGAGGAGAGCTATGTGGACCCTCTTCTTGGGGTCCCCATCAAATGTCTGATGACAGTTCAACACACAGAGCCTAAGTCTTTACCTAGAAAATGTTGAGACATCCCTTGAGGTGTAGAGATAAGCCAGGCAAGGACATACAGATGCGTAGAGATGCCCTCCTGGATGAATTTTCAGCATTTTGTTTTTCTGTTTAGGCCTGGATCCTTGAGACTTACCCACAAAAGTAGACAACTTGATGACTTGGGAAAAGGCTGGGGATGAAATGCTGAGTGAACAAAAACAGAACTGTGAAGACTAGGCTTAGTGGAAATTGAAGATGCCCAATTAGAGTGGGTAGTTTTAGGCCTCAGTTTTCAGATGAAAATCAAAGCATAAGTACAGCAGTGAGCAGGTTTTCTCAAACTGGGCAAGATACTAGGCAGCCATATTGCCTGGTGACTTTGCCTCTAGGTAATGTTTTTTTTGACAGGTGAAGAGGGCTGGGGGGCAGGGAGGGCAATACTTACTGGCATAGACAGTGCACTACTGCCATCATGCGGAAATAATTTAAAATCTACCTACTCCAGTTTTGTTTGGTTTCCGTGATGACTTTCAGTTTCGAAAGATCCATTCAGTGGAAGGGTTATGTGCTGCTGCTGCTGCTGCTGCTGCTAAGTCACTTCAGTCGTGTCCGACTCTGTGCGACCCCACAGACGGCAGCCCACCAGGCTCCCCCGTTCCTGGGATTCTCCAGGCAAGAACACTGGAGTGGGTTGCCATTTCCTTCTGTAATGCATGAAAGTGAAAAGTGAAAGTGAAATCGCTCAGTCGTATCCGACTCTTAGCGACCCCATGTGAGCCCTGGTCTTAAATTAGGCCTCCCTGTCTTCTCTGGATTATTATAGGAGCTCTGGCCAAAGGCCTAATGCTGCTATTACAAAGGAGAGCTCCAGGTCTAGGAGCTGGCCAGCGGGACTGACTGGACTAAGCCATCTGCCACAAGGAAGTCCCAGCACAGGAAGTTGTGGGGGGAAAACTTCAAGTAGTTAAAAACACATACAAAGACACATCAGTGCTCAAACTCCTGAAACCTAGGATAAAGAGAAAATTTAGAGGATCCATGGAGAGGAGCAAATACGCGGTTTATAGAAGACTGGACAAGCATTATGCAAGCTACAAGGAAACAGACTGGCATCTTAACAGTCCTGAAGACAAAACAAAGATAAAATGATCAACCCAGAAGTTTATACCATCAACAGTGTCTTTCAAAATAAGGAGAAATGCTTTTTCAGACAAAATCTAAGAGAATTCATTATTAGCAGACCTTCACTACAATAAAATATTAAAGAAAACTCTTCTGACAGAAGGAATGTGGTATCAGACAGACACACAGGATTGACACAAAGAATTAGAGATCTATAGAAGTGGTTAAAATGAAAGTAAATACGAAAGCCATTTTTCCGTATTTCTAATTGTTTTCAAATATGTTTGATTGTCTGTTAGAAGAACAGTAGTTTATTTTAGAGGTATAAAGACAGCACAAAAGATAGGAAGCAAGAACGTATTGTCATAAGGTTCTTCCACTACATGAGATGGGATATATTTATCTGAAATCAAACTGGGATTAATTGCGTGTATATTTTTTAAACCTGAGTTCAACTACATATGGGCTTCCCTGGGGGCTCAGAGGGTAAAGAATCCACCTGCTAATGCAGGAGACCCTGGTTTGATTCTTAGGTCAGGAAGATCCCCTGGAGAAGGGAATGACTACCCACTCCAGTGTTCTTGCCTGGAGAATCCCATGGACACAGGAGCCTGGGGGGCTACAATCCTTGGTGTGGCAAAGAGTTGGACATGACTGAGCAAGTAAGCACACATGCACACAGCCACATACAAATTAAAAAAGAAGTATAAGTAATGGCTAATAGTAATAAAACTAGAATCATAAAAAATGCTCAACAGATCCACTAGAATTTCAGGAAAGATGAAAAAAAAAAGAACTAATAGAAAGCAACCAGAAAAATGATATATTTAATTGCTGCCATATTAATAATTATATTCAATATAAATGATCCAAGCAACTATTTAAGAGACAGAGATTTTCAGGTTGTATTACTTAAAGTAAGAACTGAGTATGTTTTGGCTGCAGGAAATCCACTTTAAATATAAAGATATTGACATGTTAAAAATAAAAATGATGGGATAATATATACCAAGCAAATACTATAATCAAAAGAAAGCCATACTGCCTCTTTCAATCTCTAAGGAAAATCCTAATGGTAAAGGATATAGACCCAAACGTAGAAGAACTATATTGGAGAAGATCAACTTTAAGGGAGAAGAGAACTTTAAAAAATAATTATTATTGATATCTTCAAACAGGCAAGAGATAATATTTCAACTATGATAGAAAGGATATGATGAAAAAAATAAGGTTACAATGAAAAAGAACACAATTAAAAGTAACATAGCAGAAATACTAAACTCATCAAAGAGGTTGGAAAAAGACCATACTTGTAATTTTAAGAATTGAAAAAGGGAAGAAAACTAAGAAAATTAGAGTGCATCAGTAAATGTGATTTATTATCCAAATAATAGGAGTTCCCAGCAAGTTCACAGAAATGTAAAATACTATATGCCAGGTTGAAAGGGGCCACTAAGTTGCCAACATAGTGGGTAGAAAGAGACCTGCCTGAGGACATATTATTATGAAATTTCATCACACCAGTAACAGGGAAAATCTTATCACCTATAAATACAGAGAATGACTTTGAACTTCTAAACATCAACACTGGAAGCTAGAATTCAATGAAACAACGTCTTCAAAATACTGAGGAAAAATTATTTCCAACCTACAATTCTATACATAACCAAATTTTCAGTGAAATATAAGGATAAAGATATCCTTGATTTGCAAAATCTTAAAAATTTACTTGGCATAGAGCCTTTTTCAAAAAGTTACTTTAGCCTGTATTTTCAAAAAGTTTTACAGTTAAAGGGGAAAATATGGGTTGATTCAGGAAATTGGAGCTCTCATAGAGGAGATATGAAAAATAAATCCCCAGAATGTGAATGAAAGAAATATCAAAATGATAAACACCAGACAGAGGGAAAACCAGGATGCATCCAAGGGCCTCAGAAAATTATGAGATAAATTTTGCCAAGTAGATCACATTGATATAAATACTTAATATGAATTAGATTCTTGAGAGATATTTTAGGTAGCTTGTATACATCTATAGATAAATATATAATAAATTTATTTCAGTCATTATGCATGAGCGAAATGTGATTTTTAAATGACATGTTTTCATTATGATACATATGAAGTATAGGGATATTTAAAAAATAACTAAATTAATGAAACAAATAGAGTTGTTTGTTTAATATCGAGGAACAAACCCCAAGAATATAAGATTTTGGCAAGATGTTCATTATGCAGTATGTAACCAAAGAAAGATATAAAAACATATATTAAGTATAAATTTATTTTATGAATAAAAACTATTAATATTATATCTGCAAGGGAAAGAAAAGAGCCATAAAATTTTAAAATTCTAGTTACTACGTATAAAAAGTCGAATTATGAGCATTTATTCATTTCTAATTTATAACCTTTTTAGTTTTGAATATTTTAAAGTGATGCATATCACCTTAGCAGCTGTGGGAAAATAAAGCTATTCTCATAGTAAAATATAAATTAAGGATATAGGCCCATGTACAATAATTATTTTGTTAAAAATATAGGGCAAAATTAGATTCAATAATATCGAACACAATTTCTAAAAACTCACATATGCACACATAGTCACATTCACCAAATAAATTCATTTCTGTTGACCGAATTATATAATTTATGTCAATGTGTATAAAAACAGATTCCTAAACAAATATGCATGAAAAATATCATCAAAAATGTACATACAATAAAATGTACTTCTACCTGAAAAGCAGATGTTGGAAATGACATGAAAATTCAAAATGTAGGCAGGCATGCATTGAAATCTTAAGTTCTAATAATATGTCCCCAAGATTCACTGGAAACAAATAATCTTCTATCTATGCTAACCTAGAGAAGCAAAAATTAGCTTCTGCCATAGAAGTGATAGAATCATGTGAAAAATAATCAATATACATTTTAATTTAAAAATGAATATAGGTGGTACATATGGAATTCCAAGTTGGATGTGCCATTAACCAGTAAGAGTTACTTTAGGCCTTAAAGAAAGAATC
Source organism: Bos indicus (assembly GCF_029378745.1). Classification (NCBI taxonomy): domain Eukaryota; kingdom Metazoa; phylum Chordata; class Mammalia; order Artiodactyla; family Bovidae; genus Bos; species Bos indicus. The sequence goes on along the minus strand of NC_091789.1, from coordinate 15,817,232 downwards.
TCAGGAGCTGAGTCAAAAAACAGCCTTCCACCAAACATAAAAGTATTAGTGTGTCCCAGAAAATGGATGGAGACTCTTCCTGGGAGGCCTTTGAGGACAGGTGACTAGAGACAGTCTCCTCCAGGCTTGGAACTTCCAGCATTTTCTTCCATTTAGTCCTGGTATTCTGAGACTTGTCCTGAACTTGATAATTGGGATCAAGTGCTGGAGAACTAATGCTGAGTGAAGACTGTGAAGCTGAGATCTGGTGCAAAGCAAATGCTTTATGGAGAAGATGCCTGATGCTGAGGAGTAGTTTAGGCTTCAGTTTGATTATAGACGGAAATGGAAAGCAAAACCACTGTAGTGTGAGCAAACTGGGCCATGTGTGAGACACTTTTGCTTCCTGGTGCCTTTTGTGTTTTTTTCAGACTAGACGGGCGGGAGAAGAGGGCCTCAGGGCAGGGCTGGTTGACATTTCTGGAGCGCTACTGCCATCACGAGGAAATCATTTGGTGGAGCTCTACGCCCATCACTATTTTCTCCCAGGAAACCCAGAAGTTGAAGACTGTTGGACCTGTGGGAGGTTGAGTATACTATAACTCCAAGCTTTGCATCCTTACCTTCATCTCAGAGGCTTTCCAGGATACATTGACAAAGACAAGATATAATTGTAAAATCTTCCAGGCACAGGAAGTCTGGGTGGAGCCTCTCCCATTCCAGGCAGCACTACAGGAAGTGGGTTAAGACCCGGAGCAGCATTTATGATCATTTGCCTCCTCTTCGTGTCCCTTGAGCATGAGGGAGACAGTCTGGGACACAATACTTCGGCACACTGGGACCTTGGCACCATTTGGCAGTGGTGTCAGAGCTCGGGATGCAAGGAGAAAAACCTCACTGTTTATCATAAGGGATATTTTGAAGAATGTATTTGAGCTGAGAAGTGTAATTGATCAACAACAAAGTGTCATTTGCTCTCAGGAGAGTCTTGAAGACATTTGGCAGAACATGCTTCAGTGACCCCCTAGTGCCTTATGAAGGTGAAAGGTGACTCCTGACCTCCTAAAATTATTTCTGCTGAAACAGACCAAGAGAGAAAGCCTGGACCAGATGTGCTGGAGATCAGCACTTTGACTTAGCCACGTGCTTGAATAGAGTAGACAAGTGTATATAGAGAGAATCGTGAGCAACACAAGTAGTGGCCTCAGCTCTGGAATTCCTTAGGCTCAAAAGTACTGTGTTCACTTCACCCCAGCTATCCTTAACAGAAGCCAATGGACAAAGGCTGGATAGAAGACTAAGGAAATACTTTCTCCCTGAATTTCAGTATTGCAGTTACAGTGAAAATAGCAAAAACTAGATACTAAGAACAACTATTGTCAATGATTACTGCCCTTCAGCGATTGACATCCATTACAGATCATTGGCTATTAAATGGAAAGCTAAAGGAAAACAATTTAGCAGGAAAGGAGAAAAAAGAACGGGGCTCAACCTTCCCAGAAGAAAAAGGCCATGGAACAGAAAAGTCTGTTGGCAGAGGTTCTCAAATTCACCATTACCAAGTAAATTATGGTTCAAGAAGTTCTCAACCATCTCCATCTCCCAATTAATATATCCTGAGCGAGCTACTGAAAATGAAGCCAGCAATATTGCCCAGTGTATGATTATTTGTAGAAACAGACAAGCTCCTATGAGCTAGGAAGCATTGTCAATTGATTTAACTTGTCCGAGGACAATTTATGTGCATATTTCACATGACCATACCCTTCCTCCAGATACTATGCCTTCCAAAATTGATCACACAGCCACATTCCAAATAGGAGATGAGAGTGTAGGGAAAGTAGATTCATTGAGCTTTCGTTTACAATGGCTGACATTGCAGAGGGAAAGGACCCGTTGTTCTCGGGTTGGATTTCACTTGGTTCAGTTCCACTAGATAGTCTTCTTAAGTCCTTGTGAAGACTGAATTCCATTCTCTATGATCAGGCAAGGTATCTCACACCTTTGATTAGGGATTAAAGCAAATTCAGAATCAAATCATCCTAGTTTGTTAATATAAGAAAAGAGAAAGGGAAAAGTAAAGTCTATGCTTATCACATGTATTATTACTCAAAGTTGAATGCATAAATATATATGGATTCTAAAGAGTGAATATGCACAAAGGAAGGATTCTAAGCAAACTGCTTTTTGTGTCTGCCTTTCTCGAGTAATTTTTCTAAGGTTATGTCATCAAGTTTTAACTTCATACCTGTCTGAATCTTTGAAATACTAACAAACCTGGGTTACATTTGAAATTAAAAAAACCAAGCTATAGCCCTCAGGCTTTAAGATAACCTTCCGTGTAAGATTTCATTTCTTTTAAAAAAAAATCTGCATAGTTCTATCCACAAATGGAAATGAAAAAGGTCAGTTTTTTGCAGTAAAGAAAACAAATATCTTTGGGCAAACTTCTAAGTAATACAAAATCCAATGATCTGAAGGATATTTAGTGACATGTGAGATACCCTTGTGATAAAAGGACTCAGAAATGTATGACAGAAGGAAAGCAACCCACCCCAAGGATATCCTTATATTAAGGTATCCTTATATAAGTATTCTTATACTAAGGTATCCTCATAAGGATATTCTTACACCAACAACCCCATGAGAGCTATACATGGGAACATTCAAATGAAACAGATTTAGAAGGAAGAGCAGGAGAAAGAAGATAAAGATACAAAGCTTGTTTCCATGGACTGCTCGGCCTTTCTCTAAGGGGTTATATACTGAGATCATATCAGGTACAGAAGAGTAAGTGGCACTAAAATAGGCAAGAGTTCAGGAGTCCTGATGTACTTGGTTTTCTGAAGAGGATATCTTGTGAAGCCTATAAAGAATCTTCATCAATGAAAGGCTAAGAAGCAGGCTCTGAGAATAATACTAGCTGAGATGAATGAATGATTAGGTCCCAAACCCCAAGGGTCTCATCTTCCTTAGGTAAAAGCTAACCACTTAAGAACTCATCTCTGTTCCTGATGACTGGATTCCTTTAAGGAGTAGTACTTCACAGTGAGCCCTAGAGAAAAGTCACAACCTCTTGGACTGAGAAGATGACTCCAGGCCTTCTTCTCCATTCTTGGTTCCCATATGGTTGTTACATCGGCACTCCTACTAATGTTCTAGAATTCATCGGCTTGGCATGGCAGCGTGACCATCCTTGTTCCAGGCAATGAGTATACCAACCATTTGGGTATCCCTGAGAACTCCAGATCACAGACCAGCTGCTGTTAGATGTGACATGGACTGAGATTCCCATCCCAGACCCCAACTCTGACCCTGCTGATACAGGGTGCCTAGGCCCCAGAGTACAGGGACATCTTGTGTCAGCCCAACTGTTTCATTCTGTAAGAGGCAGGAGACAGATGCACAAGGTCTGCATAGACTCTAAATGATTTCCTCTAGTTCTGCTCCCCAGCCCCCACCCCTGCCACAGTCCTGGCCCCTCACCTAGAAACTTCTCTACCAACATTCTACCTTTGTCCAGAACTCTTAGACAGTCTCAGAGTTCAAGTAAAGGAGACACAGCTTGGTCAGGGCCCATTTATCCTGGGAATTAGCCTTACATTTCGTAAAGGCTAGATCTCAGGGGAATTCACACTAACAATTTTGTTTTTTCCTTTTTTCAAATATAATTTATTTATTTGAGATCTCAAATCTTTGTTGTTAGGGATCTCTGATGTTCGTTGTGGCATGCTGGATGTTTTCTTTCTTTCTTTCTTTTTTTTTAGTTGCTGCATGCAAGATCTTTTAGTTGAGGCACATGGGATCCCTTTCCTCAGCCAGAGATTGAACCCAGGCCCCCTGCATTAGGATCATGGAGTCTTAGCCACTGGGCCACCAAAGAAGTGGTGAAATTTTGCTTTTCTAAAACTACTTCCTCATGATGGCAGTATGGCTCCAGGAAAGCCAACCAGCCCTACCCGCCCCGCCCCCCCAACTCCTCTTCTCCCGCCTCTCCAGTCCGAAAAAAAACACTGCCTAGCGATAAAGGAGCTAGAAAACGTGGCTGCCATGTTTCAAATCCCTTTTGGGGAAATGGGCTTGCAGTGCTTTTTGCTTTTGGTTTCCCCTTAAAGGACTTCCATGGTGGCTCAGACGGTAAAGCATCTGCCTACAATGTGGGAGACCCGGGTTCAATCCCTGGGTCAGAAAGATCTCCTGGAGAAGGAAATGGCAACTCACTCCAGTATTCTTGCCTGGAGAATCCCATGAATTGAGGATCCTGATAGGCTACAGTCAATGGGGTTGCAAAGAGTCTGACATGACTGAGCGACTTCACTTTCACTTTTCCATTTAAAATCGAAATGCACCCGAAAATCACTGACCCTCATCAGGTATCTTTTCATTGCAGATCTCTTCCTCAGTCAACACTCTGTAGGATTTTTCTCATTTTCAGGTTTTCTGATGCAAGGCTCAATTCTCAGGGATCCCTGTAAGAGGAAAAGAAATTGCTGGAATCTCATAGCTTGAAGTACGCCATTTGCAGGCATTAGACCTTGTGGTGTTTGATTTGGCTCATTTCTCAAGCTCCTATAGGGCTTCCCTGGAGAAAGGAATAGCTACCCACTCCAGTATTCTTGCCTGGAGGGCTACAGTCCAATGGGTCGCAAGAGTTGCACACGACTGAGTGACTCACCCCCTTCTACAAGCTCCTATGAGCTGAGAAGCATTGTCAATTGGTTTAATTTGTCCAAGGGCAATTTATGTGCATCAATTAACCTTTCACATGACATACTACCCTTCCTCAATAGACGATGCCTTTCCAAAGTAATCATACAGTCATTTCAAATAGGAGACGAGAGTGTAGGGAAAGGACATTCATTGAGCTTTCCTTTACAGTGGCTGGCATTGTAGAGGGAAAAGGACCTATTGTTCTCAGAGAGGTTTCATTGTACTTGGTTCAGCTACATTAAGTAGTCAAAGCTATGGTTTTTCCAGTAGTTATGTATGGATGTGAGAGTTGGACATAAAGCTGATCACCATAGAATTGATGCTTTTGACTCTGGTGTTGGAGAAGACTCTTGAGAGTCCCTTGGACTGCAAGGAGATCCAACCAGTCCATCCTAAAGGAAATCAGTCCTGAATATTCATTAGAAGGACTGATGCTGAAGCTGAAGCTCCAATACTTTGGCCACCTGATGTGAAGAACTGACTCCTTAGAAAAGATCCTGATGCTGGGAAAGATTGAAGGCAGGAAGAGAAGGGGATGACAGAGAATGAGATGGTTGGATGGCATCACCAATTCGATGACATGAGTTTGAGCAAGCTCCGGGAGTTGGTGATGGACAGGGAAGCCTGGCATGCTGTAGTCCATGGGGTCACAAAGAGTCAGACCGACTGAGCCACTCAACAGACTAAAGTAGTCCTCTTAAGTCCTTGAGAAGACTTAATTCCATTTCCTCTAGTTCTGCCCACAATGGGAAGAAACAAAACTCCCCTGCCACAGTCCTGGCCCCTCACTCAGAAGCTTCTATACCAACATTCTCCCTTTGTCCAGAGCTCCTAGGCAGCCTCAGAGTTCAAGTAAAGGAGACCCAGGTTGGTGAGGGCTCATTCAGCCTGGGAATTAGCCATAAATTTCTTTAAGGCCAGATCTCACGGGAATTCACACTAACATTTTTTTTTTCTTTAAAAAAAAAAATAGTGTTTATTTATTTAACTGCCAGGGTCTTAGTCATAGGCTCTTGGATCATCATTGAGTTAGTGGATCACATCTTTGTTGTGGCATTTGGGATCTTTTTTTTTTCCTTTCAAGTTGTGGCCTTCAAGATCTTTTAGACTAGGCATGTGGGATCTAGTTCCTCAACCAGGGATTGAACCCTGGCTTCCGGTATTGGAAGCATGGAGTCTTAGACACTGGGTCATCAGAGAAGTCCCAATTTTGGCTTTTCTAAAACTACTTCCGCGTGAGGGCAGTATGGCTCCAGGAAAGGCAACCAGCCCTGCCCCCAGCGCCTCTTCTCCCGCCCATACAGTCTGAAAAAACACCACAAAGAGGTAAAGGAGCTAGAAAACATGGCTGCCACACTTGAAATCCATTTTGGGGAAATTGGCTTGCAGTACTGAGCTTTTGCTTTTGGTTTCCATTTGAAATCGAAATGCACCTGAAAATCACCGACCCTCATCAGACATCTTTTCAAGAATTCTTTTGTAGAGCTTGTCACTGAGTCCAAGCTCACTCTGCTCTCCGCAGGATAGGCCAATAAATCGGAGAGGCAAGGTGTTGAAGCAAGGAAGAGACTTTAATCTGGGAGCAAGCAGACCTAGAAAATGGCGGGCTAGCGTCTCAAAATAACGATCTTATTAGGGTCTGGATGCTAGGTTCTTTTATAGATCAGAGTGTAAGAAGCAATGAAGAACTAAAGTCAAAAGGCAGAATAGAGAGGAAGATGCAGTGGAGAAGTAAAGTCTTGTAAAACATCTCCAAGAGAATGTCCAGCCTTTGAAAGATGTGTTAATCTCTTGTAACTTTAGTCAATACTAAAGAAAATCCGTCCTGAATATTCATTAGAAGGACTGATACCGAAGGTGAAACTCCAATACTTGGCCACCTGATGGGAAGAACAGATTCATTGAAAAAGACCCTTATGCTGGGAAAGCTTGAAGGAGGGAAGAGAAGAGGACGACAGCGGATGAGATGGTTGGATGGCATCACCAACTTGATGGACATGAGTTTGAGCAAGCTCTCAAAGTTGATGATGGACAGGGAAGCCTGGCATGCTGCTGCCCAGGGGGTGACAAAGAGTTGGACATGACTGAGCGACTGAAGTGAACTGACTGAATCTCTTCTAATCACAGGTGGGAAGTGACAAGCTCTCTCTCCATGAGCTGAACAAAGGCACTTTAGTATACAGCAAGCAGAGGTGCAGGGTCCTCCAGGTAAATCATGGAATATGATTATAATAATAAAAGCAAGTCAAAGAAACATTTCCAACATGGAGTCCAAATTGGCTTTCTCCCTGCAACAATCTCTTCCTCAGTCAAAACTCTGTAGAATTTTCTGCATTTTCAAGTTTACTGATGCAGGGCTCAAGTCTCAGGGATCCCTGCAAGAAGAAAAGAAATTGCTAGAATGCCAAAGTTTGCAGGAAGCCAGATGCAGGCATTGGACTTTGTGGTGTTTGATTTGGCTCATTTCTCAGCTTCCCTGGTGACTCAGACAGTTCAATCCCTGGGTCAGGAAGTTCCCCTGGAGAAAGAAATGGCAACCCACTCCAGTATTCTTGCCTGGAGAATTCCATGGACAGAGGAGTCTGGCTGGCTGCAGTCCATGGGATCACAAAGAGCAGGACATGACTGAGGCACTATCACTTTCACTTTCAGGCTCCTATGGAGCCCTCCATTTTCTGGCTCACATACTTTAGAAAGTAACCAAAATGGCATCTCTCCTTTTCAATGTCTTTGTAGATGGAGAGCACACTAGTAACTCAAAATAAGCATTCATATTTAGTTACTTTCATTTAGGGAAATGCTAAAAACTAAAGTTCCAAAGAAAAAAATTTAAAATCTAATTGGTTTTATTGAATAATTCATGAATTAGGCAGCACCCACCTAGCAAGTAGAAGGGAGCTCCAAAGGGGTACAGGAAGGGAAAAATTTTCAAAGGCAGGATGAGTAAGTCATAGAGAAAAATATTACTTCAGAGTAGGTCTTCTCCCCTCTGGAATAAGGGAGTTTTATTCTTTGATTTACCTCATCTTCCTTTGGGGATGGAGAGGGCCCCTGTAACATAGTACCTCGTTGGTGCTAATGAGAAAGTTATTGATTGACTGTTTCAATTAAGACTGTATTTCTGAAGGAGGCTGAATTGTCAATTCAGTTAGACATTAAGCCCTAGTTTGCTGGTATGGCCTAGCATAAGTGACTCCATTTTGGGCCTGTGGTTTTCTTTTTTACAGAAATTAGAACCAAACTCTACATAGGTTTTCCTTTTTTTTCATTTTCGGAGAAGGCAATGGCACCCCACTCCAGTACTCTTGCCTGGAAAATCCCATGGACCGAGGAGCCTGATAGGCTGCAGTCCATGGGGTCGCTAAGAGTCCAGCACGACTGAGCGACTTCACTTTCACTTTTCACTTTCATGCATTGGAGAAGGAAATGGCAACCCACTCCAGTGTTCTTGCCTGGAGAATCCCAGGCACAGCGGAGCCTGGTGGGCTGCCGTCTATGGGGTTGCACAGAGTTGGACACGACTGAAGCGACTTAGCAGTAGCATAGTTGATTTACAATGTTGTGCCAATCTCTGCTGCACAGCAAAATGAATCAGTTATATATATATGTACACTTTTTAAATGATCTTTCCATTATGGTTTATCACAGAATATTGAATATAGTTCCTATTCTATACAGTAGGACCTTGTTGTTTATCCTTTCTAAATGTAATGGTTTGCATCTACCAACCCCATGGTTTTTGAATGCCATGGATTTTGAGTGACTTTCACTTTAAGACTCAAGTTTTTTATCAAATGACTTTTCTTGTTTCTTTATACTTTTATGCCTCATATAGATCCATATTTAAATTTTGTCATAAGTATTAATGTTTTCTATGAATATATAAATGTGTTTTTAATAATGAATTTGATAATTAAGTAGAAACTATAAATTGTGTACTCTAAGTGCTTACATAATTTATGGACCAAATGAGACAGCTGCTGTAAACTGTAATTTCCCAAGGCAAGTTAAGAGGAATGTTCACTGTATTTACAATTCCACAGTCCTAAAACAAACACTGATTACATTTTTATTTGATCTTTACCATGTTTTATATTTACATAAATATATTGATGCATTTTAATTTACATATATCATACATGTTTTACAATAATTGGGTGTTTTCTTACTTATCTGTTTCATTTTATACCTTTTTCCCTTTTGTATTTTATAAGGATTTTGACAGTGTACTTTAGTTATCCAAACTATAATTTAAAAATATGAAAAAAGGGAATTCCCTGGTGGTCCAGTGGTTAGGACTTCTCACTCTCACTGCCGAGTGCACAGGTTCATCCCTCATTGGAAAATGCAAGCCTCACTGTGCAGCCAGAAAAAAAACCAAACTGTTTATTACTTATGAAAAATAACCTTTTTTCAATATAGAATATTGAATTCCTGTGGAATTCAGATAAGTGAACACAAAGAGGCCTATAATATTATTTGTATTTTATATATGTATTTTTATCTTTATATACAACTTGGGTAATATATGATGGAATTCTGCTGGCAAACTTTATATCCTCTACTTTATCCACTATTCATTTTTCTCTACTACTCAGTGCCTCATAATCCATGGGGTCGCAAAGAGTCGGACTGGACTGAGTGACTTTCACTTTCACTTTCACTGTGCCTCAAATGGTTGACCTGAATTGATTACATGATCTGATTATGTTCTGCCAGAGGCTTCTGGTATGATTTCAGAGATAGGTTGGGGTATTTCTTTAATCAGGCCTTTCAGTTTGACTTCATCCCTTGGCCCAATATTGCTGATCTTAACAGTATCCAGGAGTAATAGAAATATTTGGTAAATAGCCAAAATTAATTTATGATAAGATACTGGCAAATATATATGAAGACAGTACAGCACTTACACAGTTCAACAATGTTAGCAGGTTTCTTCTGATTATTGAAACACACAGACTTGAATGTGATTCCTTTCCTCTCCACTCTCAATTCATCAGCATTTTCTGAGCCAAAGGAGTCCAGAGATATACAGGTAGCTGAGAATAAATGGGGCCTTTATGGAAATTTCTTCCTAGGCCTGCTTATCCAAATAAAGGTCAAGTTAGGGGAATTTGGAAAGTTTAAAGAACTTAACCTGAGAAACAAGTGGACTAATGTTTATAAGGTCAATAAAATCTGACTTATTTTTATCTGTGTTCCTGTATGCCAAGAATCCAAGATGGAACTGAACTTGTTTCCTGAATCCTCTCTGCACCTGAGTCTTAGAGAATGTAAGCAAAACAGAAAAGGTTGGGAGGCTTCCTCAAGGTGTCCCAGAACTGAGCCTATAGTTTATTTCTCTAGTGCTTAAGAGTATGAGTTCTGAAATCTTATTCTGGTTTATAAATTGTCTCTATTCCTTGGAAAAGCTTTGTAAAATTTCTGTGCTATGTTTGCTTATTTATTAAGTGGCAAGAAAAACTCTACTCATCCAGAGGGATGCTGTGAAGAATCAATCTATGAATTCTTACCAAAAAATCTGTGGAATACTTTCTGGTACACTGTAAATACTCAATAATTATCAGCAACAGTTGTTGCCTGCTGCTGCTGCTAAGTCACTTCAGTCGTGTCCAACTCTGTGCGACCCCATAGATGGCAGCCCACCAGGCTCCCCTGTCCCTGGGATTCTCCAAGCAAGAACACTGGAGTGGGTTGCCATTTCCTTCTCCAATGCATGAAAGTGAAAGTGAAGTCACTCAGTTGTCTCCAACTCTAGCAACCCCATGGACTGCAGCCTACCAGGCTTCTCTGTCCATGGATTTTCCAGGCAAGAGTACTGGAGTGGGGTGCCATTGCCTTCTCCGATGCGTAGGCTAAGTAGATATAATTTCTAAAAGAACAAGATGTCTGATGAGGGTGAGTGGTTTTAGACCTCAGTTTGATTTCATGGAAAACCAAAGCACAAAAGTGTACCTGCTTGAGCAAGTTTCCTCAAATTGGACAAAACTCTAGAGAGCCAATTGTCTTGGTTCTTTTGTCTCTTTGTGAAGTTTTTTCAAACTGGAAGGGCGGGAGAAGAGAGCTAAGGGCAGGGTCTGTTGACATGGCTGGAGCACTACTGCCATCGTGCGGAAACAGTTTCAAAACAGCTTACATTGTTACACCGTCCTTGTAAGTTCTACTAGTCAAGGAATGTCAGAACAGGCTTGGGCACCCAGCTGGACCTCCTTGCTTTCTTTTCTAAAGCCTTACCGGAGACCTGGACGTTGGGAGCATCTTGGCCTAGAACCTGCAGGGTGAGGGGGCCTGGAGTAAGCCAGGCGCCACACGTCGTACCTCACTTGGTAAAGAATCTGCCTGCAATGCAGGAGACCTGGGTTCAGTCCCTGGGTCAGGAAGATCCCCTGGAGAAGAGACTGGCTACACACTCCAGTGGTCTTGCCTGGAGAAGTCTATGGACAGAGGAGCCTGGTGGACTACAGTCCATGGGGTCTCAAGAGTCTGGACTGAACGACTATCACTTTCACTTTCACCAGGAGGTCAAGGTACAGAAAGTTGTAGGGTGCGTGTTAGGTTTCCTTCCAAAATGGGCTGGACTAGTAGAACTCACACAAAGACTAATGTAAGCTTCTGTATACATTTGTCCCCTGTTCTTGCCCCTCGCAAGCAGAGTTAACACACTTTCATATGGTGTCCCTATGCTACGGGGCTTCAGTTCCTTCGGCTAAAGTAGTAAAACATGATGGACAAGCCTATTCCAAGGGAAATTCAGCAGCATTTGGTTTGACTGTTCTGAGTCTCAAGTCAGAAAAAATTATAGAGCCCCGCTGCCCGGAAACAAAGGGGGCAAATTAGAAGTAGAGGCTAATATGCCCAGTCTAACTTAGGCTAGCTAAAGAAAAAAGATCTACCCAAGAGGGAATCTTGATCTCCTCTCACGTGTCACAAGAAGGGAAGACATAATACGCCTAAGACCTGAGACCACTAATCACATTATAGTAATCAACATTCTCTGTTTTTGCTTCATAACTAAAGCTGGATGGAGATGAAGGAATTTCATAGGCCTGTCCTCTTGTGACACCTGAGATAATATCAAGACTCCATGAAGCATTTCATCTAGGCCTAATAATCAGCTACAAATCTACTGTAGCTGCCTTCTCCTTCCAGACCTAGCGAGTACTTCTTGGTCTTCTTTTCCATTTGGTAACCTCACTAGGATGTGTAAGTCTATTCAGCTAGCCAAGGCTACATGGGACTCCAGAACTGGCATGGTCTATGACGTACAAGCATACCAGATACTGCTAAACTGCCCTCAGAACAAACTTAATCACCTTGCAGACGCTTCAGCCACAAGAGACCCAGGCCTAGATGAAACTGAACAATTTCCTATGCCTGAAAAACAAGTGGACGAATAATTACAAGGTCAACAGAATCTGACTTCTTTTTATCTGTGTTCCTGTATGCCAAGAATCCAAGATGGAACTGAACTTATTTCCTGAATCCTCTCTGCACCTGAGTCTTAGAGAATGCAAGAAAACCAGAAAAAGTTGGAGGCTTCCACAAAGTCCTCCAGAACTGAACCTACAGTTTATTTCTCTAGTGCTTAAGAGTTTGAGCACTGAAGTCTGATTATTCTGCTTGTGTCTATATTATTGGCCATGTGACCTTGGAAAAGGTTTATAAAATTTCTGTGCTATATTTCCTTATGTATTAAGTGGCAAGAATCACTCTACTCACCCAGAGGGATGCTGTGAAGAATCAACCTATGAATTCTTACCAAAAATCTGTGGAATACTTACTGGTATGCTGTAAATACTCAATAATTATCAGCAAGAGTTATTGCCTGAAATGCTCTAATGTTGTCCTTCATGTTCTGGAATGATCTTTTTTCTCCTAGGCCTGCCTCCTTGAGACTTACCCTGGGAAGCAGACTACATAATAACTTGAAAATATACATGGGATGTAAAGCTGAGTGAAGAAGAACAGAACTAGGTCAGGCAGAAATTCAGTTCTTGCAAAAGAAGATGCCTGATGGAAATACGTAAATTAGACCTCAGTTTTGATTTCAGTGGAAATGAAAAGCAAGAGACCAACAGCATGAGCAAGTTTCCTGAATGGTCAGTCATGTCCCATTCTTTGTGACCACATGGACTACCGCCAGACTCCTCTTGTCCATGGCATTCTCCAGGCAAGAATACTGAAGTGGGTTGCTGTTTTCTATCCCAGGAAATCTTCCCGAACCAGGGATGGAACCTGTGACTCCTGTATCTCATGGATTGCTAGGCAGATTCTATACCATTGTGCCAGCAGAGGAACCAAGCAACTTTCTTAAAACCCTCCAAAATACAAGGCAGCCATGTTTTCTGGAGCCTTTGTCTCCTGGTGATGTTTTTTTTTCCAGACTGGTTGGGTGGGAGATGAGGGCTCAAGGACCTGGCCTGCCTCCATATCTGGAGCACTACTGCCATCATGAGGAAATTGTTTCAAAATACCAAAAACCCTTACAACTTCCTTGCTTTGAGGCCAAAAGTTGTAAAAGAGCACACATGTGGGGACTTGGTAAAGGCTTAGGCCCAGGCTGGGCCTCCCTGCCTTCTTCTCTGGCCTTACAGGATTCTTGAACACTGGTGGAATCCTGGTGTACAGTGTGGAGAGTGAGGGACTAGAACTGAGCCAGCAGCTGCCTGGTCCAGGCAAGAAAGTCATGGGTAAGGCCTTGTTCTCCACCCAATGCAGACAGGATTAGAGAAATCCACTGAAAGACAAAGGCAGGCTCTGGTGGGTATCTGTCTCCTGTTCCTGCTCTTTGGAACAAAAGGTGGTAGACTTTCAAGTGCTACCCAGGTATTAGGGAACCTGAATCTTTAATGGCAGCAGCATCAGGACATCAAAGACAAGCCAGTTCCAGGTAGCATTATGACAGGAGCAGGGGTGCTTGCTAAGTACTCCGGTTCACCCAGATGTTTACAGGCCCACTGCCTGGAGTTCACAGGGCCTGAACAGAAGCGGAACCACCCGGCCAAACAAAGAAGTGTTAAATGACCCTGTGTTATTTCTTCATATATATCTGTTGTAGCAGTTACTTTCTGAAGAAGCATGATTCTTTCTAGAAAGGTAAAACCATGTGGCAAATATGATGTCACTGAAGATGGTGAAGTAGGGAACTCCAGTGATCCATCCCTCCATAAAATAACAAAGGAGCTGATAAAGTGTCAGGATCCAATTTTACAAAGCTCTAGATCTATAAGAAAATCAACAACGGCTTGGTGAAGAAAGAAGTGACTACTGTGCAGTGAGAGAGGACTGTGGCATTTAAAATTCCCCACCTACCACCCCCTAAAAACCACACTGCCTTAAAGATGGCTCTTGTCATCCTGGTGCGTTTTGTGAGTTCCGGAGGGGGAAATATGGAGTAACTCTCAAAAGAATTGTGGTTGTCAATTTTGACCTCTCTGGAGGCTCCCTGAAAGGTTGGTGCAAGAGCTTGTCTTTGTCATGATTTCCTTGGAGTGTTGGCACCGCTGGGCTGTCTTGAAGAAATGCATTTACTAAAAAAATGTAAAGGCACAAGAATTGACCAGAAAAGCCTGGGGCAATAGACAATACTTAGGACAAGCAGTAGACAATTGGAGGAACACAGAAAGGAGAAGGATAAGAAAGGAAATATACTGCAGAAGAAAGAACTTTAAAAGTTCTTACATGTACTGGAGAAATTAGAAACCTGCAGACCTATGCAGAGCTACACGACTATTCAGATAAGGCCTGAGAGCCTAAATATTCGTGTCTCTTGAGGCTCCTTGCAAGCTGGAAGTGAAGGGTAGAGTTGTGAGCAGTCTTTATAATCATTGAAAGAGTTCTTGAGACAAATCCAATTGCAAAGACTGGCAGCATTTTTCAGATGTTTAAAGAACGTCTGTCACAACACTAAATGATCACCAAGCTAACGTGACATAGACGTGAGTGACCACACATGACAAAGTACAGACTTTACAAAAAGAATTGAGAAAAGTCACTAAACAAGAAAAAAGCAATACACAACAAGTGCCATCAACTAAACCTGTGTGTTGGAAATCTAATTTCCATGTTGATACATCGGAAAATTCAAGATGTCCAGTTTCCCCACCAATGAAAAAATGAGACATCCAAACTAACGGCGGTATATGTCCATTTATAGGAAAAAGCAGTAAACTGAAGTTGTCTAGAATGAAGGCTAGGCAATGGATATACTAGAAAAGACTTTAAATAAACTCCCCTCAATATGGGGATATTTGATGGACATCTTTAAATATGAAAGCGATAAAAAAAAACGAAATACAATGAACTGATGAAAACCAGGAAAACAATGTCACAGTAAAGTTTATAATCAAACTTACAAGAGCCACGAAGCAAGAATCTTGTAAGCATCAGTACACGTTATCATACACAAAGCAGCTCAATACAATTTGCAGTTGATTTCTCTTCTGAAACCTTTAAAATTCTAAAAGAAAAAGAAAACCTATCAACCAAGGATTCCATATCCAGCTAGACTCTTTCAAAAATGAAGGAGAAACTAAGACATTCCTAGAAAAGAAAACAAATGAAGTTTGTTACTAAAAGACCTAGCATAACAGAAATGTAAAAGGGAGTCCTCCAAGGTGAAATGAAGACACTGATCAATAACTTGAAGTCATACAAGAAATAAAGGACGAAGATAAAGGTAACTCCATGGATACATTTAAATGCCATAATAATAAATAAATATATATATATACACACACACACATATATGTATGTGTGTGTGTGAGTTTAGTTACTAAGTCCTAGCCAGCTCTTTTGCAACCCTATGGACCGTATACACTGCCAGGTGCCTCTGTCTATGGGATTTTCCAGACAAGAGTACTGGGGTGGGTTGACAATTCCTTCTCCAGGGGATCTTCCCAACCCAGGGTTTGAACCCGTGTTTCCTGCATTGGCATAAGGATTCTTTATCACTGAGGCACTACGGAAGTCATACATATTTGCTTGCAGGATTTTAGTAGACATGTCAGACCAGGGATTGAATCCCAGCCACAGTAGTGAGAACACTAACGCCTAACCACTGGACTACCAGGAAACTCCTTATTTTTGTTTTCTAATCTTTTATTTCCCTTTGGCATTTAAAATCTAAGAGAAGTACACAAGGGAAAATTATAAATCTAAGTTAATGGGAATGCAGTGTACTAAGATATAATCTGTGAAAATAACATAAAAGATTTCAAAGCTGCAAAGGAACAAAAGTAATTTGATACTAAACTATTAAGTATACGTTAGTTATATATACCTGACCAAAAAGGACTTAAATCTGGAAAAAAGAAGATGCCTGATGAGGTTGGGTCACTTAGATCACAGTTTGATATTCAATGGAAACCACAAATTAAATGAAAAGACTATTGTACAGTAATTAGCCTCCAATTAAAATAAATTTATATTAAAAAATAAAATTAAAAAAAATGTCATATATGATCAAAAAAAGAGAAGACTAGCAGCTGGTTTCCTCAAACCAGGAAAGTAAAAAGTAGCCATATTTCTACTGCCTTTGTGTGTTCAGTGTTTTTTCAGACAGGAAGGGCGGGAGAAGAATGCTTGGAGCAGGGCTCCGTGTCTATTCTGAGGCCATACCGCCATCGTGCGGAAGCAGTTTGATCGGGCCCAAGCCGTGAGCTGCTCTTCTTTGCAAGGCCTGGCAGTGGAGGCAGGTCAGACCAATGTAGAAGCAACAGAACCTGAACTCAAGCCTGGGCTCTCTCTACCTTTTTCTCTGTGGTCTGGCAGGATCAGTGGACAGTCAGGTTCTGGGCTTAGTATCTGATCCGTGTTACGGCCCACGGGGAGCCTGGTGGGCTGCCGTCTATGGGGTTGCACAGAGTCGGACAGGACTGAAGCCACTTAGCAGCAGCCATGTTTCCTACTGCCTTTGTCTGTTCAGTGTTTTTTCAGACAGGAAGGGCGGGAGAAGAATGCTTGGAGCAGGGCTCCGTGTCTATTCTGAGGTCATACTGCCATCGTGCGGAAGCAGTTTGATCGGGCCCAAGCCGTGAGCTGCTCTTCTTGCAAGGCCTAGCAGTGGAGGCAGGTCAGAACAATGTAGAACCAACAGAACCTGAACTCAAGCCTAGGCTCTCTCTACCTTTTTCTCTGTGGTCTGGTAGGATCAGTGGACAGTCAGGTTCTGGGCTTAGTATCTGATCCGTGAGGGCCCAGGGGGAGCCTAGTGAGCGCCCAGGGGCAGCCTGATGGGCTGTGGTCTATGGGGTCCACGGAGTCTGACAGGACTGAAGTGACTTAGCAGCAGCCATATTTCTTACTCCCTTTGTCTGTTCAGTGTTTTTTCAGACAGGAAGGGCGGGAGAAGAATGTTTGGAGCAGGGCTCCGTGTCTGTTCTGAGGCCATACCGCCATCGTGCGGAAACAGTTTGATCGGACCCAAGCTGTGAGCTGCTCTTCTTTGCAAGGCCTAGCAGTGGAGGCAACAGAACCTGAACTCAAGCCTGGGCTCTCTCTACCTTTTTCTCTGTGGTCTGGTAGGATCAGTGGACAGTCAGGTTCTGGGCTTAGTATCTGATCCGTGAGGGCCCAGGGGGTGCCTGGTGGGCTGCCATCTATGGGGTTGCACTGAGTCCAACAGGACTGAAGCCACTTAGCAGCAGCCATATTTCCTACTGCCTTTGTCTGTTCACAGTGTTTTTTCAGACTGGAAGGGCGGGAGAAGAATGTTTGGAGCAGGGCTCCGTGTCTGTTCTGAGACCATACCGCCATCGTGCGGAAACAGTTTGATCGGACCCAAGCCGTGAGCTGCTCTTCTTTGCAAGGCCTAGCAGTGGAGGCAGGTCAGAACAATGTAGAACCAACAGAACCTGAACTCAAGCCTGGGCTCTCTCTACCTTTTTCTCTGTGGTCTGGCAGGATCAGTGGACAGTCAGGTTCTGGACTTAGTATCTGATCCGTGAGGGCTCAGGGCCCAGGAGCCCTCCAGCTGCTGCCAAGAAGTCCAGCTACCGGAAGGAGGGAGGCGGGGCCTCAGTTTCCTAACAGTGTGGGCTGGACTTAGAGCCAAGCAAGGAAAAAGGGGGCGTTTGTCTTGTGAAGGTGCCCTTTGGGGTTCAGGCCTCCTGGTTACCCCTGTATTATAGGGTCTGGGCACTTTGTGACAGGAGCAACAGAGCGCGATGGACTGGCCAGTGCCAAGTACCCTAAAGAGCCGGTGTCATTGATGGAGTTGAGGGTGACCAAAGGTCTCAAGTACCATGGCTTGGAGCAAGAAGGACTTGTATGGAAAGAATGGGCATACACTGCTTTGGTGGTGTGAGCCAGGACATCTAGGAGACTGCAGTTGCTCAAGGGAATGAAAATCAGGAACGGACTGGAAGCCGCTGGCTGGCTCCTGGGCCCTGGCCCCTTACGGAGCTTACTGACCATCCCTGCTCTCGCCAGACCACATAGGAAAAGGTAGAGAGGCCAGGCTTGAGTTCAGGTTCTGTTTTCTCTTCCATTGGCCGGACCAGGTTCTCCAGGAGGAACAGCTCACAGCTTGAGCCCGATCAAACTGATACCGCACGATGGCGGTATGGTATCAGAACAGACAAGGAGCCCTGCTCCACGCATTCTTCTCCCTCCCTTCCAGTCTGAAAAAACACCATGAGCAAAGATATAGGAAAATGTGGCTGCCCAGTATTTTGTTCAGTTTGATGAAACCTGTTCATACTTTTGCATTTAATTTTTGCTTTCCGTTAGATATCAAACTGAGGTGTAAACCATCCAATCTCATTGGGCATCTTCTGTTTTCCAGATTTCCTTTTCTACTTGCCCAAGGCTTCCCACATTTGCTCTTATTTTCTCAGACTTTTATCTCCAGCATTTTTTCATGCTATGAAATTGTTTTGTGGTGTCAAGGGGCAAACCTCAGGAATTCATGCCAAATGAAGGAAAAAAAAAAGATAAATCTAAGGACTTGGTCAGTCTAGGCAACAGGCCACGTGGTGGTTATTATCCTATCTCATTTTCCAAATTCCCTGGGGTCTTCATAAGTTACACCCTGTGTGTTGTGTTGGAGCATCCATTTGGTGGAGCCCTAGGAGGAAGGACCAGAGACCTCGCATGACTGAATGCAGGCAATCTCCTGCTTATAATCATACATTCTTACATGAGTATAAATTCCAGTCAGATGGGACATGTGACTTTGTCTCATGGTATCATCATATAACATTGGAAAAAGGCATTTTCCATGTCATTAAATGTCCTTCGACTTTACTGTGTATGTACGTCACTTTAAAAAAAAATTATTTTATTTTTAGTTGAAGGATAATTTCTTTACAATATTGTGATGGTTTCTGCCATGCATCAACATGAATTAGTCATAGGTATACATATGTCCCCTCCCTCTAAAATCTCCCTCCTACCTCCCTCTCCATCCCATGCCTCTAGATTGTCACAGAGCACAGGTTTGGGTTTCCTGTGTCATAGGACAAATTCCCACTGGCCATCTATTTTACATGTGTAAATATATATGTTTCAGTGCTACTCTCTGAAATCATCCCACCTTTTCCCTTCCGCATTGTGTCCAAAAGTCTGTTCTCTGTCTGCACCTCCATTGCCGCTCTGTAGGTAAGTTCATCATTAGCATCTTTCTAGATTCCATGTGTTTGTGTTAATATATGATATTTATCTTTCTCTTTCTGACTTGACTTTGTGTAATAGGCTCCAGGTTCATCCAAGTCATTGGAACTGACTCAGATGCATTCTTTTTATAGCTGAGTAATATTCCATTGTGTATATGTACCACAGCTTCTTTATCCATTCATCTGTCAATGGACGTCTTGGCTGCCACCGTGTCCTAGCTCTTGTAAATAGTGCTGCACTGAACACTGATCGGAGTACATGTGTCTTTTTCAATTATTGTTTCCTCAGGGTATATGCTCAGTAGTGGGATTGCTGAGTCGTCTGGTAGTTTTATTCCTGATTTTCTTAAGGATTCTGCATACTATTCTCCATAGTGGCTGTATCAATTTGCATTTGCACCCAGCAGTGTCAATGTGTGTGTGTGTGTGTGTGTTATCTTCCTTAAAGAACAACCTTATAATATTTTCTCATTAGTGAGACACAGAACGTGTTTCTACCTTTGCAGAAGAGTGGGACATGACTGAGCAACCCAACTGGACTGAACTGACAAGGTCTTTTCAGAAGGTGCTTACTCAGTTGTGTCCCACTGCACTACCCCAGGGACTGTAGCCCTCCAGGCTCCTCTGTCCATGGGATTCTCCAGGCGAGAGTACCGGAGTGGGTTGCCATTTCCTTCTCTAGGGGATCTTCCCAACCCAGGGTTTGAACCCACATCTCCTCAGTCTCCTGCATTGGCAAGCTGGTTCTTTCCCTGCTGAGCTCTCAGGATTTCTAGGTAAAGTCAAAAATATATGCTTGATCATTCACTATGAGAAGAATTAACCACTTGCAAAATGTCTTTGCCATGCATCATCATCCCTTCCCTATGTATATAAGATACATACTTTTATAAAATACTGTTCCCGTCCCGCAGTACTATGATTGCTAAAACAAATGCTTATCACTTATAGCTTGAATGTTTTTCAAATATCATTAATAAATCTTTGGAATTCTAGCATGTTTAAAATATTGCTACTTTTACAATTTGAGGTGAAATTCATGTAACATAAAATTAATTATTATGATGTGTATAATTCAGTGACATTTAATACACTCGGAATGTCGTGCAAGTATTTTCTGTATCTACCCGCAACTGATTTTCTTTACCCCAGAAGAAACCCTAGATACATGAACTAGTTTTTCTCCATTACCCAAGCTGTTCAGTTCTTGGCAAGAACTGATCTGCTTTCTGCCTCTGTTGAATTTACCTACTCTAGTTATATCATGTAAATGGAACCATACATTATGTGGCATTTCCTGTTTTTCCTTTACCATTTACCAGAATGATTTCAAGGTACATCAATGTCATAACATATCGGTGCTTCATTTCTTCTTATGGCTGAATAATATCCGTTTTACATATCCACTGGGTAATGGAGAAAAACTATTTTATGGATATAAGGTTTCATTTGGGGTAAGGAAAATGATTTGGAGGTGAATAGAGATAATACTTTCACAGCATTTGGAATATCCTAAGTGTTGATGAATTATACCCATTAAAATGGTTAATCTATATCATATCTTATTTATCAAATCATCAAGTGATGGAAATATTGCTTGGGCTGTTATGAATATGTGTTTATATGTGTACTTGTATAAGTACTTGTTTTCACTTCTTTTGGGTATGTGTTTTGGAGTAGAATTGCTGGGTTATATGGTAATTTTTTTTTCCCCAGTCTTTCTTCTGCTTCCCTTGTCACACCATTAGCAATATCCCTGGGTAAGTCACCTGGGATTAGGTTTAAAAACCATCTTGACATTTTTCTGCTTACATTGGATGAACTTAGACTGAGATTTCTTTAAATATTTAATTTATTTGTTTTGCTGAAGGGTAAATTCTAGAAGAACTTCTAATGGCCTTTCCTTTGCACAGTTCACCTGAATTCTTTTTGTTCTCAAAAGAAAGACCCTGCTTTCAGACATAAAAGTTATGATAGTAAAATTCTTGAAATAATTTTGTGCCCCATGGTAATTCTATGTTTAAATAGTTGAAGCATTGCCAAACTGTTTTCCATGGCAGTTGCATATTTTGAATTCAGGTCAGCACAGTTCCTACACCCTCACCAATTGTTGTACTTTCCTTTCCTTTATTTTTTACATTATAGTGGGCATAAAGAGGTATTGCTTAGTGGTTTTAATTTACAATTCTGTTTTGACTGTTATGTATCTTTTCATGTTCTTACCGGCCATTTATATATCTTCTTGTGAGAAATGTATATTCAAGTCCTTTTCCTATTTTTTGAATTGGGTTGTCATTTCATTCTTGGGTTCTTTATGTACTATAGATCCTAGAACTTTGGAAGATAAATAATTTGCAAATATTTTCTTCCAAACTATGGTGGAGGTAATGAAGATAATGGTGACCTCCCTCAAAAGATCCCATGCATGTACTGCTACGCTCAGTGCCCCCAACCCTGCAGCAGGCCACCATGACCCACGCCTCCACTGGAGACTCCTGGACACTCACAGGCAAGTCTGGGTCAGTCTCCTGTGGGGTCACTGCTCCTTTCTCCTGGGTCCTGGTGCACAAGGTTCTGTTTGTGCCCTCCAAGAGTCTATTTCCCAGTCCCGGGTAAGTTCTGGCGGCTCTATGGTGGGGTTAATGGCGACCTCCTCCAAGAGGGCCAATGCCATACCCAGGTCTGCTGCACCCAGAGCCCCTGTCCCTGAGGCAGACCACCGCCGACCCGTACCTCCACAGGAGAGACTCACAGTTCTATCTCAGTCTTTGTGGGGTCCCTGGGTCCTGGTGCACACAAGGTTTGCTTGAGCCCTCTGAGCATCTCTGGCAGGAATGGGGTTTGATTCTAAACGCGAATTCGCCCCTCCTACTGTCTTGCTGGGGCTTCTCCTTTGCCCCTGGACATGAGGTGTCTCCTCACAGCCGCTCCAGCGACTACCGTCTTACTGGGGTTTCTCTGACCTTGGACGTGGGCAATCTCCACACGGCTGGTCCAGCGAAGCACAGCTGCTGCTCCTGACCTTGGACGTGGGGTATCTCCTCATGGCTGCTCCAGCAAGGCTGCTCAAGCAAAGCGAAGCCACCACTCCTGACGCCATTTCAGGAGAAACGCTGGGCTGGATGAAGCACAAGCTGGAATCAAGATTGCCAAGAGAAATATCAATAACCTCAGATATGCAGATGACACCACCTTTATGGTAGAAAGTGAAGAACTAAAGAGCCTCTTGATAAAAGTGAGAGAGGAGAGTGGAAAAAGTTGGTTTAAAGCTCAACATTCAGAAAACAAAGATCATGGCATCCGGTCCCATTACTTCATGGCAAATGGATGGGGAAACACTCGAAACAGTGGTAGACTTCATTATTTTGGGCTCCAAAATCACTGCAGATGGTGACTGCAGCCATGAAATAAAGAGACGCTTGCTCCTTGGACGAAAAGTTATAACAACCTAGATAGCATATTAAAAAGCAGAGACATTACTTTGCGAACAAATGTCCATCTAGTCAAGGCTATGGCTTTTCCAGTAGTCATGTATGGATGTGAGAGTTGGACTATAAAGAAAGCTGAGCACAGAAGAATTGATGCTTTTGAACTGTGGTGTTGGAGAAGACACTTCAGAGTCCCTTGGAGTCCATCCTAAAGGAGATCAGTCCTGGGTGTTCATTGGAAGGACTGATGTTGAAGGTGAAACTCCAATACTTTGGCCACCTGATGCGAAGAGCTGACTCATTGGAAAAGACCCTGATGCTGGGAAAGACTGAAGGCCAGAGGAGAAGGGGACGACAGAGGATGAGATGGTTGGATGGCATCACCGACTCTGAGTTTGAGTAAACTCCGGAGTTGGTGATGGACAGGGAGGCCTGGTGTGCTGCAGTCCATGGGGACACAAAGAGTCAGACACGACTGAGCAACTGAAATGAACTGATTTTCTTCCATTTTCCAGATTGTCCGTTTAATTTCTTGATAGTGTCCTTTGATGCACAAATGTTTCTGGGGGGGGTGGTGTTTTTTTTTAGATTTTGATGAGAAAATTTTTTTTCCTGTTCTTCTAGTGACGTATCTAAGAAACCATGATCAAATCCAAGGTCATGAAGCTTTGTCCTTATATTTGTCTCTTTAAGTTTTACATTTTCCCCTCTTAAATTTAGAACTTTGACCCATACTGAGTTAATTATTGGATGTGGTGTGAAGACGTGTCTGAAGTCCTTTTTTGGTATATGGATAGCCAGTTTTCTTAGCATCATTTATTTGTTAAATAGGCAACTCTGCTTGCTCTGCTCTCTACATGTCAGGCCCATTAACTGAGAGACGAAGTGTTAAGACAAGGAATATGACTTTATTTAGAAAGCTAGCAGACCAAGATGGCAGAGTTATGTCACAAAATGATGATCTTACAGGGGTCTGGATGCCAGGTTCTATTATAGAACAGTGATGGGGGGAGATAGGAAGAAATGTTAAAGGGACATTAATCTTGCAAATATCTGCTGGAATTGCCAGCCTCATGGAGGAGATGTGTTAATTTTTTCCTTCCTGTAGCCATTCATAGATATATGGTGTGTTGAACAAAGGCATTTGGTTTAACATTCAGGCAGAGGGGCAGGGTTCCCCAAGGCAGTCCATTATCTATCAACAGTATCCTTTTTGTGAACAAAACCAATGGGAAGCAAAGGTTAGAGAAAAAGAAACAGATCCAACATGGAGCCAGTTCTTCCCTGTAACTGAATTCTCAGGCGTCGTTTTTAAAACTCAACTGACCATAGTGTATGGGTTGATTCTGCATTCCCAGTCTATTTACTGTTCCACATGTCTATTCGTATTTTAGTATCACACTGCTTTTATTACTATAGCTTTCTAGCCAGTTTTGAAATATGAAAGTCAGTCCTCTATCTTGGTTTTTCACATTCAAGATTATTTTGGCTACAGAAGTCACTTGCAATTCCATAGCAGTTTTAGGATTAGCTTTTTTTTCCATTTCTGCAAAAAGAGTGGTGTTGGGATAATGACAGAGATTATACTGAATTTGTAGATCCCTTAGGGTAGTATTACTGTGTTGACAATAATTAGCCTTCCAACCATGAGTCAAAGATATCTTTTTTAAGTCATTTTAATTGTCAGTAACTTTCAATGCACTTCTAATCTTTAGTTATATATCGTCCTAAGTATATTGTTCATTTTGAAAGTATAGCAAATGGAATTGTTTTCATTTCCTTTGCAGATTGTTCATTGCTACTTTATTCAAATACGACTGATTTCTGTGAGCTGCTTTTCTATCCTATAAGTATGTAAGTGTTAGTCGCTCAGTCATGCCTGACTCTTTGCGACCGCACAGACTGCAGCCCACCAGGCTCTTCTGTCCATGAGATTTTTCCAGGCAAGGATACTGGAGTGGGTTGCCATTTCCTTCTCCAGGGGATCTTCCCAACCCAGGGATTGAACCCAGGTCTCCTGCACTGCAGGCAGATTCTTTACCGACTGAGCTACAAGGAAAGCATATCAGTTCAGTTCAGTCGCTCAGTCGTGTCTGACTCTTTGCGACCCCGTGAATTGCAGCACGCCAGGCCTCCCTGTCGATCACCAACTCCCGGAGTTCACTCAGACTCACGTCCATCCAGTCAGTGATGCCATCCAGCCATCTCAGCCTCTGTTGTCCCCTTCTGCTCCTGCCCCCAATCCATCCCAGCATCAGAGTCTTATCCAATGAGTCAACTCTTCACATGAGGTGGCCAAAGTACTGGAGTTTCAGCTTTAGCATCATTCCTTCCACAGAAATCCCAGGGCTGATCTCCTTCAGAATGGACTGGTTGGATCTCCTTGCAGCCCAAGGGACTCTCAAGAGTCTTCTCCAACACCACACTTCAAAAGCATCAATTCTTCGGCGCTCAGCCTTCTTCACAGTCCAACTCTAACATCCATACATGACCGCAGGAAAAACCATAGCCTTGACCAGACAGAGCTTTGTGGGCAAAGTAATGTCTCTGCTTTTGAATATGCTATCTAGGTTGGTCATAACTTTCCTTCCAAGGAGTAAGCGTCTTTTAATTTCATGGCTGCAGTCACCATCTGCAGTGATTTTGGAGCCCCCCAAAAATAAAGTCTGACACTGTTTCCACTGTTTCCCCATCTATTTCCCATGAAGTGATGGGACTGGATGCCATGATCTTCGTTTTCTGAATGTTGAGCTTTAAGCCAACTTTTTCACTCTCCACTTTCACTTTCATCAAGAGGCTTTTGAGTTCCTCTTCACTTTCTGCCATAAGGGTGGTGTCATCTGCATATCTGAGGTGATTGTATTTCTCCTGGCAATCTTGATTCCAGCTTGTGCTTCTTCCAGTCCAGCGTTTCTCATGATGTACTCTGCATAGAAGTTAAATAAGCAGGGTGACAGTATACAGCCTTGACGTACTCCTTTTCCTATTTCATTAATCAGCACTAATATAATTTTTTTGCATTTCTTGATATTTTCTTTCTATGTAACCATGTTATCTGAAGACAGATAATACTACTACTTCCTTTTAATTTTTAATATATTTTTCTTGCCTAATTACCCTGGCCAAAACATTCAATAGAATTGACAAAGGTGAGCATTCTTATCTTGTTCTGGGTGTCAGGGGTTAAGAATTCATGAATCTTGTTTGAATAAGCTCTAAGTGATAAAAAATGTTTTAAAAATCATAGTACTGGGGAATTTGAACAGTATTTTACAAAAGTACATATTGCACGTACATAGTGAAGCGATGATGATACACGCCAAGGACATTTTGAAAGTGGTTAATTCTTCTCATTGTGAATGACCTAACATGTATTTTTGACATTATAATATCCTAACTGTGTTCTAGAATAAAATATATGAAATTCAAGCGCTCTGAAAGACCTATTAATGTGGATATGTATAAATGATACAAGCTGCCGCCAAAGACTTCATCCATAAGTAAAAACAAGCTCTGTTTCTTTCTTACTAATGAGAAAATATTATAAAATGGATCTTTAAGTAAAAAAACAGTGATTATATACAATAAGGTCTACGGCCATTTAATGACATAGAAAATGCCTGTTTTTTTCCCCAATGTTCTATGATACCATTAGACAAAGTCACGTGTCCCATCTGATTGGAATTTATAGTCCTGTAAGAGTGTATGATTACATGTAGGCAACTGTCTGCATTCAGTCGTGAGAGCTTCATCTGGGTCATCCTCCTAGAGCTTCATCAAATGGCTTCTTCAACTCAGTACACAAAGCCTAGAATTTGAAGACCCCAGGAAATTAGGGAAGTGTGTGTGTTATTCACACAGTTGTGCCTCACTCTTTGGGACCCCATGGACTGTAGCCCATCAGATTCCTCTCTCCATTGAATTCTCCAGGGAAGAATACAGCATGTTTTGCCAGTTCCTTCTCCAGGGGATCTTCCGGACCCATGGATCAAACCTGGGTCTGTTGCATCGCAGGCCAATGCTTTACCTTCTGAGTGAGACAAGATAATTAACGTGTGGCCTGTTGCCCAGATTTGGCAAGTCCTTGCTGCTGCTAAGTCGGTTCAGTCATATCCGACTCTGTGCGACCCCATAGATGGCAGCCCACCAGGCTCCCCGACACTGGGATTCTCCAGGCAAGAACACTGGAGTGGGTTGCCATTTCCTCTCCAACACATGAAAGTGAAAAGTGAAAGTGAAGTCCCTCAGTCGTGTCCGACTCCTAGAGACCCCATAGACTGCAGCCTACCAGGCCCCTCCGTCCATGGGATTTTCCAGGGAAGAGTACTGGAGTGGGGTGCCATTGCCTTCTCCGTGGCAAGTCCTTAGGTATAGTCATTTTCTTTTGTCTCTTAGGCATGGATCCTGAATCCATGATACCTTCAAACAAGATGATAGCTTGAGAAAATGCTGGAGACAAAAAACTGAGTGGAAAAGATCTAATATGGGAAGACATGATCAAGTAAAAATTGAAATCCGGAGAAGAGATGTGTGATGAAGTTGGGTTCCTTTGATCTCAGTTTGATATCTAATGGAAAACAAAAAGAAAATGCAAAAATATGAGCAGGTTTCCTTGAATTGAGTCAAATACAAGGCAGCCATATTCCTGGTGTCTTTGTCTGTTTACAGTGTTTTTTCAGACTCAAAGGGCGGAGGGAGAAGAACACTTGGAGCAGGAAGTCTCAGTTCCAGGACAACACTGCCATCCTGCGGAAATAATTTGATCAGGTCCAAGCTGTGAGCTGGTCTTCCTTGCAGGCCTAGCAGTGGAGGCTGGTCAGACCAACCTAGGAACAACACAACCGAACTCAAGCCTGGCCTCTGTACCGTTTTCTGTGTGATCTGGCCTGCCAGTGGACAGTCAGGTTCTGGGCTTAGTATCTGATCAGTGAGGGCCCAGGGCCCAGGAGCCCTCCAGCTGCTGCCAGGAAGTCCAGCCACCTGAAGGAGGGAGGCGGGGCCTCAGTTTCCTAACAGTGTGGTGGGCCTTAGAGCCAAGCACTGAAAATGGGGGCTTTTGTCTTGTGAATCTGCCCTTTGTAGGGCCTGGGCCCATTGTGACAGGAATGAGAGCTCAGTGGACTGGCTAATGCCAAGTACCTTAAATAGCTGATGCCATTGACAAAGTTGAGGGTGACCAGAAGTCTAAATAAAGTACCATGGCCTGGAGCAAGAAGCACCTGTATGGAAGGAATGGGAATACACTGATTTGCTGGCTTGAGTCAGAACATTTTCTAGGAGCCTGCAGATGGTCAAGTGGATGCAAATCACGAATGTAGTGGAAGGCCTACATTCTCTGAACCCACCCACCAGCTGGGAATTTCTGTGTCTTTGCAGGTTCAATGTAAAGCCCAGGGTCAATACCATTGTCCTGACCTGCCCCTGCTGTTATCTCAGTTCTTACAGGGTGGGCAAAGACCTGGCTTTGGGGTTGGTGTGTGCAAAGTCTCTTCAGTCATGCCAGACTCTGTGCAACCCTATGGACTGCAGCCTGCCAGGCAGGATGGCATTATTTCCTTCCTGTGATTTAAGACGGAAAGCAAACTGCTGCACGTTGAGGATCATGTTTTACCTACTTCTAAGCTATGTGGTTTTACTCTACTTCTAAACTACTTTATTTTGGGGGACTCCAAAATCACTGCATGTGGTGACTGCAGCCATGAAATTAAAAGATGCTTGCTCCTTGGAAGAAAAGCTACGACGAACCTAGATAGCATATAAAAGCAGAGACATTACTTTGCCAACAAAGGTCCATCTAGTCAAAGCTATGGTTTTTCTAGTAGTCGTGTATCAATGTGAGAGTAGGAATATAAAGAAAGCTGAGTGTCAAAGCATTGATGTTTTTGAGCTGTGGTGTTGGAAAGACTCTTGAGAGTCCCTTGGACTGCACGGAGATCAAACTAGTCAATCCTAAAGGAAATCAGTCCTGAATATTCATTGGAAGGACTTGATGTTGAAGCTGAAACTCCAATACTTTGGCCACCTGATGCGAAGAACTGACTCATTTGAAAAGACCCTGATACTGGGAAAGATTGAAGGTGGGAAGAGGAGGATGAGATGGTTGGATGGCCTCACCAACTCGATGGACATGAATATAAGCAATCTCTGGGAGTTGGTGACGGACAGGAAAGCCTGGCGTGCTGCAGTCCGTGGGGTTGCAAAGAGTCGGACATGATTGTCCGACTGAACTGAACTGAAGCAATG
The DNA here is from genome assembly GCF_029378745.1 of Bos indicus. NCBI lineage: Eukaryota > Metazoa > Chordata > Mammalia > Artiodactyla > Bovidae > Bos > Bos indicus. Next base: position 15,788,257 of record NC_091789.1, on the reverse strand, counting down.
TGCTAAGTTTGAACCAAACATACATTTATATATTGTACAGAGCCAATATTAACATTGGGATTTATGTTTAAATATTTGGAGAAAACAACTAATGGTGTCTTCACTTCTGAGGTGATTTTTTTTGTGAGTGAACTTTCAATTTTGCCCATGTACAGTGACAAACAAGGCTTAGTTTTGATAGCATTCTGTATAACATCATATTCTCTAAAAATGACACAGCACTATCCACATAATGAAATGACTAAATATTTCGCTGTTATAGACAAGGGTTTTAATAAATCATTACTTGACACAAATCCAGTCATCTGTACTTAATGACATTTAAGTAGCCTCTCTATATAAGACCTAGGAAACTAACAGGACAAATCTCCAGCTGCAATGAAATTCCACATAAACATTGTCATTTGAAATCCTTAAGAAACAAGATGTTCATACACACCTGCTGCAGCCTTTAAGATTATAAATAGAATAACAACTGGACTGTAATAAATTTAGATATTGAGATTTTACTGAGCTTTGGCCAATACTGAATATCCTACATTTACTTCTTTATAATTGTCAAATTTTGTATTTCTTTGCCAGATGCTTAAAATATCCTTAGGATTTGAACAACAATTTAAAAAGTATTATAAGATTTAGCAAGTAAAGTATTATTAGTTACCACATAAATAATAATACTATTGGAAATTTCAACTTATCTAAACTTGTGGGAAATATGCATGGCACTTAATTCTACCTGTTTTGTTACCAGGATGGAATTGAGCAAAGATTTTCTATGATTGTCTATGTATGTATGTGTGTGAATGTTTTGAACACTGCTTTGATCAAATATTGATGGGCTTCCCTGGTGGCTCAGAAGGTAAAGAATCTGCTTGCGATGCATGAGACCTGGGTTCCATTAGTGGGTCGGGAAGATCCCCTGGAGAAGGGAATGGCAATACTCGCCAGTATTCTTACCTAGAGGATTCCATGGAGAGAGGAGCCTGGTGGGCTATGTCCATGGAGTCTCAAAGAGTCAGACACGAATGAGCATCTAACACACACACACTGATTGATGGGCCTGTATTTACTTAGATGGTACCAGCTTTTGTGATTAATCATACTGTTGGTAATGGTGGATGCCGCAGGAAAGTGGCATTTGTGATCAACTGTTTCTATTTGACCTTTGAAGGTTTGTGAATTCTCATCACTTGAGAGATTTACAGTCTCCTAGAAGAAGCCTCTGGCTCACACCAGCGAGTCAGTCTATTCCCATTTCTTCCAAATAGGTCCTTCTTACTCCAAGCTATGGTGTGTGTGTGCTTTTGTGCTCAGTTGCTCAGTTCTGTCTGACTCTGCAACCCCATGGACTGTAGCCTGCCATGCTCATTTGTCCATGGGTTTTCCTAGCTTTACTATAGGCTTTTGGGTGGATTCAACTTCATCAGTGACACCGGCTCTTTAGGGTAGTTGGCACTGGCCAGTCCATTGCCCTCTGTCACTCCTGTCACAATGGGCCCAGGCCCCACAACACCCAAAGGGCAGATTCACAAGACTAATAAGGCTTCCCTTTTCTGCACTTGGCTCTAAGTCCCATCCACACTGTTAGGAAACTGAGGCCCCGCCTCCCTCCTTCTTGTGCTTGGACTTCCTGGCAGAAACTGGAGGGCCCCTGGGCCCTGGCCCCTCACTGATTAGACACTAAGCTGAAACCTGACTCTGTTCCTGTTCCTGCCAGGCAACAAACAGCATGCCAGGCTTGGGCTTAGGTGTGTTAGGCTTGCATTGGCCTGAGCTACCTCCACTGTTCCTCTGAAGGGAGAACAGATCACAGCTTGGGCCCGATCAAACTATTTCCACACGATGGCGGTATTATCCCGGAACAGACAAGAAGCCCTGCTCCAAGCATTCTCCTCCCGCCCTTCAAGTCTGAAAAAACACCAGAAACAAAGACACCAGGAAATATGGCAGCCTTGTATTTTGCTTGGCTTGAGGAAACCAAGTCCTAGTCTTTGCATTTATTTTTTTGGTTTCCATTGGATATCAAAATGAGATCTAAGTGGCCCAACCTCATAGGGCATCTTCATTTTTCTAGATTTCATTTTCTACTTGACCAAGTCTTCCCATATTTGCTCTTCTTCACCCAACATTTTATCTCCAGTATTTTCTCATGACATCAAATTGTTTGGAGGTATCAAGGGGCAAACCTGAGGGATCCATGCCTGAGAGAGAAAAGCAAATGAGTGTGCTTAAGAACTTGGGCAATCTGGGCAATGGGCAATGTGATTATTATTCTAGCTCATTTCCCAAATTCCCTGGGCTCTTCATATGTTAGATCTTGTGTGTTGAGTTGGAGGAGCCATTTGATGGAGCTCTAGGAGGAAGGACTAGAGACCTCGAATAACTGAATGCAGACAATCTTGTAATTAGAATCATACATTGTTACATGAGTATAAATTCCAATCAGATGTGACCTGTGACTTTGTCACATTATTTGACACTAGAAATCAAGCATTTTCCATGCCATTAAATGGCCTTGGACTTTACTGTTTATGTTTGACACTTTTTGTTTTACTTCAAGATCCATTTTATAATATTTTTTCATTGGTAAGAATCAGAGCTTATTTTTACTCTTGCACAAAGTCTTTAGCAGCACCTTGTATCATTTACACATTTCCATATTAATGTATCTTTCAGAGTTATTCAATTTTCTTCTATTAAAGAAAATATTTTTTACTATGCTAGGTTTTCATTGCTGTTCGGGCTTTTCTCTAGGTGCAGTATAGGAGCCTCTCCTTGTGATGGCTTCTCTTCTTATGGGGCACAGGCTATATGGCACGCGGACTTCAGTAGTCACAACGCATGGGCTCAGTAGTTGCGGCTCCCAGGCTCTAGAGCACAGAATTTGTAATTGTACACAGGCTTGGTTGCCCCATGGCATGTGGGATCTTTCAGGATCAGGGTTTGAACCTGTGTCTCCTGCATTGGCGGGCATATTCTTTATCACTAAGCCACAAGGGAAGCCTGAATTTTCTTACATTTTATTCTAGAACATGTTTGTTGTATTAGTTGCTCAGTTGTGTCCGACTCTTTGCAACCCCATGGACTGTAGCCCGCCAGACTTCTCTGTCCATGGAATTCTCCAGGGAAGAAAACGGGAGTGGGTTGCCATTTCCTTCTCAGGGGATCTTCCTGACCCAGGGTTCAAACCCAGGACTCCTGCACTGCAGGCAGATTCTTTACCATCTGAGCCAAACATGTTTAGGATATTATAATGTCAAAATATATTTTAGGTCATTCACAATAAGAAGAATGAACCATTTTCAAAATGTCCTTTCCACGCATCATCATCATCCCTTCCCTGTACATAAGTATGTAAGATATGTACTTTTATAAAGTAACGTTCAAATTCCCAAGTACTATGTTTGTTAACAAATAAGTTTTTATCATTTATAACTCGTTCAAGCAAGATTTCTGAATTCTTTACACCTGACATCCAGAAAAAGAGAAGAATGCCCACTTTTGTCAATTCTATTGAATATTTTAGCCAAGGTAATCAGTCTAGAAAAGTGTATTAAAGGCAGCCAAATTAGAAAAGAAGTAGTAAAATTATCTGTCTTCCGAAATAAAATGCTTACATTTAATGAAATATCTAAGAAATCCAGAAAACCAATATAAATGCTGATTAATGAATTTAGCAAGTATTATAGGGGTAAATGCTGGAGAGGGTGTGGAGAAAAGGGAACCCTCTTACACTGTTGGTGGGAATGCAAACTAGTACAGCCACTATGGAGAACAGTGTGGAGATTCCTTAAAAAACTGGAAATAGAACTGCCTTATGATCCAGCAATCCCACTGCTGGGCATACACACTGAGGAAACCAGAAGGGAAAGAGACACGTGTACCCCAATGTTCATCGCAGCACTGTTTATAATAGCCAGGACATGGAAGCAACCTAGATGTCCATCAGCAGATGAATGGATAAGAAAGCAGTGGTACATATACACAATGGAGTATTACTCAGCATTAAAAAGAAAACATTTGCATCAGTTCTAATGAGGTGGATGAAACTGGAGCCTATTATACAGAGTGAAATAAGCCAGAAGGAAAAACACCAATGCAGTATACTAACACATATATATGGAATTTAGAAAGATGGTAACAATAACCCTGTGTACGAGATGGCAAAAGAGACACTGATGTATAGAAGAGTCTTATGGACTCTGTGGGAGAGGGAGAGGGTGGGAAGATTTGGGAGAATGGCATTGAAACATGTAAAATATCATGTATGAAACGAGTCGCCAGTCCAGGTTCAATGCACGATACTGGATGCTTGGGGCTAGTGCACTGGGACGACCCAAAGGGATGGTATGGGGAGGGAGGAGGGAGGAGGGTTCAGGATGGGGAACACATGTATACCTGTGGCGGATTCATTTTGATATTTGGCAAAACAAATACAATTATGTAAAGTTTAAAAATAAAATAAGAAAAAAAAAAAAGAAAAGCAACTCGCAGATATCACTCATATTTATAGAAACCAGCAATGAACAATCTGCAAATGCTGCTGCTGCTAAGTCGATTCAGTCGTGTCCGACTCTGTGCAACCCCATAGACGGCAGCCCACCAGGCTCCCCCGCCCCTGGGATTCTCCAGGCAAGAACACTGGAGTGGGTTGCCATTTCCTTCTCCAATGCATGAAAGTGGAAAGTGAAAGTGAAGTCCCTGAGTCGTGTCCGACTCTTATCGACCCCATGGACTGCAGCCTACCAGGCTCCTCTGTCCATGGGATTTTCCAGGCAAGAGTACTGGAGTGGGGTGCCATTGCCTTCTCCCTAGATGAGGCTTGAGACCCTAAATATTCGTGTCTCTTTAGGCTCCTTTGCAAGCTGGAAGTGAAGGGTAGAGTTGTGAGCAGTCTTTATAATCATTGAAAGAGTTACCGAGACAAATCCAATTGCAAAGACTGGCAGCATTTTTCAGATGTTTAAAGAAAGTCTGTCACAACACTAAATGATCACCAAGCTAACGTGACATAGAAGTTAGTGGCCACACATGATAAAGTACAGACTTTACAAAAAGAATTGAGAAAAGCCGCTAAACAAGAAAAAAGCAATACACAACAAGTGCCATCAACTAAACCTGTGTGTTGGAATCTAATTTCCATGTTGATACATCGGAAAATTCAAGATGTCCAGTTTCACCACCAATGAAAAAATGAGACATCCAAACTAACGGCGGTATATGTCCATTTATAGGAAAAAGCAGTAAACTAAAGTTGTCGAGAATGAAGGCTAGGCAATGGATGTACTAGAAAAGACTTTAAATAAACTCCCCTAAATATGGGGATATTTGATGGACATCTTTAAATATGAAAGCGATAAAAAAAAACTAAATACAATGAACTGATGAAAACCAGGAAAACAATGTTACACTAAAGTCTATAATCAGACTTACAAGAGCCAGGAAGCAAGAATCTTCTAAGCATCAATACACGTTGTCATATACAAAGCAACTCAATACAATTTGCAGGTGATTTCTCTTCTGAAACCTTTAAAGTTCTAAAAGAAAAAGAAAACCTATCAACCAAGGATTCCACATCCAGCTAGACTGTTTCAAAAATGGAGAAACTAAGACATTCCTAGAAAAGAAAACAAATGAAGTTTGTTACTAAAAGACCTAGCATAATAGAAATGTAAAAGGGAGTCCTCCAAGGTGAAATGAGGACACTGATCAATAACTTGAAGTCATACAAGAAATAAAGGACAAAGATAAAGGTAACTCCATGGATACATTTAAATGCCATAATAATAAATAAATAAATATATATATATATACACACACACACGCACACACACACATATGTATGTGTGTGTCTGTGTGAGTTTAGTTACTAAGTCCTAGCCAGCTCTTTTGCAACCCTATGGACCGTATACACTGCCAGGCGCCTCTGTCTATGGGATTTTCCAGACAAGAGTACTGGGGTGGGTTGACAATTCCTTCTCCACGGCATCTTCCCAACCCAGGGTTTAAACCCATGTTTCCTGCATTGGCAGAAGGATTCTTTACCACTGAGCCACTACAGAAGTCATACATATTTGCTTGCAGGATTTTAGTAGACATGTCAGACCAGGGATTGAATCCCAGCCACAGTAGTGAGAGCACTAACGCCTAACCACTGGACTACCAGGAAACTCCTTATTTTTGTTTTCTAATCTTTTATTTTCCTTTGGCATTTAAAATGTAAGAGAAGTACACAAGGGAAAATTATAAATCTAAGTTAATGGGAATGCAGTGTACTAAGATATAATCTGTGAAAATAACATAAAAGATTTTAAAGCTGCAAAGGAACAAAAGTAATTTGATACTAAACTATTTAATATACGTGAATTATACATACCTGACCAAAAAGGACTTAAATCTGGAAAAAAGAAGATGCCTGATGAGGTTGGGTCACTTAGATCACAGATTGATATTCAATGGAAACCACAAATTAAATGAAAAGAGTATTGTACAGTAATTAGCCTCCAATTAAAATAAATAAAGTTATATTAAAAACTTTTTAAAAATGTCATATATGATTTAAAAAAAAAAAGAAAAGACTAGCAGCTGCTTTCCTCAAACCAGGAAAGTAAAAAGTAGCTATATTTCCTACTGCCTTTGTGTGTTCAGTGTTTTTTCAGCCTGGAAGGGCGGGAGAAGAATGCTTGGAGCAGGGCTCCTTGTTCATTCTGAGGCCCTACCGCCATCGTGCGGAAACAGTTTGATAGGGCCCAAGCCTTGAGCTGCTCTTCTTTGAAAGGCCTGGCAGTGGAGGCAGGTCAGACCAATGTAGAACCAACAGAACCTGAACTCAAGCCTGGGCTCTCTCTACCTTTTTCTCTGTGGTCTGGCAGGATCAGTGGACAGTCAGGTTCTGGGCTTAGTATCTGATCCGTGAGGGCCCAGGGGGAGCCTGGTGGGCTGCTGTCTATCAGGTTGCACAGAGTCCAACAGGACTGAAGCCACTTAGCAGCAGCCATATTTCCTACTGCCTTTGTCTGTTCACAGTGTTTTTTCAGACTGGAAGGGCGGGAGAAGAATGCTTGGAGCAGGGCTCCGTGTCTGTTCTGAGGCCATACCGCCATCGTGCGGAAACAGTTTGATCGCACCCAAGCCGTGAGCTGCGCTTCTTTGCAAGGCCTGGCAGTGGAGGCAGGTCAGAACAATGTAGAACCAACAGAACCTGAACTCAAGCCTGGGCTCTCTCTACCTTTTTCTCTGTGGTCTGGTAGGATCAGTGGACAGTCAGGTTCTGGACTTAGTATCTGATCAGTGAGGGCCCAGGGCCCAGGAGCCCTCCAGCTGCTGCCAGGAAGTCCAGCCACTGGAAAGAGGGAGGCGGGGCCTCAGTTTCCCAACAGTGTGGGCTGGACTTAGAGCCAAGCAAGGAAAACTGGGGCATTTGTCTTGTGAATCTGCCCTTTGGGGTTCAGGCCTCCTGGTTACCCCTGTGTTGTTGAGTCTGGGCCCTTTGTGACAGGAGCAACAGAGCGCAATGGACTGGCCAGTGCCAAGTACCCTAAAGAGCCGGTGGCATTGATGGAGTTGAGGGTGACCAAAGGTCTCAAGTACCATGGCTTGGAGCAAGAAGGACTTGTATGGAAAGAATGGGCATACACTGCTTTGGTGGTGTGAGCCAGGACACACCACCAAAACATCAACATGAATCATCCATAGGCATACATATAAAGGAGATACATAAATGGCCAGCAAACCCATTAAAAGATACATAGCAGTCCAAACAAAAGTGTAAATTAAACCCACCAAGTGGTACCTCTTTATAGCCAGTACAATGTAAGAAAGGAAAGAAAAGTACAAGCATTGATGAGGATGTGGAGAAATTAGAACATTCATGCAGTGTTGGTGGGAATTGAAAATGTGGGCTCTATGGAAAACAGTTTGGTGATGTTTCAAATATTTAAACATAGAATTATCATATGGCACAAAGTTACTTCAAGAATTTTACTATCATAACTTTATTTCTGAAGGCAAGATCTTTCATTTCAGAACAGTCAGAGTTGTAGGTGAACTGTTAAAAGGTCATTTGGAATTCTTTTAGAATTTATTCTGCAGCAAAACAAAATTAAATATGTCCCAGCAATTCTACTCCAAGCATGTGTGCGTGCTCTGTCACTTAGTCATGTCCAACTTTTTGTGACCCCATGGAATGTAGCCCTCCTAGCTTCTCAGGCAAGAATACTGGAGTGGGTTGCCATTAGGATTTGTCTCCAGGGGCTCTTCCCTACCCAGGGATCTAAATCGTATCTCCTTCATCTCCTGCATTGACAGGCAGGTTCTTTACCACTGAGCCACCTTGGAAGATATATACCCAAAAGAACTGAAGACAAGCACTTACACATACATGTATATAGATATATTCAGAGCGGAATATTCACAACAGCCAAAAGGTGGACACAAGCAATATTTCCATCACTTGATTTGATAAACAAGAAGTGATAGAGATTAACCATTTTAATGGGTATCATTCAGCAACATTTAGGATAATCCAAATGCTGTGCAAGTATCAAGCGCTGTCGCTCAGTCATGTCTGACTCTACTGCGACCCCATGGACTGTGGCCCGCCAAGCTCCTGTGTCCATGGGATTCTCCAGGCAGGAATACTGGAGTGGGTTGCCATTCCCTTCTCCAAAGTATTATCACTATTCACCTCCAAATCATTTTTATTACCCCAAATGAAGCCCTCAGTTCAGTTCAGTAGCTCAGTGAGGTCTGACTCTTTGCAACCCCATGGACTGCAGCACAACAGGCTTCCCTGTCCATCACCAACTCCCAGAGCCTACCCAAACTCATGTCCATCACGTCAGTGATACCATCCAACCATCTCATCCTCTGTCCTCCCCTTCTCCTCCTGCCTTCAATCTTTCCCAGCATTAGGGTCTTTTCCAATGAGTCGGTACTTTGCATCAGGTGGCTAAAGTATTGGAGTTTCATCTTCAACATCAGTCCTTCCAATGAATATTCAGGTCTGATTTCCTTTAGGATTGACTAGTTTGATGTCCTTGCAGTCCAAGGGACTCTCAAGAGTCTTTTCCAACACCACAGTTCAAAAGCATCAATTTGTCGGCGCTCAGTTTTCTTCATAGTCCAACTCTTACATCCATTCATGACTACTGGACAAACCATAGTTCTGACTAGATGGACCTTTGTTGGTAAAGTAATCTCTCTGTTTTGTAATATGCTATTTAGGCATATTACATAATGCCTCATAATTTTTCTTCCAACCAGCAAGCGTCTTTTAATTTCATGGCTGCAGTCACCATCTGCAGTGATTTTGGAGCCCCCCAAAATAAAGTCTGTCACTGTTTCCATTGTTTCCCCATGTATTTGCCATGAAGTGATGGGACCAGATGCCATGATCTTAGTTTTCTGAATGTTGAGTTTTAAACCAACTTTTTCACTCTCCTCTCTCACTTTCATCAAGAGGCTCTTTAGTTTTTCTTCACTTTCTGCCATAAGGGTGGTGTCATCTGCGTATCTGAGGTTATTGATGTTTCTCCCGGCAATCTTGCTTCCATCTTGTGCTTCATCCAGCCCGGCATTTTGCATGATATACTCTGCATATACGTTCAATAAGCAGGACAATTTACAGCCTTGACCTACTCCTTTCCCAGTTGTAACTGTTGCTTCTTGACCTGCATACAGATTTCTCAGGGGGAAGGTCAGGTGGTCTGGTATTCCCATCTCTTTCAGAATTTCCCACAGTTCATTATGATCTACACAGTCAAAGGCTTTGGCATAGTCAATAAAGCAGAAATAGATGTTTTTCTGGAACTCTTGCTTTTTCGATGATCCAGCAGATGTTGGCAATTTGATCTCTGGTTCCTCTGCCTTTTCTAAAACCAGCTTGAACATTTGGAAGTTCTCAGTTTACGTACTTGTACTGTTGAAGCCTGGCTTGGAGAATTTTGAGCATTACTTTGCTAGTGTATGAGATTAGTGCAGTCGTGCGATAGTTTGAGCATTCTTTGGCATTGCCTGTCTTTGGGATTGGAATGAAAACTGACCTTTTCCAGTCTTGTGGCCACTACTGAGTTTTCCAAATTTGCTGGCATATTAAGTGCAGCACTTTCACAGCATCTTTTAGGATTTGAAATAGCTCAACTGAAATTCCATCACCTCCTCTAGCTTTGTTTGTAGTGATGCTTCCTAAGGCCCACTTGACTTCGTATTCCAGGATGCCTGGCTCTAGGTGAGTGATCACACCAACTTAGTTATCTAGGTCATGAAGATCTTTTTTGTACAGTTCTGTGTATTCTTGCCACCTCTTCTTAATATCTTCTGCTTCTGTTAGGTCCATATAATTTCTGTCCTTTATTGTGCTCATCTTTGCATGTATATAGATCTCTTGGTATCTCTAATTTTCTTGAAACCCTAGACCCAGGAAATAGTTTTTCGCCATTACTCTGGATAGGTAAAATGGATATTATTCCGCCATAAAAAGAAATGAAGCACCATTGTATGTTATGACATTGACGCACCTTGAAATCATTTTGCCAAGTGGTAAAGGAGAGACAGGAAATGCCACATTATGTATGGTTCCATTTATATGATATAGCTAGAGTAGGTAAATCCCACAGAGGTAAAAACAGATTAGTATTTGCCAAGGGCTGAACAAATTGGGTTATGGAGAAAAACTAGTTCATGGATCTAGGGTTTCTTTTGGGGTAATGAAAATGAATTGGGGATAGAGAGCGATAATACTTGGCACAACATTCCATGTGTATTAAATGTCACTGAATTATACATATGAAAATAATTAATTTTATGTTACATGAGCTTTACCTCAAATTGTAATAATGGCAATATTTTAAACATGTCACTATTCCAAAGATTTCTTGATAATATTTGAAAAGCATTCAAGCTAGATAAGAACTTGTTTTAACAGAGTATTGGGGAATTTGAACAGTATTTTATAAAAGTACATATCTTATATATGTAAGGAAAGGAGGATGATGCATGGCAAAGACATTTTGAACGTGATTAATTCTTCTCATAGTGAAGGTCCTAAGATATTTTTTTGATTTTGTAATTTTCGAAACGTGTTCTAGAATAAAATATAAGAAAATTGAAGCACTCTGAAAGATCTATTGATATGGATATGGTAAATGATATAAGGTCCTGCTAAAGACTTTGTGCAAAGGTAAAAACAAGCTCTGTGTCTTAGTGACGAGAAAATACTATTTTAAGACTGATCTTCAAGTAAAAGAAAAAAAAGTGACAAACATACACAGTAAAATTGAAGGCCATTTAATGATACTGAAAATACCTGTTTTTTCCGATGTTATATGATAACATGAGACAAAAGTCACGTGTCACATGTGATTGGAATTTATAGTCATGTAAGAATGTATGATTATAAGTAGGAGATTGCCTGCATTCAGTCATGGGAGGTCTCTGGTCCTTTTTCCTAGGGCTCCACCAGATGGCTGCTCCAACACAACACACAACAAGGTCTAACATATGAAGACCCCATGGAATTTGGAAAATGAGATAGGATAAAGACCACCACGTGGGCTATTGCCTAGATTGACCAAGTCCTTAGGTACAATCATTTTTTTTCCCCTTCCTTAGGCATTGAGTTCCTGAGGTTTGCACCTTGACACCACAAAACAATTTGATAGCATGAGAAAATGCTGGAGATAAAAGGCTGAGAGAATGAGAACAAATGTGGGAAGCCTTGGTCAAGTAGAAAAAGAAATCTGGAAAAGAGAAGATGCCTAATGAAGTTGGATGACTTAAGTCTCAGTTTGATATCTGCTGCTGCTAAGTCGCTTCAGTCGTGTCCAACCAACTCTTAGCGACTCCATGGACTGCAGACTACCGGCTCCTCCGCCCATGGGATTTTCCAGGCAAGAATACTGGAGTGGGGTGCCAGTGCCTTCTCCGCAGTTTGATATCTAACGGAAAACAAAAATTAAATGCAAAAGTATGAACAGGTTTCGTCAAACTGAGCAAAGTACCGGGCAGCCATATTTTCCTATGTCTTTGTTCATGGTGTTTTTTCAGACGCGAAGGGCGGGAGAAGAATGCGTGGAGCAGGGCTCCTTGTCCATTCTGATACCATACCGCCATCGTGCGGTAGCAGTTTGATCCGGCTCAAGCTGTGAGCTGTTCCTCCTGGAGAACCTGATCTGGCCAATGGAGGAGAAAACAGAACCTGAACTCAAGCCTGGCCTCTCTACCTTTTCCTCTGTGGTCCGGCAGGAGCAGGGACGGTCGGTCTGTGGGCTTGGTGTCTGACCCGTGAGGGGCCAGGGCCCAGGAGTCAGCCAGCCGCTTCCATACGTTCCTGATTTTCATTCCCTAGAGTAACTGCAGTCTCCTAGATGTCCTGGCTCACACCACCAAAGCAGTGTATGTCCATTCTTTCCATACAAGTCCTTCTTGCTCCAAGCCATGGTACTTGAGACATTTGGTCACCCTCAACTCCATCAATGCCACCGGCTCTCTAGGGTACTTGGCACTGGCCAGGCCATTGCGCTCTGTTGTTCCTGTCACAAAGGGCCCAGACCCTACAACACAGGGGTAACCAGGAGGCCTGAACCCCAAAGGGCAGATTCACAAGACAAACGCCCCCATTTTCCTTGCTTGGCTCTAAGTCCAGCCCACACTGTTAGGAAACTGAGGCCCCGCCTCCCTCCTTCCGGTAGCTGGACTTCCTGGCAGCAGGTGGAAGGCTCCTGGGCCCTGGGCCCTCACTGATCAGATACTAAGTCCAGAACCTGACTGTCCACTGATCCTGCCAGACCACAGAGAAAAAGGTAGAGGGGCGAGGCTTGAGTTCAGGTTCTGTTGGTTCTACATTGTTCTGACCTGCCTCCACTGCCAGGCCTTGCAAGGAAGAGCACCTCAGGGCTTGGGCCCGATCAAACTGCTTCCGCATGATGGCGGTATGGCCTCAGAACAGACATGGAGCCCTGCTCCAAGCGTTCTTCTCCCGCCCTTCCAGTCTGAAAAAACACTGTGAACAGACAAAGGCAGTAGGAAATAATGGCTACTTTTTACTTTCCTGGTTTGAGGAAAACAGCTGCTAGTCTTTTTTTTTTTTTTAATCATATATGAGATTTATATTTTTATTTTATTTTTAATATAAATTTATTTATTTTAATTGAGGCTAATTACTGTACAATAGTCTTTTCATTTAACTTGTGGTTTCCATTGAATATCAATCTGTGATCTAAGTGACCCAACCTCATCAGGCATCTTCTTTTTTCCAGATTTAAGTCCTTTTTGGTCAGGTATGTATAATTCATGTATATTAAATAGTTTAGTATCAAATTACTTTTGTTCCTTTGCAGCTTTAAAATCTTTTATGTTATTTTCACAGATTATATCTTAGTACACTGCATTCCCATTAACTTAGATTTATAATTTTCCCTTGTGTACTTCTCTTACATTTTAAATGCCAAAGGAAAATAAAAGATTAGAAAACAAAAATAAGGAGTTTCCTGGTAGTCCAGTGGTTAGGCGTTAGTGCTCTCACTACTGTGGCTGGGATTCAATCCCTGGTCTGACATGTCTACTAAAATCCTGCAAGCAAATATGTATGACTTCCGTAGTGGCTCAGTGGCAAAGAATCCTTCTGCCAATGCAGGAAACACGGGTTCAAACCCTGGGTTGGGAAGATCCCCTGGAGAAGGAATTGTCAACCCACCCCAGTACTCTTGTCTGGAAAATCCCATAGACAGAGGCGCCTGGCAGTGTATACGGTCCATAGGGTTGCAAAAGAGTTGGCTAGGACTTAGTAACTAAACTCACACACACACATACATATATGTGTGTGTGTATATATATATATTTATTTATTATTATGGCATTTAAATGTATCCATGGAGTTACCTATATCTTTGTCCTTTATTTCTTCGTATGACTTCAAATTATTGATTCGTGTCTTCATTTCACCTTGGAGGACTCCCTTTTACATTTCTGTTATGCTAGGTCTTTTAGTAACAAACTTCATTTGTTTTCTTTTCTAGGAATGTCTTAGTTTCTCCTTCATTTTTGAGAGTCTAGCTGGATGTGGAATCCTTGGTTGATAGGTTTTCGGGTTTTTTTTTTAGAACTTTAAAGGTTTCAGAAGAGAAATCACCTGCAAATTGTATTGAGGCTACTTTGTATATGACAACGTGTACTGATGCTTACAAGATTCTTGCTTCTTGGCTCTTGAAAGCTTGATTATAAACTTTAGTGTAACATTGTTTTCCTGGTTTTCATCAGTTCATTGTATTTAGTGTTTTTTTTTTTTTAAATCCCTTTCATATTTAAAGATGTCCATCAAATATCCCCATATTTAAGGAGTTTATTTAAAGTCTTTTCTAGTATATCCATTGCCTAGCCTTCATTCTAGACGACTTCAGTTTACTGCTTTTTCCTATAAATGGACATATACCGCCGTTAGTTTGGATGTCTCATTTTTTAATTGGTGGGGAAAACTGAACATGTTGAATTTTCCTATGTATCAACATGGAAATTAGATTCCAACACACAGGTTTAGTTGATGGCACTTGTTGTGTATTGCTTTTTTCTTGTTTAGTGGCTTTTCTCAATTCTTTTTGTAAAGTCTGTACTTTGTCATGTGTGGTCACTCACGTCTATGTCACGTTAGCTTGGTGATCATTTAGTGTTGTGACAGACTTTCTTTAAACATCTGAAAAATGCTGCCAGTCTTTGCAATTGGATTTGTCTCAAGAACTCTTTCAATGATTACAAAGACTGCTCACAACTCTACCCTTCACTTCCAGCTTGCAAAGCAGCCTAAGGAGACACTAATATTTAGGGTCTCAGGCCTCATCTGCGGAGGAGGCAATGGCACCCCACTCCAGTACTCTTGCCTGGAAAATCCCATGGACAGAGGATCTTGGTAGGCTGCAGTCCACGGGGTCGCACAGAGTCTGACTGGATTGAGCGACTTCACTTTCACTTTTCACTTTCATGCATTGGAGAAGGAAATGGCAACCCACTCCAGTGTTCTTGCCTGGAGAATCCCAGGGGCAGGGGAGCCTAGTGGGCTGCCGTCTATGGGGTTGCACAGAGTCGGACACAACTGAAGCGACTTAGCAGCAGCAGCAGGACATGGTTTCCTCAAGCCAAGCAAAATACAAGGCTGCCATATTTCCTGGTGTCTTTGTTTCTGGTGTTTTTTCAGACTTGAAGGGCGGGAGGAGAATGCTTGGAGCAGGGCTTCTTGTCTGTTCCGGGATAATACCGCCATCATGTGGAAATAGTTTGATCGGGCCCAAGCTGTGATCTGTTCTCCCTTCAGAGGAACAGTGGAGGTAGCTCAGGCCAATGCAAGCCTAACACACCTAAGCCCAAGCCTGGCATGCTGTTTGTTGCCTGGCAGGAACAGGAACAGAGTCAGGTTTCAGCTTAGTGTCTAATCAGTGAGGGGCCAGGGCCCAGGGGCCCTCCAGTTTCTGCCAGGAAGTCCAAGCACTGGAAGGAGGGAGGCGGGGCCTCAGTTTCCTAACAGTGTGGATGGGACTTAGAGCCATGTGCAGAAAAGGGAGGCGTTATTAGTCTTGTGAATCTGCCCTTTGGGTGTTGTGGGGCCTGGGCCCATTGTGACAGGAGTGACAGACGGCAATGGACTGGCCAGTGCCAACTACCCTAAAGAGCCGGTGTCACTGATGAAGTTGAATCCACCCAAAAGCCTATAGTAAAGCCAGGAAAACCCATGGACAAATGAGCATGGCAGGCTACAGTCCATGGGGTTGCAGAGTCAGACAGAACTGAGCAACTGAGCACAAAAGCACACACACACCATAGCTTGGAGTAAGAAGGACCTATTTGGAAGAAATGGGAATAGACTGACTCGCTGGTGTGAGCCAGAGGCTTCTTCTAGGAGACTGTAAATTTCTCAAGTGATGAGAATTCACAAACCTTCAAAGGTCAAATAGAAACAGTTGATCACAAATGCCACTTTCCTGCGGCATCCACCATTACCAACAGTATGATTAATCACAAAAGCTGGTACCATCTAAGTAAATACAGGCCCATCAGTGTGTGTGTGTTAGATGCTCATTCGTGTCTGACTCTTTGAGACTCCATGGACATAGCCCACCAGGCTCCTCTCTCCATGGAATCCTCTAGGTAAGAATACTGGCGAGTATTGCCATTCCCTTCTCCAGGGGATCTTCCCGACCCACTAATGGAACCCAGGTCTCATGCATCGCAAGCAGATTCTTTACCTTCTGAGCCACCAGGGAAGCCCATCAATATTTGATCAAAGCAGTGTTCAAAACATTCACACACATACATACATAGACAATCATAGAAAATCTTTGCTCAATTCCATCCTGGTAACAAAACAGGTAGAATTAAGTGCCATGCATATTTCCCACAAGTTTAGATAAGTTGAAATTTCCAATAGTATTATTATTTATGTGGTAACTAATAATACTTTACTTGCTAAATCTTATAATACTTTTTAAATTGTTGTTCAAATCCTAAGGATATTTTAAGCATCTGGCAAAGAAATACAAAATTTGACAATTATAAAGAAGTAAATGTAGGATATTCAGTATTGGCCAAAGCTCAGTAAAATCTCAATATCTAAATTTATTACAGTCCAGTTGTTATTCTATTTATAATCTTAAAGGCTGCAGCAGGTGTGTATGAACGTCTTGTTTCTTAAGGATTTCAAATGACAATGTTTATGTGGAATTTCATTGCAGCTGGAGATTTGTCCTGTTAGTTTCCTAGGTCTTATATAGAGAGGCTACTTAAATGTCATTAAGTACAGATGACTGGATTTGTGTCAAGTAATGATTTATTAAAACCCTTGTCTATAACAGCGAAATATTTAGTCATTTCATTATGTGGATAGTGCTGTGTCATTTTTAGAGAATATGATGTTATACAGAATGCTATCAAAACTAAGCCTTGTTTGTCACTATACACGGGCAAAATTGAAAGTACACCCACAAAAAAAATCACCTCAGAAGTGAAGACACCATTAGTTGTTTTCTCCAAATATTTAAACATAAATCCCAATGTTAATATTGGCTTTGTACAATATGTAAATGTATGTTTTGTTCAAACTTAGCACATTGCTTCAGTTCAGTTCAGTCGGACAATCATGTCCGACTCTTTGCAACCCCACGGACTGCAGCACGCCAGGCTTTCCTGTCCGTCACCAACTCCCAGAGATTGCTTATATTCCTGTCCATCAAGTTGGTGAGGCCATCCAACCATCTCATCCTCCCTTCCCACCTTCAATCTTTCCCAGTATCAGGGTCTTTTCAAATGAGTCAGTTCTTCGCATCAGGTGGCCAAAGTACTGGAGTTTCAGCTTCAACATCAAGTCCTTCCAATGAATATTCAGGACTGATTTCCTTTAGGATTGACTAGTTTGATCTCCGTGCAGTCCAAGGGACTCTCAAGAGTCTTTCCAACACCACAGCTCAAAAACATCAATGCTTTGACACTCAGCTTTCTTTATATTCCTACTCTCACATTGATACACGACTACTAGAAAAACCATAGCTTTGACTAGATGGACCTTTGTTGGCAAAGTAATGTCTCTGCTTCTTTTATATGCTATCTAGGTTCGTCGTAGCTTTTCTTCCAAGGAGCAAGCATCTTTTAATTTCATGGCTGCAGTCACCACATGCAGTGATTTTGGAGTCCCCCAAAATAAAGTAGTTTAGAAGTAGAGTAAAACCACATAGCTTAGAAGTAGGTAAAACATGATCCTCAACGTGCAGCAGTTTGCTTTCCATCTTAAATCACAGGAAGGAAATAATGCCATCCTGCCTGGCAGGCTGCAGTCCATAGGGTTGCACAGAGTCTGGCATGACTGAAGAGACTTTGCACACACCAACCCCAAAGCCAGGTCTTTGCCCACCCTGTAAGAACTGAGATAACAGCAGGGGCAGGTCAGGACAATGGTATTGACCCTGGGCTTTACATTGAACCTGCAAAGACACAGAAATTCCCAGCTGGTGGGTGGGTTCAGAGAATGTAGGCCTTCCACTACATTCGTGATTTGCATCCACTTGACCATCTGCAGGCTCCTAGAAAATGTTCTGACTCAAGCCAGCAAATCAGTGTATTCCCATTCCTTCCATACAGGTGCTTCTTGCTCCAGGCCATGGTACTTTATTTAGACTTCTGGTCACCCTCAGCTTTGTCAATGGCATCAGCTATTTAAGGTACTTGGCATTAGCCAGTCCACTGAGCTCTCATTCCTGTCACAATGGGCCCAGGCCCTACAAAGGGCAGATTCACAAGACAAAAGCCCCCATTTTCAGTGCTTGGCTCTAAGGCCCACCACACTGTTAGGAAACTGAGGCCCCGCCTCCCTCCTTCAGGTGGCTGGACTTCCTGGCAGCAGCTGGAGGGCTCCTGGGCCCTGGGCCCTCACTGATCAGATACTAAGCCCAGAACCTGACTGTCCACTGGCAGGCCAGATCACACAGAAAACGGTAGAGAGGCCAGGCTTGAATTCTGGTTCTGGTTCTGTTGTTCCTAAGTTGGTCTGACCAGCCTCCACTGCTAGGCCTGCAAGGAAGACCAGCTCACAGCTTGGACCTGATCAAATTATTTCCGCAGGATGGCAGTGTTGTCCTGGAACTGAGACTTCCTGCTCCAAGTGTTCTTCTCCCTCCGCCCTTCGAGTCTGAAAAAAACACTGTAAACAGACAAAGACACCAGGAATATGGCTGCCTTGTATTTGACTCAATTCAAGGAAACCTGCTCATATTTTTGCATTTTCTTTTTGTTTTCCATTAGATATCAAACTGAGATCAAAGGAACCCAACTTCATCACACATCTCTTCTCCGGATTTCAATTTTTACTTGATCATGTCTTCCCATATTAGATCTTTTCCACTCAGTTTTTTGTCTCCAGCATTTTCTCAAGCTATCATCTTGTTTGGAGGTATCATGGATTCAGGATCCATGCCTAAGAAACAAAAGAAAATGACTATACCTAAGGACTTGCCACGGAGAAGGCAATGGCACCCCACTCCAGTACTCTTCCCTGGAAAATCCCATGGACGGAGGGGCCTGGTAGGCTGCAGTCCGTGGGGTCTCTAGGAGTCGGACACGACTGAGGGACTTCACTTTCACTTTTCACTTTCATGTGTTGGAGAAGGAAATGGCAACCCACTCCAGTGTTCTTGCCTGGAGAATCCCAGTGTCGGGGAGCCTGGTGGGCTGCCGTCTATGGGGTCGCACAGAGTCGGATATGACTGAACCGACTTAGCAGCAGCAAGGACTTGCCAAATCTAGGCAACAGGCCACATGTTAATTATCTTGTCTCACTCAGAAGGTAAAGCATTGGCCTGCAATGCAACAGACCCAGGTTTGATCCATGGGTCCGGAAGATCCCCTGGAGAAGGAACTGGCAAAACATGCTGTATTCTTCCCTGGGGAATTCAATGGAGAGAGGAACCTGGTGGGCTACAGTCCATGGGATCCCAAAGAGTGAGGCACAACTGTGTGAATAACACACACACTTCCCTAATTTCCTGGGGTCTTCAAATTCTAGGCTTTGTGTACTGAGTTGAAGAAGCCATTTGATGAAGCTCTAGGAGGATGACCCAGATGAAGCTCTCACGACTGAATGCAGACAGTTGCCTACATGTAATCATACACTCTTACAGGACTATAAATTCCAATCAGATGGGACACGTGACTTTGTCTAATGGTATCATAGAACATTGGGAAAAAAAAACAGGCATTTTCTATGTCATTAAATGGCCGTAGACCTTATTGTATATAATCACTGTTTTTTTACTTAAAGATCCATTTTATAATATTTTCTCATTAGTAAGAAAGAAACAGAGCTTGTTTTTACTTATGGATGAAGTCTTTGGCGGCAGCTTGTATCATTTATACATATCCACATTAATAGGTCTTTCAGAGCGCTTGAATTTCATATATTTTATTCTAGAACACAGTTAGGATATTATAATGTCAAAAATACATGTTAGGTCATTCACAATGAGAAGAATTAACCACTTTCAAAATGTCCTTGGCGTGTATCATCATCGCTTCACTATGTACGTGCAATATGTACTTTTGTAAAATACTGTTCAAATTCCCCAGTACTATGATTTTTAAAACATTTTTTATCACTTAGAGCTTATTCAAACAAGATTCATGAATTCTTAACCCCTGACACCCAGAACAAGATAAGAATGCTCACCTTTGTCAATTCTATTGAATGTTTTGGCCAGGGTAATTAGGCAAGAAAAATATATTAAAAATTAAAAGGAAGTAGTAGTATTATCTGTCTTCAGATAACATGGTTACATAGAAAGAAAATATCAAGAAATGCAAAAAAATTATATTAGTGCTGATTAATGAAATAAGAAAAGGAGTACGTCAAGGCTGTATATTGTCACCCTGCTTATTTAACTTCTATGCAGAGTACATCATGAGAAACGCTGGACTGGAAGAAGCACAAGCTGGAATCAAGATTGCCAGGAGAAATACAATCACCTCAGATATGCAGATGATACCACCCTTATGGCAGAAAGTGAAGAGGAACTCAAAAGCCTCTTGATGAAAGTGAAAGTGGAGAGTGAAAAAGTTGGCTTAAAGCTCAACATTCAGAAAACGAAGATCATGGCATCCAGTCCCATCACTTCATGGGAAATAGATGGGGAAACAGTGGAAACAGTGTCAGACTTTATTTTTGGGGGGCTCCAAAATCACTGCAGATGGTGACTGCAGCCATGAAATTAAAAGACGCTTACTCCTTGGAAGGAAAGTTATGACCAACCTAGATAGCATATTCAAAAGCAGAGACATTACTTTGCCAACAAAGCTCTGTCTGGTCAAGGCTATGGTTTTTCCTGCGGTCATGTATGGATGTTAGAGTTGGACTGTGAAGAAGGCTGAGCGCCGAAGAATTGATGCTTTTGAAGTGTGGTGTTGGAGAAGACTCTTGAGAGTCCCTTGGACTGCAAGGAGATCCAACCAGTCCATTCTGAAGGAGATCAGCCCTGGGATTTCTGTGGAAGGAATGATGCTAAAGCTGAAACTCCAGTACTTTGGCCACCTCATGTGAAGAGTTGACTCATTGGATAAGACTCTGATGCTGGGATGGATTGGGGGCAGGAGCAGAAGGGGACGACAGAGGCTGAGATGGGTGGATGGCATCACTGACTGGATGGACGTGAGTCTGAGTGAACTCCGGGAGTTGGTGATGGACAGGGAGGCCTGGCATGCTGCGATTCATGGGGCTGCAAAGAGTTGGACACGACTGAGCGACTGAACTGAACTGATATGCTTTCCTTGTAGCTCAGTCGGTAAAGAATCTGCCTGCAGTGCAGGAGACCTGGGTTCAATCCCTGGGTTGGGAAGATCCCCTGGAGAAGGAAATGGCAACCCACTCCAGTATCCTTGCCTGGAAAAATCTCATGGACAGAAGAGCCTGGTGGGCTGCAGTCTGTGCGGTCGCAAAGAGTCAGGCATGACTGAGCGACTAACACTTACATACTTACAGGATAGAAAAGCAGCTCACAGAAATCAGTCGTATTTGAATAAAGTAGCAATGAACAATCTGCAAAGGAAATGAAAACAATTCCATTTGCTATACTTTCAAAATGAACAATATACTTAGGACGATATATAACTAAAGATTAGAAGTGCATTGAAAGTTACTGACAATTAAAATGACTTAAAAAAGATATCTTTGACTCATGGTTGGAAGGCTAAATATTGTCAGCACAGTAGTACTACCCCAAGGGATCTACAAATTCAGTATAATCTCTGTCATTATCCCAACACCACTCTTTTTGCAGAAATGGAAAAAAAAGCTAATCCTAAAACTGCTATGGAATTGCAAGTGACTTCTGTAGCCAAAATAATCTTGAATGTGAAAAACCAAGCTAGAGGACTGACTTTCATATTTCAAAACTTGCTAGAAAGCTATAGTAATAAAAGCAGTGTGATATTAAATACGAATAGACATGTGGAACAGTAAATAGACTGGGAATGCAGAATCAACCCATACACTATGGTCAGTTGAGTTTTAAAAACGACGCCTGAGAATTCAGTTACAGGGAAGAACTGGCTCCATGTTGGATCTGTTTCTTTTTCTCTAACCTTTGCTTCCCATTGGTTTTGTTCACAAAAAGGATACTGTTGATAGATAATGGACTGCCTTGGGGAACCCTGCCCCTCTGCCTGAATGTTAAACCAAATGCCTTTGTTCAACACACCATATATCTATGAATGGCTACAGGAAGGAAAAAATTAACACATCTCCTCCATGAGGCTGGCAATTCCAGCAGATATTTGCAAGATTAATGTCCTTTTAACATTACTTCCTATCTCCCCCCATCACTGTTCTATAATAGAACCTGGCATCCAGACCCCTGTAAGATCATCATTTTGTGACATAACTCTGCCATCTTGGTCTGCTAGCTTTCTAAATAAAGTCATATTCCTTGTCTTAACACTTCGTCTCTCAGTTAATGGGCCTGACATGTAGAGAGCAGAGCAAGCAGAGTTGCCTATTTAACAAATAAATGATGCTAAGAAAACTGGCTATCCATATACCAAAAAATGACTTCAGACACGTCTTCACACCACATCCAATAATTAACTCAGTATGGGTCAAAGTTCTAAATTTAAGAGGGGAAAATGTAAAACTTAAAGAGACAAATATAAGGACAAAGCATCATGACCTTGGATTTGATCATGGTTTCTTAGCTATGTCACCAGAAGAACAGGAAAAAAATTTTTTTCATCAAAATCTAAAAATGAAACAACCCCCCCCCCCAGAAACATTTGTGCATCAAAGGACACTATCAAGAAAGTAAAAGGACAATCTGGAAAATGGAAGAAATTAGTTCATTTCAGTTGCTCAGTCGTGTCTGACTCTTTGTGTCCCCATGGACTGCAGCACGCCAGGCCTCCCTGTCCATCACCAACTCCGGAGTTTACTCAAACTCAGAGTCGGTGATGCCATCCAACCATGTCATCCTCTGTCGTCCCCTTCTCCTCTGGCCTTCAGTCTTTCCCAGCATCAGGGTCTTTTCCAATGAGTCAGCTCTTCGAATCAGGTGGCCAAAGTATTGGAGTTTCACCTTCAACATCAGTCCTTCCAATGAACACCCAGGACTGATCTCCTTTAGGATGGACTCCAAGGGACTCTGAAGTGTCTTCTCCAACACCACAGTTCAAAAGCATCAATTCTTCTGTGCTCAGCTTTCTTTATAGTCCAACTCTCACATCCATACATGACTACTGGAAAAGCCATAGCCTTGACTAGATGGACATTTGTTCGCAAAGTAATGTCTCTGCTTTTTAATATGCTATCTAGGTTGTTATAACTTTTCGTCCAAGGAGCAAGCGTCTCTTTATTTCATGGCTGCAGTCACCATCTGCAGTGATTTTGGAGCCCAAAGAAATGAAGTCTACCACTGTTTCGAGTGTTTCCCCATCCATTTGCCATGAAGTAATGGGACCGGATGCCATGATCTTTGTTTTCTGAATGTTGAGCTTTAAACCAACTTTTTCACTCTCCTCTTTCACTTTTATCAAGAGGCTCTTTAGTTCTTCACTTTCTACCATAAAGGTGGTGTCATCTGCATATCTGAGGTTATTGATATTTCTCTTGGCAATCTTGATTCCAGCTTGTGCTTCATCCAGCCCAGCGTTTCTCCTGAAATGGCGTCAGGAGTGGTGGCTTCGCTTTGCTGGAGCAGCCTTGCTGGAGCAGCCATGAGGAGATACCCCACGTCCAAGGTCAGGAGCAGCAGCTGTGCTTCGCTGGACCAGCCGTGTGGAGATTGCCCACGTCCAAGGTCAGAGAAACCCCAGTAAGACGGTAGTCGCTGGAGCGGCTGTGAGGAGACACCTCATGTCCAGGGGCAAAGGAGAAGCCCCAGCAAGACAGTAGGAGGGGCGAATTCGCGTTTAGAATCAAACCCCATTCCTGCCAGAGATGCTCAGAGGGCTCAAGCAAACCTTGTGTGCACCAGGACCCAGGGACCCCACAAAGACTGAGATAGAACTGTGAGTGTCTCCTGTGGAGGTACGGGTCGGCGGTGGTCTGCCTCAGGGACAGGGGCTCTGGGTGCAGCAGACCTGGGTATGGCATTGGCCCTCTTGGAGGAGGTCGCCATTAACCGCACCATAGAGCCGCCAGAACTTACCCGGGACTGGGAAATAGACTCTTGGAGGGCACAAACAGAACCTTGTGCACCAGGACCCAGGAGAAAGGAGCAGTGACCCCACAGGAGACTGACCCAGACTTGCCTGTGAGTGTCCAGGAGTCTCCAGTGGAGGCGTGGGTCGGTGGTGGCCTGTTGCAGGTTTGGGGGCACTGAGCGTAGCAGTACATGCATGGGATCTTTTGAGGGAGGTCACCATTATCTTCATTACCTCCACCATAGTTTGGAAGAAAATATTTGCAAATTATTTATCTTCCAAAGTTCTAGTATCTATAGTACATAAAGAACCCAAGAATGAAATGACAACCCAATTCAAAAAATAGGAAAAGGACTTGAATATACATTTCTCACAATAAGATATATAAATGGCCGGTAAGAACATGAAAAGATACATAACAGTCAAAACAGAATTGTAAATTAAAACCACTAAGCAATACCTCTTTATGCCCACTATAATGTAAAAAATAAAGGAAAGGAAAGTACAACAATTGGTGAGGGTGTAGGAACTGTGCTGACCTGAATTCAAAATATGCAGCTGCCATGGAAAACAGTTTGGCAATGCTTCAACTATTTAAACATAGAATTACCATGGGGCACAAAATTATTTCAAGAATTTTACTATCATAACTTTTATGTCTGAAAGCAGGGTCTTTCTTTTGAGAACAAAAAGAATTGCAGGTGAACTGTGCAAAGGAAAGGCCATTAGAAGTTCTTCTAGAATTTACCCTGCAGCAAAACAAATAAATTAAATATTTAAAGAAATCTCAATCTAAGTTCATCCAATGTAAGCAGAAAAATGTCAAGATGGTTTTTAAACTTAATCCCAGGTGACTTACCCAGGGATATTGCTAATGGTGTGACAAGGGAAGCAGAAGAAAGACTGGAAAAAAAAAAAAAAATTACCATATAACCCAGCAATTCTACTCCAAAACACATACCCAAAAGAAGTGAAAACAAGTACTTATAGAAGTACACATATAAACACATATTCATAACAGCCCAAGCAATATTTCCATCACTTGATGATTTGATAAATAAGATGTGATATAGATTAACCATTTTAATGGGTATAATTCATCAACACTTAGGATATTCCAAATGCTGTGAAAGTATTATCTCTATTCACCTCCAAATCATTTTCCTTACCCCAAATGAAACCTTATATCCATAAAATAGTTTTTCTCCATTACCCAGTGGATATGTAAAACGGCTATTATTCAGCCATAAAAAGAAATGAACCACCGATATGTTATGACATTGATGTACCTTGAAATCATTCTGCTAAATGGTAAAGGAAAAACAGGAAATGCCACATAATGTATGGTTCCATTTACATGATATAACTAGAGTAGGTAAATTCAACAGAGGCAGAAAGCAGATCAGTTCTTGCCAAGAACTGAACAACTTGGGTAATGGAGAAAAACTAGTTCATGTATCTAGGGTTTCTTCTGGGGTAAAGAAAATCAGTTGCGGGTAGATACAGAAAATACTTGCACGACATTCCGAGTGTATTAAATGTCACTGAATTATACACATCATAATAATTAATTTTATGTTACATGAATTTCACCTCAAATTGTAAAAGTAGCAATATTTTAAACATGCTAGAATTCCAAAGATTTATTAATGATATTTGAAAAACATTCAAGCTATAAGTGATAAGAATTTGTTTTAGCAATCATAGTACTGCGGGACGGGAACAGTATTTTATAAAAGTATGTATCTTATATACATAGGGAAGGGATGATGATGCATGGCAAAGACATTTTGCAAGTGGTTAATTCTTCTCATAGTGAATGATCAAGCATATATTTTTGACTTTACCTAGAAATCCTGAGAGCTCAGCAGGGAAAGAACCAGCTTGCCAATGCAGGAGACTGAGGAGATGTGGGTTCAAACCCTGGGTTGGGAAGATCCCCTAGAGAAGGAAATGGCAACCCACTCCGGTACTCTCGCCTGGAGAATGCCATGGACAGAGGAGCCTGGAGGGCTACAGTCCCTGGGGTAGTGGAGTTGGACACAACTGAGTAAGCACCTTCTGAAAAGACCTTGTCAGTTCAGTCCAGTTCGGTTGCTCAGTCATGTCCCACTCTTCTGCAAAGGTAGAAACACGTTCTGTGTCTCACTAATGAGAAAATATTATAAGGTTGTTCTTTAAGGAAGATAACACACACACACACACACACACACATTGACACTGCTGGGTGCAAATGCAAATTGATACAGCCACTATGGAGAATAGTATGCAGAATCCTTAAGAAAATCAGGAATAAAACTACCAGACGACTCAGCAATCCCACTACTGGGCATATACCCTGAGGAAACAATAATTGAAAAAGACACATGTACTCCAATCAGTGTTCAGTGCAGCACTATTTACAAGAGCTAGGACACGGTGGCAGCCAAGACGTCCATTGACAGATGAATGGATAAAGAAGTTGTGGTACATATACACAATGGAATATTACTCAGCTATAAAAAGAATGCATCTGAGTCAGTTCCAATGACTTGGATGAACCTGGAGCCTATTACACAAAGTCAAGTCAGAAACAGAAAGATAAATATCATATATTAACACAAACACATGGAATCTAGAAAGATGCTAATGATGAACTTACCTACAGAGCGGCAATGGAGGTGCAGACAGAGAACAGACTTTTGGACACAACGCGGAAGGGAAAAGGTGGGATGATTTCAGAGAGTAGCACTGAAACATATATATTTACACATGTAAAATAGATGGCCAGTGGGAATTTGTCCTATGACACAGGAAACCCAAACCTGTGCTCTGTGACAATCTAGAGGCATGGGATGGAGAGGGAGGTAGGAGGGAGATTTTAGAGGGAGGGGACATATGTATACCTATGACTAATTCATGTTGATGCATGGCAGAAACCATCACAATATTGTAAAGAAATTATCCTTCAACTAAAAATAAAATAATTTTTTTTTTAAAGTGACGTACATACACAGTAAAGTCGAAGGACATTTAATGACATGGAAAATGCCTTTTTCCAATGTTATATGATGATACCATGAGACAAAGTCACATGTCCCATCTGATTGGAATTTATACTAATGCAAGAATGTATGATTATAAGCAGGAGATTGCCTGCATTCAGTCATGCGAGGTCTCTGGTCCTTCCTCCTAGGGCTCCACCAAATGGATGCTCCAACACAACACACAGGGTGTAACTTATGAAGACCCCAGGGAATTTGGAAAATGAGATAGGATAATAACCACCACGTGGCCTGTTGCCTAGACTGACCAAGTCCTTAGATTTATCTTTTTTTTTTCTTCATTTGGCATGAATTCCTGAGGTTTGCCCCTTGACACCACAAAACAATTTCATAGCATGAAAAAACGCTGGAGATAAAAGTCTGAGAAAATAAGAGCAAATGTGGGAAGCCTTGGGCAAGTAGAAAAGGAAATCTGGAAAAGAGAAGATGCGC
This sequence comes from Bos indicus, assembly GCF_029378745.1. Taxonomy (NCBI): domain Eukaryota; kingdom Metazoa; phylum Chordata; class Mammalia; order Artiodactyla; family Bovidae; genus Bos; species Bos indicus. The sequence continues at coordinate 15,760,628 of NC_091789.1, read as the reverse complement.
GATGAGATTGGATGGTTTACATCTCAGTTTGATATCTAACGGAAAGGAAAAATTAAATACCAAAGTATGAACAGGTTTCATCAAACTGCACAAAATACCGGGCTGCCACATTTTTCTATATTTTTGTCCATGGTGTTTTTTCAGACTCGGAGGGCGGGAGAAGAATGCGTGGAGCAGGGCTCCTTGTCTCTTCTGAGACCATACCGCCATCGTGCGGTAGCAGTTTGATCGGGCTCAAGCTGTGAGCTGTTCCTCCTGGAGAACCTGATCTGGCCAATGGAGGAGAAAACAGAACCTGAACTCAAGCCTGGCCTCTCTACCTTTTCCTCTGTGGTCTGGCAGGAGCAGGGATGGTCAGTAAGCTCCGTGAGGGGCCAGGGCCCAGGAGTCAGCCAGCCGCTTCCAGTCCGTTCCTGATTTTCATTCCCTTGAGCAACTGCAGTCTCCTAGATGTCCTGGCTCACACCACCAAAGCAGTGTATGTCCATTCTTTCCATACAGGTCCTTCTTGCTCCAAGCCATGTTACTTTAGACATTTGGTCACCCTCAACTCCATCAATGCCACCGGCTCTTTAGGGTACTTGGCACTGGCCAGTCCATTGCGCTCTGTTGCTCCTGTCACAAAGGGCCCAGACACTACAACACAGGGGTAACCAGGAGGCCTGAACCCCAAAGGGCAGATTCACAAGACAAATACCCCCATTTTCCTTGCTTGGCTATAAGTCCAGCCCACATTTTTGGGAAGCTGAGGCCCCGCCTCCCTCCTTCCAGTGGCTGGACTTCCTGGCAGCAGCTGGAGGGCTCCTGGGCCCTGGGCCCTCACGGATCAGATACTAAGTCCAGAACCTGACTGTCCCCTGATCCTGCCAGACCACAGAGAAAAAGATAGAGAGAGCCCAGGCTTGAGTTCAGGTTCCGTTGCTTCTACATTGGTCTGACCTGCCTCCACTGCTAGGCCTTGCAAAGAAGCGCAGCTCACGGCTTGGGTCCGATCAAACTGCTTCCGCACGATGGCGGTATGGCCTCAGAACAGACACGGAGCCCTGCTCCAAGCATTCTTCTCCCGCCCTTCCAGTCTGAAAAAACACTGTGAACAGACAAAGGCAGTAAGAAATATGGCTGCTGCTAAGTCACTTCAGTCCTGTCAGACTCCGTGGACCCCATAGACCACAGCCCATCAGGCTGCCCCTGGGCCCTCACTAGGCTGCCCCTGGGCCCTCACGGATCAGATACTAAGTCCAGAACCTGACTGTCCACTGATCCTGCCAGACCACAGAGAAAAAGGTAGAGAGAGCCCAGGCTTGAGTTCAGGTTCTGTTGGTTCTACATTGTTCTGACCTGCCTCCACTGCCAGGCCTTGCACGGAAGAGCAACTCAGGGCTTGGGCCCGATCAAACTGCTTCCGCATGATGGCGGTATGGCCTCAGAATAGACACGGAGCCCTGCTCCAAGCATTCTTCTCCCGCCCTTCCCGTCTGAAAAAACACTGAACACACAAGAGCAGTAGGAAATATGGCTACTTTTTACTTTCCTGGTTTGAGGAAACCAGCAGCTAGTCTTTTCTTTTTTAATCATATATGACATTTATTTTTAATATGAATTTATTTATTTTAATTGAGGCTAATTACTGTACAATAGTGTTTTTATTTAATTTGTGGTTTCCATTGAATATCAATCTGTGATCTAAGTGACCCAACCTCATCAGGCATCTTCTTTTTTCCAGATTTAAGTCCTTTTTGGTCAGGTATATATAACTAACGTATACTTAATAGTTTAGTATCAAATTACTTTTGTTCCTTTGCAGCTTTAAAATCTTTTATGTTATTTTCACAGATTATATCTTAGTACACTGCATTCCCATTAACTTAGATTTATAATTTTCCCTTGTGTACTTCTCTTACATTTTAAATGCCAAAGGAAAATAAAAGATTAGAAAACAAAAATAAGGAGTTTCCTGGTAGTCCAGTGGTTAGGCGTTAGTGCTCTCACTACTGTGGCTGGGATTCAATCCCTGGTCTGACATGTCTACTAAAATCCTGCAAGCAAATATGTATGACTTCCGTAGTGGCTCAGTGGCAAAGAATCCTTCTGCCAATGCAGGAAACATGGGTTCAAACCCTGGGTTGGGAAGATGCCGTGGAGAAGGAATTGTCAACCCACCCCAGTACTCTTGTCTGGAAAATCCCATAGACAGAGGAACCTGGCAGTGTATAACGTCCATAGGGTTGCAAAGACTTAGTAACTAAACTCACACATGTATGTATGTGTGTGTGTGTGTGTGTGTGTGTGTGTGTGTGTGTGTGTTTGTGTGCGTGCGTGCGTGTGTCTGTGTGTGTGTGTGTGTGTATATTTATTATTATGGCATTTAACTGTATCTACGAGTTACCTTTATCTTCGTCCTTTATTTCTTGTATGACTTCAAGTTATTGATCAGTGTCCTCATTTCACCTTGGAGGACTCCCTTTTACATTTCTGTTATGCTAGGTCTTTTAGTAACAAACTTCATTTGTTTTCTAGGAATGTCTTAGTTTCTCCTTCATTTTTGAAGGAGTCTAGCTGGATGTGGAATCCTTGGTTGATAGGTTTTCTTTTTCTTTTAGAACTTTAAAGGTTTCAGAAGAGAAATCACCTGCAAATTGTATTGAGCTACTTTGTATATGACAACGTGTACTGATGCTTACAAGATTCTTGCTTCGTGGGTCTTCTAAGTTTGATTATAAACTTTACTGTGACATTGTTTTCCTGGTTTTCATCAGTTCATTGTATTTAGTTTTTTTTTTTTATCGCTTTCATATTTAAAGATGTCCATCAAATATCCCCATATTGAGGGGAGTTTATTTAAAGTCTTTTCTAGTATATCCATTGCCTAGCCTTCATTCTAGACGACTTCAGTTTATTGCTTTTTCCTATAAATGGACATCTACCTCCGTTAGTTTGAATGTCTCATTTTTTAATTGGTGGTGAAACTGAACATGTTGAGTTTTCCGATGTATCAACATGGAAATTAGATTCCAACACACAGGTTTAGTTGATGGCACTTGTTGTGTATTGCTTTTTTCTTGTTTAGTGGCTTTTCTCAATTATTTTTGTAAAGTCTGTACTTTATCATGTGTGGCCACTAACTTCTATGTTAGCTTAGTGATCACTGAGAGTTGTGACAAACTTTGTTTAAACATTTGAAAAATGCTGCCAGTCTTTGCAATTGGATTTGTCTCGAGAATTCTTTCAATGATTATAAAGACTGCTCACAACTCTACCCTTCACTTCCAGCTTGCAAGGAGCCTCAAGAGACACGAATATTTAGGCTCTCAGGCCTTATCTGAATAGTCGTGTAGCTCTGCATAGGTCTGCAGGTTTCTAATTTCTCCAGTACATGTAAGAACTTTTAAAGTTCTTTCTTCTGCAGTATATTTCCTTTCATATCCTTCTCCTTTCTGTGCTTCTCCATTTGTCTACTGCTTGTCCTAAGTATTGTCTATTGCCCCAGGCTTTTCTGGTCAATTCTTGTGCCTTTAAATTTTTTTAGTAAATGCATTTCTTCAAGACAGCCCAGCGGTGGAAACACTCCAAGGAAGTCAAGACAAAGACAAGCTCTTGCACCAACCTTTCAGGGAGCCTCCAGAGAGGTCAAAATTGACAACCACAATTCTTTGAGAGTAACTCCATATTTCCCCCTCCGGAACTCACAAAACGCACCAGGATGACAAGAGCCATCTTTAAGGCAGTGTGGTTTTTAGGGGGTGGTAGGTGGGGAATTTTAAATGCCACAGTTCTCTCTCACTGCAAAGTAGTCACTTCTTTCTTCACCGAACCAGTGTTGATTTTCTTATATTTTCAACTAGATCTAGAGCTTGGTAAAATTGGATCCTGACACTTTATCAGCTCCTTTGTTACTTTTATGGAGGGATGGATCACTGGAGTTCCCTACTTCACCATCTTCAGTGACATCATATTTGCCACATGGTTTTACCTTTCTAGAAAGAATCATGCTTCTTCAGAAAGTACCTGCTACAACAGATGTATATGAAGAAATAACACAGGGTCATTTAACACTTCTTTGTTTGGCTGGGTGGTTCCGCTTCTGTTCAGGCCCTGTGAACTCCAGGCAGTGGGCCTGTAAACATCTGGGTGAACCGGAGTACTTAGCAAGCACCCCTGCTCCTGTCATAATGCTACCTGCAACTGGCTTGTCTTTGATGTCCTGATGCTGCTGCCATTAAAGATTCAGGTTCCCTAATACCTGGGTAGCACTTGAAAGTCTACCACCTTTTGTTCCAAAGAGCAGGAACAGGAGACAGATACCCACCAGAGCCTGCCTTTGTCTTTCAGTGGATTTCTCTAATCCTGTCTGCATTGGGTGGAGAACAAGGCCTTACCCATGACTTTCTTGCCTGGACCAGGCAGCTGCTGGCTCAGTTCTAGTCCCTCACTCTCCACACTGTACACCAGGATTCCACCAGTGTTCAAGAATCCTGTAAGGCCAGAGAAGAAGGCAGGGAGGCCCAGCCTGGGCCTAAGCCTTTTCCAAGTCCCCACATGTGTGCTCTTTTACAACTTTTGGCTTCAAAGCAAGGAAGTTGTAAGGGTTTTTGGTATTTTGAAACAATTTCCTCATGATGGCAGTAGTGCTCCAGATATGGAGGCAGGCCAGGTCCTTGAGCCCTCATCTCCCACCCAACCAGTCTGGAAAAAAAAACATCACCAGGAGACAAAGGCTCCAGAAAACATGGCTGCCTTGTATTTTGGAGGGTTTTAAGAAAGTTGCTTGGTTCCTCTGCTGGCACAATGGTATAGAATCTGCCTAGCAATCCATGAGATACAGGAGTCACAGGTTCCATCCCTGGTTCGGGAAGATTTCCTGGGATAGAAAACAGCAACCCACTTCAGTATTCTTGCCTGGAGTATTTCATGGACAAGAGGAGTCTGGCGATAGTCCATGTGGTCACAAAGAGTGGGACATGACTGACCATTCAGGAAACTTGCTCATGCTGTTGGTCTCTTGCTTTTCATTTCCACTGAAATCAAAACTGAGGTCTAATTTATGTATTTCCATCAGGCATCTTCTTTTGCAAGAACTGAATTTCTGCCTGACCTAGTTCTGTTCTTCTTCACTCAGCTTTACATCCCATGTATTTTTTCAAGTTATTATGTAGTCTGCTTCCCAGGGTAAGTCTCAAGGAGGCAGGCCTAGGAGAAAAAAGATCATTCCAGAACATGAAGGACAACATTAGAGCATTTCAGGCAATAACTCTTGCTGATAATTATTGAGTATTTACAGCATACCAGTAAGTATTCCACAGATTTTTGGTAAGAATTCATAGGTTGATTCTTCACAGCATCCCTCTGGGTGAGTAGAGTGATTCTTGCCACTTAATACATAAGGAAATGTAGCACAGAAATTTTACAAACCTTTTCCAAGGTCACATGGCTAATAATATAGACAAAAGCAGAATAATCAGACTTCAGTGCTCAAACTCTTAAGCACTAGAGAAATAAACTGTAGGCTCAGTTCTGGAGGACTTTGTGGAAGCCTCCAACTTTTTCTGGCTTTCTTGCATTCTCTAAGACTCAGGTGCAGAGAGGATTCAGGAAATAAGTTCAGTTCCATCTTGGATTCTTGGCATACAGGAACACAGGTAAAAATAAGTCAGATTCTGTTGACCTTGTAATTATTCGTCCACTTGTTTTTCAGGCATAGGAAATTGTTCAGTTTCATCTAGGCCTGGGTCTCTTGTGGCTGAAGCGTCTGCAAGGTGATTAAGTTTGTTCTGAGGGCAGTTTAGCAGTATCTGGTATGCTTGTACGTCATAGACCATGCCAGTTCTGGAGTCCCATGTAGCCTTGGCTAGCTGAATAGACTTACACATCCTAGTGAGGTTATGAAATGGAAAAGAAGACCAAGAAGTACTCGCTAGGTCTGGAAGGAGAAGGCAGCTACAGTAGATTTGTAGCTGATTATTAGGCCTAGATGAAATGCTTCATGGAGTCTTGATATTATCTCAGGTGTCACAAGAGGACAGGCCTATGAAATTCCTTCATCTCCATCCAGCTTTAGTTATGAAGCAAAAACAGAGAATGTTGATTACTATAATGTGATTAGTGGTCTCAGGTCTTAGGCGTATTATGTCTTCCCTTCTTGTGACACGTGAGAGGAGATCAAGATTCCCTCTTGGGTAGATCTTTTTTCTTTAGCTAGCCTAAGTTAGACTGGGCATATTAGCCTCTACTTCTAATTTGCCCCCTTTGTTTCCGGGCAGCGGGGCTCTATAATTTTTTCTGACTTGAGACTCAGAACAGTCAAACCAAATGCTGCCGAATTTCCCTTGGAATAGGCTTGTCCATCATGTTTTACTACTTTAGCCGAAGGAACTGAAGCCCCGTAGCATAGGGACACCATATGAAAGTGTGTTAACTCTGCTTGCGAGGGGCAAGAACAGGGGACAAATGTATACAGAAGCTTACATTAGTCTTTGTGTGAGTTCTACTAGTCCAGCCCATTTTGGAAGGAAACCTAACACGCACCCTACAACTTTCTGTACCTTGACCTCCTGGTGAAAGTGAAAGTGATAGTCGTTCAGTCCAGACTCTTGAGACCCCATGGACTGTAGTCCACCAGGCTCCTCTGTCCATAGACTTCTCCAGGCAAGACCACTGGAGTGTGTAGCCAGTCTCTTCTCCCGGGGATCTTCCTGACCCAGGGACTGAACCCAGGTCTCCTGCATTGCAGGCAGATTCTTTACCAAGTGAGGTACGACGTGTGGCGCCTGGCTTACTCCAGGCCCCCTCACCCTGCAGGTTCTAGGCCAAGATGCTCCCAACGTCCAGGTCTCCGGTAAGGCTTTAGAAAAGAAAGCAAGGAGGTCCAGCTGGGGGCCCAAGCCTGTTCTGACATTCCTTGACTAGTAGAACTTACAAGGACGGTGTAACAATGTAAGCTGTTTTGAAACTGTTTCCGCACGATGGCAGTAGTGCTCCAGCCATGTCAACAGACCCTGTCCTTAGCTCTCTTCTCCCGCCCTTCCAGTTTGAAAAAACTTCACAAAGAGACAAAAGAACCAAGACAATTGGCTCTCTAATGTTTTGTCCAATTTGAGGAAACTTGCTCAAGCAGGTACACTTTTGGGCTTTGGTTTTCCATGAAATCAAACTGAGGCCTAAAACCACTCACTGTCATCAGACATCTTGTTCTTTCAGAAATTATATCTACTTAGCCTAAGCATCGGAGAAGGCAATGGCACCCCACTCCGGTACTCTTGCCTGGAAAATCCATGGACAGAGGAGCCTGGTGGGCTGCAGTCCATGGGGTCCCTAAGAGTCGGGCACGACTGAGAGACTTCACTTTCACGCATTGGAGAAGGAAATGGCAACCCACTCCAGTGTTCTTGCCTGGAGAATCCCAGGGACGGGGGAGCCTGGTGGGCTGCCATCTATGGGGTCGCACAGAGTCGGACAGGACTGAAGTGACTTAGCAGCAGCAGCAGCAGCAGCCTAAGCATTTCTTGTTTTCTTCATTCAGCATTTCATATTCAGTATTTTCCGTTGGTACCAAGTTTTATGTCTCAAGGGATAGTTCTGACATATCCAAATTTAAAAAGAAAAGAGATGCTTGAAGTTCAAAGTGTAGAAGAGGATACCCCTAAGCCATACAGCTTATCTCTGAGGCTCTCAGAGATTCTGACTCCATTTTTTGTCTTAGCAGTCATACCCCTGTTTTTTTTTTTTTTTTTAAATAACCTTTTTCTAAGCCCAATAGTAAGGCCTATTTAGTGCTCTTCACTCTATTCAAAACAATGCCTCACATGCAGTGACACACTTCTGTACACTTCTTTCATAAAATACTTTTTTTTAATGTAATGTATGCTTATTGTTGGTCTCATTTAAGATTGCAGCAGAAGTAGTTTTCAATGTCATTGAATAACCTTTTCCTTTTACATATCTTAAGATTTTTACTTTATTATTTATTGATATGTTTTTTTTACTATTTTTCAGTAGAAAATGCCCTTTTGTTTGTAAAAGGATTGAAGAAATAAAGAAATGTTCTTATAAAAAGAAAATCACGAATATAAATGGACTATGTCAAAATAAACACTGATTAAATTTATGGATATCCACTTCTGATTCTTTTGCTTTACACATACACCAATCTTAGGTTCTTGTAGAACACAAGAGAACTGAATTAATTAATAAACATAAATTACGTACTAACTATATAATCTTACAATTCCCCACTTAGGGAATGAGGTTTATTTAAAAATTTTTGAAGTATTTATATAAATTAGTTATTTTCTTGGCCCCAAAATCATGTAATATATTAAATCTGTTAGTATCTTGTAGTCCACATTGTCTATTGTCCAGTAATTTTATAAATAATGCTGCTGCTGCTGCTAAGTCGCTTCAGTCATGTCTGACTCCGTGCGACCCCATAGATGGCAGCCCACCAGGCTCCCCCCGTCCCTGGGATTCTCCAGGCAAGAGTACTGGAGTGAGGTGCCATTGCCTTCTCCATTATAAATAATGAAAAGTTACCAAATCTTATCTAATTTGAAATTAGGAAGCACATTTTCCCTTTGACTCAAATAGGAAAGAAAAAGGTAATTTATATAACATCTATGAAGGAATTAAAGAAGGAAGACATGAAATCACATTCTATTCTTTCTGTAGATGTTTTACACAAAAGGAAGCTTTCATCTATAAATGCCTTTGTAATGTTTTCAATTAAAGAAAGAATACCAAAAAGAATGAGTTCATTTTACTAAATATTATGAAACAACAAAAAAATTCTCTTTAAAAGGAAAGATTGAGTCAATCATTATAAAAATAAATTCAAGGAAATAGCCAAAAATGCAACAGAAATAATAAATAAATTCTAGACTCTTTGAAAACATCAATAATAAATATCAACCTATTCTGTCTGATTGAGAAAGAAAATGATTATCAACACAAAGAGGACCACATCAAGACACATGGAAATTAAAATGGCAAAAACTAAAGATAAAGAGAGACTATTAAAGCAACAAGGAAGGGTGAAGCAACAAATAACAAAGTAGAGAATACTCATAAGGCCATCAACTGACTTTTCAGCAGAAATTCTGCAGAACAGAATACAGTGGCATGATATATTTAAAGCGAATAAAGGGAAAAGCCTACAACCAAGAATACTCTACCAAGCAAGGCTCTTATTGAGATTTGATGGGGAGATCAACAGTTTCACAGACAAGTGAAAAGTAAGAGTTCAGCACCACCAAACAAGCTTTACAAGAAATGTGAAAGGAAATTCACTAAATGAAAAAGAAAAGGAAAAACTAGAAACATGACAATCATGAAATGAAAAACTTCACCAGTAAAGGCAAACACAGTACTCATAGTAAATCATCTCTGCAGAAAGCTAGTAGGAAGGATAAAAGACAAAAGTAGTGAAATCATCTATATCCACAGTAACCAAGTAGAGATACACAAGACAATTAAATGTAAAATATGATATCAAAAACAGGAATCATGAAGGGAGAAGAGTACAAATACATGTTTGTTACAATGCATTTGAAATTAGGAAAATGGAACTTTAAACATATATATGTATGTATATTCACATCTAGCTATGTAAAAACCTTATGGTAACCACAAATCAAAAGCCTATGATAGGTAGATATATTAGAAGAAAGAATCCACAGGTAGTCATCAAATCACAAGAGAAGAGAACAGAAGAAGAAAGGGGAAAGACCTACATAAATAACTCCCAAACAATTAACAAAATGGTAATAAGTACATATCAATAATTGCCTTAAATGTAAATGGACTAGATGCTTCAGTTAAAAGACACGGAGTGGTTGAATGGATACAGAAACAAGACCTGTATATATGCTGCCAAGAGTAGACTCACTTCATATCTAAAGACGCTGAAAAGACTGAAAATGAGGGGATGGAAAAACATTCCATGTAAGTGGAAAGGAAAAGTAGACTTACATCAGTCTAAATTACAAATATATATATATATATATATAGATAAATATGTACCCAACATAGGAGCACCTAATTATGTAAAGCACATGTTAATGGATATAAAGGGAGAAATCCCCAGTAACACAATAACAGTGGGGAGACTTTAACATTCCACTTACATTAATAGACAGATCATCCAGACAGAAAATCAACAAGGAAACACTGGACTCAAATGACACATTAGGCCAAATGGACTTAAGAGGTATAGAACATTCCATCCAATAGCAGCAGAATACACATTCTTTTCAGGTGCACATGGAACATTCCTAGGATCACATGTTGGGCCAGACAAAAGAAATTTAAGAATTTATTTAAACCTATAAGAAAAAACTGCAAAAACATAAATGCATGGGGACTAAACAATATGCTACTAAAGGGATCATGAAGCAATGAAAAAAAGACATCAAACAACATGTGGAGACCTATGAAAAAAACACACTGATCGAAAACCTATGGGATGTAGCAAAAGCAGTTTCAAGAGGGAAGTTTATGATGATACAAGCCTACCTCAGGAATCAAGAGAAATCTCAAAATCTTCCACCTAAAGGAAAAAGAACAAACAAAACCCAAAGTTAGAAAGAAAGAAATCACAAAGATCAGAGCAGAAATAAGTGAATTAGAGATTAAAAAAAATAGAAATGGTCAGTGAAACTGAGAGCTGGTTCTTCGAGAAGATAAACAAAACGATTAACCTTCAGCAAGACTCTTCAAGAAAAAAGAGAAAGGGACCAAATAAATACAATTAGAAATGAAAAAGGAGAAGTTAAAAATAACACCACAGATGTACAAAGGATTATAAGAGACTGCTACCAACAACTATATGCCAATAAAATGGGCAAACTAGAAGAAGCAGACAAATTCCTAGAAATGTCCAATCTCCCAAGCTGAACCAGGAAGAAATAGATAGTATGAACAGACCAATTTCCATTCCTGAAATTGAATCAATACTCAATAAGCAAAATACCAGGACCAGATGGCTTCACGGGTGAGTTCTAGCAAACATTTAGAGAAGTGTTAACACCTATCCCTCTGAAATTATTCCAAAAAATTGTAAAGGAAGGAATACTTTTGAACTCATTCTGTGAAGACAGCATCATCCTCATATCAAACTCAGAAAAGAAATTATACACCAAATATCAATGATGAACATAATGTAAAGTTGTTAACAAAATAGTAGCAAACCAAATCCAACAATACATTAAAAGGATCATTTACCCTGATCAAAGGGGATTTAATCCAGCAATGCAAGGATGGGTCAGTATATGCAAAATCAATCAGTGTGATGCACTACCTTAACAAATTGAAGAATAAAAATGTGTGATAACAGATGCAGAAAAGTTTTTTACAGAATTCAATATTCATGTACAATAAAATCTCCACAAATTCTGTGTAGAGGGAACATACCTTAATATAATAAAGGCCACATATGATAAACCCATAGGTAACATCATACTTAATGGTGCAGTGCTGAAAGTATTTTCTCTAAGATGAGAATCAGGATAAGGATGCTCACTCATGCCACTTTTATTCAAGATAGTTTTGGAAGTTCTAGCTGTGGCAGTCAGAGAAGAAAAAGAAATAAAAGGAATCCAAATTGAAAAGGAAGAAATTGAAATTTCACTGAATGTAATGATACTATATATGAAAAATTCTAAACATGCCACAAAAACCTACCAAAGTGCATCAATAAATTCAGTGAAGTTTCAAGATACAAATGTAATATGCTTTAAATCTGTTACATTTCTATATACTAACAGCAAACTTCAAGAAAGAAAAGTTAAGGGAAACAATCCCATTTTCAATTGCGTAAATAGAATAAAATACCTAGGAAATAAAATACCTGTACTCCAAAAGCTGTAAGACACTAATGAAAGAAATTGAAGATGATAGAAAAGGATGGAAAGATATACTGTGTTCATGGTTTAGAAGAATTGCTGCTGCTGCTGCTAAGTCACTTCAGTCGTGTCCGACTCTGTACAACCCCATAGATGGCAGCCCACCAGGCTCCCCCGTCCCTGGGGTTCTCCGGGCAAGAACACTGGAGTGGGTTGCCACTTCCTTCTCCAATGCATGAAAGTGAAAAGTGAAAGTGAAGTCACTCAGTTGTGTCCAACTCTTTGCAACCCCATGGATTGCAGCCTACCAGGCTCCTCCGCCCATGGGATTTTCCAGGCAAGAGTACTGGAGTGGGGTGCCATTGCCTTCTCCATTAGAAGAATTAATATTGTTAAAATGATCATACTACCCAAGGCAATCTACAGATTCAGTGTAATCCCTATCGAAATGCCAGTGGAATTATTTGCAGGACTAGAACAAATAATTTAAAATATCTATGAATATAAAGTAGCCAAGCAGTCTTTAGAAAGAAGAACAGAGCTGGAAGAATCGTGTTCCTTGATTTCAGATGACACTACAAATATACATTAATCAAAATAGGCACAAAAACAGAACAATGGAACAGAATAGAGACCCAGAAATAAACCCACACACTTGTGGTCAATTAATCTGTCAAAAGAGACAATAATATAAAATAGAGAAAAGACAGACTCTTCAGTAAGTGATGGTAGGAAAACTGGAAAAGTTTGTTACATGTAAAAGAACATTAATTAGAACATTTTCCACACCATATACAGAAATAAACCCCAAATGGATTAAAGACCAGAAACCATAAGATTCCTAGATGTAATCATAGGCAGAACATTCTTTGACATAAATCATAGGGATTTTTTTGATCTGTCTACTAAAGTAAAGGAGGTAAAAGCAAAAATACACAAATGGAACATAGTCAGATATAAAACTTTTGCACAGCAAAGAAAACCCTCAACCAAATGAAAAGATATTGATATGACCAATAACTTCATGGCAAATAGATGGGGAAACAATGGAAACAGTGAGAGACTTTTATTTTTTCGGGGGCTCCAAAATCAGTGCAGATGGTGACTGCAGCCATGAAATTAAAAAAGACGCTTGCTCCTTGGAAGAAAAGCTATGACCAACCTAGACAGCATATTAAAAGGCAGAGACATTACTTTGCCAACAGAGGTCTGTCTGGTCAAAGTAGTCATGTATGGATGTGAGAGTTGGACTATAAAGAAAGCTGAGTGCTGAAGAATTGATGCTTTTGAGCTGCGGTGTTGGAGAAGACTCTTGAGAGTTCCTTGGACTGCAAGGAGATCAAACCAGTCAATCATTAAGGAAATCAGTCCTGAATATTCATTGGATGCTGAAACTCCAATACTTTGGCCACCTGATGCAAAGAACGGAGTTATTGTAAAAGACCCTGATGCTGGGAAAGATTGAAAGTGGGAGGAGAAGGGAATGACAGAGGATGAGATGGTTGGATGGCCAACTCTATGGACATGAGTTTGAGCAAGCTCCAGGAGTTGGTGATGGACAGGGAAGCCTGGTGTGCTGCAATCCATGGGGTTGCAAAGAGTCGGACATGACTGAGTGACTGAACTGATGACCAATAAGCGTTAATATCTAGCATATATAAACACCTCATACAACTCAGTGTCAAATAAATAAATAAATAATCGGATTAAAAAATGGGCAGAAGACCTGAATAGACATTTCCCCAAAGAACACATACAGATGGCCAACATGCCCATGAAAAGATGCTCAATATTATTAATCATCAGAGAAATGCAAATTCTCTGATGAGATACCACAATGAGATATCACCACACATCTGTTAGAATGGCTGTTATCAAAAAGAACACAAATAACAAATGTTGCCAAGGATGTAGAGAAAAAAGAACACTCATACACTGTTTCTGGGAATGTAAACTGATGCAGACCCTGGAAAACAGTATAGAAGTTTATGAAAAAACTAAAAATAAAATCATATGACTCAGTAATTTTATTCCTGGGCATTTATCCAAAAAAAGTGAAAATACTAATTAAAAAATATACATGTACTCCAATGTTCTAGCACCATTGTTTACAATTGCCAACATATAGACGCAACCCAAATGTTCATCAACACATGAATGGACAAAGAAGATGTGCCCTACACACACACAGTGGATTACCACTCACTCATAAAAAAGAATGAAATTTTGCCATTTTCAGTAACATGGATGGACTTGGAGGGTATCATGCTAATTGAGATAAGTCAGGCAATGACAAAATAATGTGTATCACTTATATATGGACTCTAAAAATGAAAACTAGTGAATATAACAAAAAGGAAACAGACTCACAGATGTAGAGGAGAAATTAGTACCAGTGCAGAGAGGGAAAGGGTAAAGGGACAAGACAGGAGTAGGGGATTAAGAGGTACAAACTACTATGTATAAAATAAATAAGCTACAATGATATATTATACAACACAGGGAATATAGTCAATATTTTATAAGAATTATAAATGGAGTATAACCTTTAATAATTGAATCACTATGTTGTACATATGTAACATAATAGTCTACATCAACTATATCTCAAGAAAAGATAAAAAGAGACAATAGCCAATAGGTATATGAAAACATGCTCAATATCACTAATCATCAGGGAAATGCAAATTAGAACCACAATAAGATATCACCTCACATCTATTAGGATGGCTGTTTTCAAAAAGACAACATGGTGGACTGAAAAACTACCTTTCTCTACTTTAATCTACAACCACTAAAACATTCACAATTTAAGATGCTTTTGCCCAACACAACAGGAAGCCAGAGAATTGCACACATCTGTACATCTAAAGGTATATATACTGGAACATGGAGAGGAGGCAGAACCTGAGGAACAGGGAAGTTGGTGCCTGTAATCCCAGCCTTCTGAAAACAGCAGATGAATCTGTGTCTTTAGAGAACCCAGTATCAACAGGGAAGGCAGTGCATAAGACTCCAGCCTCCCAAGGGTTACAGGTAACTGGAGAGCCGTGGCAGTGGGGACTGGGACCCCATCCCTCCAGTTTCTAAGACCCGCACAACCCTAGCCCCTAAACCGCCATCCGCAGAGGTGGATACTGCAAACCTTATGCCAGACATGGTAGAGGCACTTGTCTGATCCTGTCTCCTCCCTCACTGACTCCCTTCCCCCATGGTACAGCTTGCAAATCAGGGGATCCTGGGCACAAGGGGAGAGCCCACAATCCCTGTGATGACAGGGGCTCTGGCAGAATCAAGACAACAAAGACCTTGGAGGCACAAGAAGCAACAACAAGGGTATGGAGCCACACCTCTAACAAAGACACTGAAGGTTGGAAAGTCAACTCTCAAATATAACCAGAAGCAGCACAGGTAAGAGAAACAAAAACTTGTGTTACATTGCCACTTACTGGGAAGCAAAGAACTCTTAACTTCTAATGTATCATTTAACTTCAGATGTATTGGCAAGGGGACAACTCATCAAGCACCGTGAAGAATCACAGTAACAGTATATACCAACAAAAGAAAGTGACAGTTCTCCAGAAGCCATACTTAAAGTCATGGAATATTGTGATCTGAGAGAACTTACAATACCTGTCATGAAGAAACCCAACAAACTACAAGAAAACCCAGAAAGGTAGTTGAATGAGCTCAAAATCAATGAACAGAAGGAATACTTTACCAAATAGATTGAAACCCTGAAACAACAAACAAGTTCTGGAACGGAAGAATGTAATAAGGTGAAGAATACACAAGAAATCATTGGAAATAGAGCCGACCATATGGAAGGGAGAATTAGCAAGGTCAAAGATAGAAATCTAGAAATAATACAAGTAGAAGAGAAAAGAAAGATAAGCTATTTTAAAGTGAGGGATTTCTACATAAGCTATCTGACTTTTTATGAAGGAGAATATTTTGTAATGGGTATCCCAGAAGAAAAGAGGGAGAAGGGAGCAGAGAGTTTGTTTAAAGAAGTAATGACTGAGAACTTTTGAAGCCTGGGGAAGGAGCTAGATACACAAGTTCATGAAGCTAAGAGAACATCTAATTACTCAATGCAAAAAGGCCTTAAAAACATGTCATATTGAAACTGTCAAGAGTCAGTGGATTTTAAAGGCAGACAGAGAAAAAAAGATGGTAGACTACAAAGGAATCCCCATTAGGCTATGAGCAGAAGCTACAGACCAAGAAGGAATAGAATGACATCCTCATAATCCTGAAAGATAAAAGCTGTCACCGAAGAATACTCTATCCAGCAAAGTTATCATTCAGATATGATGGAGAAATGAAAACTTTCTCAGACAACAAAAGCAAAGGTAATTCATCAATGCTGACCTGCCTTACAAGACATAATGAAAGGAGTTCTTCTACCAGAAATGAGAAGGCAAAAGTATACAAAACATCGAGTAGGCAGAATCTGAAAGTTGAAACTCTTTATCAGAATAAGTTTTTTTTTTTTTTTTTTTTTTAACACTTTAGAATAGTATAAAGGTTAAAGGGGAGGAAAGGACAAAAAACTATAGCTATCTCAGTTTGGTAACAGACTCATAACTTAAAAAGGGATACTCTGAGACAACAAAAATGCAAAAGGGGAAGAAAAAATGGATGGAACCCATATAGGTAAGTGAAGATGCTATCAACAGAAAAGGGACTATTTTATCTATGAGATATTTTAAACTAAACTCATAGGAACCACAAAACAAATCTAGAACAGAGACATGAAACATACAAAAGAGAAATCTGAGTTAAAACAACATGGAAAACAACGAAACCAAAATGGCAGACAGAAAAAAAGGAAAAAGAACAACTGAGATACAGTGTAACCAGAAAGCAAAAATAAAATGTTAGTACTAAGTCCTTGCTGCTGCTGCTGCTGCTGCTGCTGCTGCTAAGTCGCTTCAGTCGTGTCCGACTCTGTGTGACCCCATAGACGGCAGCCCACTAGGCTCCTCTGTCCCTGGGATTCTCCAGGCAAGAATACTGGAGTGGGTTGCCATTTCCTTCTCCAGTGCATGAAAGTGAAAGTGAAAGTGAAGTCGCTCAGTCGTGCCCGACTCTTAGCGACCCCATGAACTGCAGCCTACCAGGCTCCTCCGTCCATCGGATTTTCCAGGCAAGAGTACTGGAGTGGGTTGCCATTGCCTTCTCCTTATCTACCAGCAATTACTCTAAATGTAAATGGATTGAATTCACCAATCAAGAGACATGGAGTAGTTGAATGAATTTAAAAATAAGACCTAACTATTAATACATGATGCCTCCAAGAGACATTGACAGGAACACAATAATAACAGGGGACTTTACCCCCACTCCCCAACTTACATCAATGGACAGATCATCCAGATAGAAAGTCAACAGGGAAACAGTGGCTTTAAATGAAATATTAGATGAGATGGATGTGATACATTTGCACAGAGCATCCCATCCGAATGTACTTTCTTCTCAAGCACACATGGAACATTTTAAAGTATAGATCATATGTTTGGACACAGAACAATATTCAGTACATTTACGAATACTGAAATTGCATCAAACAACTTTTACAAGCACAGTGGTATGAAACTGGAAATCAGCTATGAGAAGAAAGCTGGAAGAAATCAAAAATAGGTGGAGACTGGACAACATGATACCGAACAACTATTGGGTTAATAAAGGTTAAGGAGAAATTAACAAATACCCAAATACAAGCCAAAGTGAAAATACAATATACCAACATCTATGGGATCCAGCAAAAGTGGTACTAAGAAGTAGGTTTATAGTAATATGGGCCTACCTCAAGAAACAAGAAAAATATCAAATAAATAATTAATTTTAAACCTAGAGGAACTATACAAAGAAGACAAACAAAGCCTAAAGTTAAAAGAAGGAGTGAAATAATAAAAATCAGAGTGGATCAATGAAATGAAGAACTGGTTCTTTGAGAAGATAAAATTGACAAAACTTTATCTAGATTCACACACACAAAAAAAGAGATAGCTCTGGTAAATAAAATCAGAAATGAAAGAGAATCAATACAGTGGATACAACAGAAGTAGAAAGGAGTTTTAGAGAATACTAGGAACAACTATATGTCAACAAATTGTACCATGTAGAAGAAATGGGCAAATTCTTATAATCATACAACCTTCCAAGACTGAATCATGAAGAAATAGAAAATCTGAAGACTTGTATCACTTATCAATATGACTTCACAGAGATTGAAACAATAATCAAAATCTCCCCTCAAACAATAGTCCAGGACCAGAGAGCTTCACAGGTGAATACTACCAAACATTCAAAGACAATTTAATGCCTGTCCTTCTCAAACTATTTCAAAAGAAGTGAAGAGAAAGGAATGATTCCAAAGTCATTCTATGAGCTAAGCATTAACCCGATACCCAAACCAGATACAGACATTGCAAAAAGAAAAAAATTACAGGCCAGTATCTGTCATGAATGTAGATGCAAAAATCCTCAACAAAATAGTAACAAACTAAGCAAAAATTCATTGATAGGCTCATACACCATAATCAAGTGGGATTTATTCCAGGAATTGAAGAATGGTTCAATATCTGCAAATCAATCAACATGATACATTACATTAATAAAATGAAGGACAAAAACCATATGATCATCTGAATTAGATGCAGAAAAGGCATTTGACAAAATTTTATGATAAAAACTCTCAATAAAGTAGGTATAGAAAGGATTTATCTCAACATAAGAAAGTCCATATACAAGAAACCATAACTAAACCCTAAAACTCCACCAAAAAGCTATTCAGATCAGATCAGATCAGTCGCTCAGTCATGTCCAACTCTTTGCGACCCCATGAATCGCAGCATGCCGGGCCTCCCTGTCCATCACCAACTCCCGGAGTTCACTCAGACTCACGTCCATCGAGTCAGTGATGCCATCAAACCATCTCATCCTCTGTCGTCCCCTTCTCCTCCTGCCCCCCATCCCTCCCAGCATCAGAGTCTTTTCCAATGAGTCAACTCTTTGCATGAGGTGGCCAAAGTACTGGAGTTTCAGCTTTAGCATCATTCCTTCCAAAGAAATCCCAGGGCTGATGTCCTTCAGAATGGACTGGTTGGATCTCCTTGCAGTCCAAGGGACTCTCAAGAGTCTTCTCCAACACCACAGTTCAAAAGCATCAATTCTTCGGCGCTTAGCCTTCTTCACAGTCCAACTCTCACATCCATACATGACCGCAGGAAAAACCATAGCCTTGACTAGACGAACCTTTGTTGGCAAAGTAATGTCTCTGCTTTTGAATATGCTATCTAGGTTGGTCATAACTTTCCTTCCAAGGAGTAAGTGTCTTTTAATTTCATGGCTGCAGTCACCATCTGCAGTGATTTTGGAGCCCAGAAAAATAAAGTCTGACACTGTTTCCACTGTTTCCCCATCTATTGCCCATGAAGTGATGGGATCAGATGCCATGATCTTCGTTTTCTGAATGTTGAGCTTTAAGCCAACTTTTTCAGTCTCCACTTTGACCTTCATCAAGAGGCTTTTTAGTTCCTCTTCACTTTCTGCCATAAGGGTGGTGTCATCTAGAACCAATCAATTCAGTAAAGTTTCAGTGTGCAAAAATCAATATATAAAGTTCTTTTGAAATGTTTATGCCTATAGTGAACTATGAAAAAGAGAAGTTAAGAAAGCATACCATTCACAATTGCAACACAAAGAATAAAATACCTGGGAATAAATTTAACCATGAAGGTGAAAAACCTATACACTGAAAACTATAAGACATTGTTGAAAGAAATTGAAGAAGGCACAAATAAATGGAAAGATATCCACACTCATGAATTTGAAGAATTAACATTGTCAAAATATTCATATACCTAAAGCAATATACATATTCAATACAATGTCTACCAAAATCCGAAAAATGTATTTCACGGAAATAAAACTATTTCTATGGAACTGCTGCTACTGCTAAGTCACTTCAGTCATGTCTGACTCTGTGCGACCCCATAGACGGCAGCCCACCAGGTTCCCCCGTCCCTGGAGTTCTCCAAGCAAGAACGCTGGAGTGGGTTGCCATTTCCTTCTCCAGTGCATGAAAGTGAAAAGTGAAAGTGAAGTCGCTCAGTCATATCTGACTCTTCGCGACCCCGTGGACTGCAGCCTACCAGGCTCCTCCATCCATGGGATTTTCCAGGCAATAGAACTATTTCCAATAGAACTAAAATTTCTATGGAACCACAAAAGATCCTATGTAACAATTTTGAGGGGAAAAAAAAGAACAAATTTGGAGGTATCACACTCTTTCAAAGCCATAGAAATCAAAACAGTATGGTATTACCAGAAAAACAGATACGTACATCAGTGGGACAAAATTGAGAGTCCAGAAATAAACCCATGTATTTGTATGGAAAATTAATTTAGGACAAAGGAGCAAAGAAAATATAATGGAAAAAAGGCTAGTGTCTTCAATAGGTGGTACTGGCAAAACTGTAGAGTCATGCAAAAAAAATGAAGCTCAACTACTGTTTCATATACAAAAGTCAACTGACATCATATGATATTTATCTTTCTCTGGCTGACTTGCTTCACTTAGTATAATAATCTCTAGTTCCATCCATGTTGCTGCAAATGGCATTTTTTATGGCTGAGTAATATTCCATTGTATTCATATACCATATCTTTATCCATTCATCTGTTGATGGGCACCTAGGTTGCTTAAATGTTTTGTCTATTGTAAATAGTGCTGCCACAAACATTGAGGTGCATGAGCTTTCTCCAGATATATGCATCAGAAATGAGAAAGGGGTAATTATAACTGATACCATAGAAATACAAAGAATCATAAGAGACAAGATGGGCAACAGTGTTAAGGGAAGTCACTTCTGTCATGATCTTGTTTCTCTGTGTAATTTCCATAACTATGATAATTTGAGACACTTTGCTAAAAAACTTGATCCTCGAAGAGCAGGATCTACAAGCAACTACATCCCAATAAAATGAACAACCTAGAAGAAATGGACAGATTCTTAGAAAGGTACAATTTCCCAGGAAGAAACAGAAAATATGAATAAACTTATTACCAATACTAAAATTGAATCTGTAACTTAAAACCTCCCAACAAAAGTCTAGGGACAGATGGCTTCACAGGTGAATTTTATCAAACATTTAGAGGCGAGTTAACACCTATCCTTCTAAAACTATTTTAAGATATTGCAGAAGAAGAAACACTTCTGAACTCATTTTATGAGGTCACCATTATTCTGATACCTAAACCAGACAAAGATAGCACACACAAACAAAAAAAACTGTGGGCCAATATCAGTGATTAACATAGATGCAAAAATCCTCAAGAAAGTACCAGCAAACAAAATCCAGCAATACATTAAAAGAATCATACACCATAATCAAGTGGGATTTATCCCAGGGCTGCAAGGATTTTTCAATATCTGCAAATCAATCAGCGTGATACACCACATTAACAAGTTAGAGTATAAAAACCACATGATCACCTCGATAGGTGCAGAAAAAGCTTTTGGTAAAATTCTACATCTATTTATGATAAAAACTCTCCAGAAAGTGGGCATAGAGGGGACATACCTCAACATAGTAAAGATAAATGGAATGAAAACCCACAGCTAACATCATACTCAACAGTGAAAAGCTGAAAGCATTGTCAAGTATTATTCACAATAGCCAAATGGTAGAAGCAACCCAAATGTCCACTGACAGATATACATGCAATGGCACATTATTCAGCCCAGACTTAAAAAGGAATAAAATTTTGAGATGTACTATCATATGGATGAAACCTGTAGACGTTGCGCCAAGTCACATAAATGTCACAGGACTTCCCCGGTGGTCCAGTGGTTAAGAATCCAGGTGCTAATGCAGGAGACACGGGTTTGATCCCTGGTCTGGGAAGATTCCATATGCTGCAGGGAAACTAAGCCTGTGTGCCACAATTACTGAGGCTTGTGCACCCTAGAGCCCATGCTCTGCAACAAGACAAGCCACTGCAATGAAAAGCCCATATATATAGGATCATATACCACAACTAGAGAATAGCCCCTGCTTGCCACAACTGGAGAAAGTCTGCATGCAACAATGAAGACCCAGTGCAGCCAAAGATAAACAATTAAGTTAAAAAATAAGATTCACAAAAAAGACAAATACGAGTCATATAGAGAAGTTAAATTCATAAAAATAGAAAGTAGAATGGTGGTTGCCAGAGGCTGTGGAAAGGAGAGATCAGGAGTTTGTGATTCATGGATATGAAATAATTCTGGCAGTTGGTTGCATATCAGTGTGAATACACTTAACAATACTTAAGTGTACACTTGATGATAGTTAGGATAGTAAGTTTTATGTTATATGTATTTTACCATGAATAAAAAGTTGCAGCATTATTTACAATAGTCAAGATATGAAAGCAACCTAAGTGTCCATCCACAGATGAATCTATATGAAGATATGGTATATATATTACAATGGCATAATAGCCAGAAAAAAGAATGAAATCTGCCATTTTTGACAACATGGATGGACCTGGAGGGCATTATGTAAGTGAACTAAGTCAGGTAAAGATGAATATTGTATGTTATTACTTATATGTGGAATCTAAAAATAAGTGAACAAACTAATAAAAATATCCAGAAACAGATTCATAGATACAGAGAATAAACTAGTGGTTGCCAGAGGAGAGGTATGTGAGCAATGGATGAAATAGGTAAAGTAGATTAAACAGTACATAAGTCAACTATAAGTAGATAACAGGGATGTCATGTACACATAATGAATATAGCCAATAATATTGTAACAGCTTTGTATGATTACAGATGGTAACTGGTCTTAGATCATTTCTTAATGGATAAAAATATTGAATCACTGTGTTGTACACCTGAAGCTAATATAATATTGTATGTTCATTATAACAATAAAAAGTCATGCTGATCCATCAAGACCAGTGAATTGAAATCATGTTTAGGCGATTTGAAAGCATAACAAGGTGAGAAAATTGCTTAAGCACTCATTTTGTATTGTTTACTCTAAGTACAGATACTATATTTTCTTTATTATGTATTATTTTGTAGACTTAAATTTGAATAATAAAATTTTCATTAGCACCTAAGATATAAGGAAATGGCAACCCACTCCAGTATTCTTGCCTGGAGAATCCCAGGGCCGGGGAAGCCTGGTGGGCAGCTGTCTATGGGGTCGCACAGAGTCGGACACAACTGAAGCGACTTAGCAGCAGCAAGATATAAACACTAATTAGAAATATCAATTCATCTGGTCTGAATTAAAAGGGAACACAGTAAGTCATACATATTCTTCAAGAGAATTAGTCATTTTACTCCAGCTCTTGCTGACCCATAGATTGGAGTAAAAAATACCAAGTAGATTAGTGGGGACAAATAGAGATTTCAGATATGGATCCAAGTATTGATATATATGGATTAATGATTAATACATGACAGAAGTCAACATTAAAAGAAAGCTAAGATAATGGCATCTGGTCCCATGACCTCATGGCAAATAGAAGGAGCAAAAGTGGAAGCTGTGACATATTTTATTTTCTAGAGGCTCCAAAAACACTGCAGATGGGGACTGTAGCCATGAAATTAAAAGACGCTCCTTGGAAGGAAACCTATGACAAAACTAGATAACGTATAAAAAAGCAGAGACGTCACTTTGTCAACAAAGATCTGTATAGTCAAAGCCATGGTTTTTTTCGGTAGGCATGTATGGATGTGAGAGCTGGACCAGAAAGCAAACTCCAGGAGATAGTGAAGAATACAGGAGCCTGGCGTGCTACAGTTCATAGGGTCGCAGAGTTGGACACGACTTTGCAAGGGAGCAACCACATAACAAAAGAAGTGTGCAGTGTCTGTCAGCAAAGAGTGTTTTTTATAAATAATACTGGAAAAATTAGAAATTCACGGAGCAAAACTAAACCAGCCCCTTTCCTCATGTTTTGTGTGGAAGTAACATACAGCTGGATTAATACCTTAAGTAAAACAATGCAATATGAAAGAAAAATGTGGTAGTCTTTAAAAGAAAAGCAGGGTAGTCTTTAAATAGGCAAGACCTTTATAAGATAAGTAACCCAAAAGTCACATATACACACTACTAGGTATGAAATAGATAACCAGTAAGCACCCAGTGTATAGAACAGGGAACTCTACTCAATACTCTGTACTGACCTATATGGGAAAAGAATGTAAAAAAAAAAAAGAGTAGATATATGTATATGTATAACATATATGTTTATGTATAACATATAGGACTTTGCTATACAGCAGAAACTAACATTGTAAATCAACTATACTCCAATAAAAATTAACCCCTCTCCAAATAAACTAAACTAAGTCCTCTGTAGAAACAAACAGCAAAAAGAAATCACTAAAGACAAAACCAAATGAGAAACAATAAACTGAAATATATGGCACATGTGTCAGGCAAAGATTAAATATATCTTGATCAGAGTAAATCAAACGAATGAATGGAAAAATGCATGATGTACAGGCAATTCCTGGAAGAGAAAATAAAGATGTCCAATAAACAGGCACAAATTCTTAACTTTATTATTCGTGAGGGAGCTGCAAAATGAAGCACCAGCTACCAAAGGAGCAAATCCCCTGCTGGTGAAGACGAAGAGGGAAAGAGCCGGCCGCACACTGCTGGTGGGTGTGTGGGCTATAAACTGCTAAAAGCTTTTAATGAGATAGTTATGATAATGTTTGGTAATAGTATAAAACATTTTCTTTTACTCAGCACATGCACTTTGGGGAATCAGTCCTTTGGGATCAAAAGCATCAATGCACAAAGATATATGTACAAAATGTTTATTTCAGCTTTACTTGTACTGTCAAAAAAAAAAAAAAAAAAAGAAAGAAAGAAACTGAAACCAAACTGAAGTTTCACCCAGAAGAGAAAGGAATAGTTGAATAAAGTGTGATACATTGCCGCTATCAATTACTATGCAACTATTAAAAGCAATTATATATATATATATATAGTTGACTTGGATAGATGTCCATCATATAGTAAGTGAGAAAAACAAGTCATGGAGTAAATGATTGCACTTTTGTGAAAACAACCAAGCAACCACCCATTTCTGTTTATATAACATTTTGTTCATCACTTCAAAGAAATGGACAAATGACTTTCTTCATACATTTATTAAAGCATATATACTTTTGCAATTACATTATTAAATAAATACAATTAAATGTTACACACTTGTCTTTATGTTTCTTTCCTTCTTTCTTTTTTTTAAGTTCGAGTTATCATTGAGTATCAAAGATGGAGAAGCTCTATACAGTCAGCAAAAACAAGACTGGGAGCTGACTGTGGCTCAGATCATGAACTCCTTGTTGCCAAATTCAGACTTAAGTTGAAGAAAGTAGGGAAAACCACTAGACCATTCAGGTATGACCTAAATCAAATCCCTTATGAGTATACAGTGGAAGTTAGAAATAGATTTAAGGGACTAGATCTGATAGACAGAGTGCCTGATGAACTATGGATGGAGGTTCATGACATTGTACAGGAGACAGGGATCAAGACCATCCCCATGGAAAAGAAATGCAAAAAGGCAAAATGGCTGTCTGAGGAGGCCTTACAAATAGCTATAAAAAGAAGAAAAGTGAAAAGCAAAGGAGAAAAGGTAAGATATAAACATTTGAATGCAGAGTTCCAAAGAATTAGCAAGGAGAGATAAGAAAGCCTTCCTCAGTGATCAGTACAAATAGAAGAAAACAACAGAATGGGAAAGACTAGAGATCTCTTCAAGAAAATTAGAGATACCAAGGGAACATTTCATGCAAAGATGGGCTCATTAAAGGACAGAAATGGTATGGACCTGACAGAAGTAGAAGATATTAGAAGAGATGGCAAGCATACACAGAGCTCAGTTCAGTTCAGTTCAGTCCCTCAGTCATGTCTGACTCTCTGTGACCCCATGAATCTAAGCACAACAGGCCTGTCCATCACCAACTCCCGGAGTTTACCCAAACTCATGTCCACGAGTTGGTGATGCCATCCAGCCATCTCATCCTGTCGTCCCCTTCTCCTCCTGCCCCCAATCCCTCCCAGCATCAGGGTCTTTTCCAATGAGTCAGCTCTTCACATGAGGTGGCCAAAGTATTGGAGTTTCAGCCTCAGCATCAGTCCTTCCAATGAACACCGAGAACTGATCTCCTTTAGGATGGACTGGCTGGATCTCCTTGCAGTCCAAGGGACTCTCAAGAGTCTTCTCCAACACCACAGTTCAAAAGCATCAATTCTTCGGTGCTCAGCCTTCTTCACAGTCCAACTCTCACATCCATACATGACTACTGGAAAAACCATAGCCTTGACTAGACAGACCTTTGTTGGCAAAGTAACGTCTCTGCTTTTTAATATGCTGTTTAGGTTGGTCATAACTTTCCTTCCAAGGAGTAAGCGACTTTTAATTTCATGGCTGCAATCACCATTTGCAGTGCTTTTGGAGCGTAAAAAAATAAAGTCTGTCACTATTTCCACTGTTTCCCCATCTATTTGCCATGAAGTGATAGGACCACATGCCATGATCTTAGTTTTCTGAATGTTGAGCTTTAAGCCAACTTTTTCACTCTCCTCTTTCACTTTCATCAAGAGGCTTTTTAGTTCCTCTTCCCTTTCTGCCATAAGGGTGGTGTCATCTGCATATCTGAGGTTATTGATATTTCTCCCGGCAATCTTGATTCCAGCTTGTGCTTTTTCCAGCCCAGTGTTTCTCATGATGTACTCTGCATATAAGTTAAATAAGCAGGGTGACAATATACAGCCTTGACATACTCCTTTTCCTATTTGGAACCAGTCTGTTGTTCCATGTCCAGTTCTAACTGTTGCTTCCTGACCTGCATACAGGTTTCTCAAGAGGCAGATCACATGGTCTGGTATTCCCATCTCTTTCAGAATTTTCCACAGTTTATTATGATCCACACGGTTAAAGGCTTTGGCATAGCCAATAAAGCAGAAATAGATGTTTTTCTGGAACTCTCTTGCTTTTTCCATGATCCAGTGGATGTTGGCAATTGGATCTCTGGTTTCTCTGCCTTTTCTAAAACCAGCTTGAACGTCTGGAAGTTCATGATTCACATATTGCTGAAGCCTGGCTTGGAGAATTTTGAGCATTACTTACTAGCATGTGAGATGAGTGCAATTGTGAGGTAGTTTGAGCATGCTTAGGCATTGCCTTTCTTTGGGATTGGAATGAAAACTGACCTTTTCCAGTCCTGTGGCCACTGCTGAGTTTTCTAGATTTTCTGGCATATTGAGTGCAGCACTTTCACAGCATCATCTTTCAGGATTTAAAATTGCTCAACTGGAATTCCATCACCTCCACTAGCTTTGTTCGTAGTGATGCTTTCTAAGGCCCGTTTGACTTCACATTCCAGGCTGTCTGGCTCTAGGTGAGTGATCACACCATTGTGATTATCTGGGTCGTGAAGATCTTTTTTGTACAGTTCTTCTGTGTATTCTTGCCACCTCTTCTTAATACCTTCTGCTTCTGTTAGGTCCATACCATTTCTGTCCTTTATCGAGCCCATCTTTGCATGAAATGTTCCCTTGGCATCTCTAATTTTCTTGAAGAGATCTCTAGTCTTTCCCATTCTGTTGTTTTCCTCTATTTCTTTGCATTGATCGCTGAGGAGAAGGCTTTCTTATCTCTCCTTGCTATTCTTTGGAACTCTGCATTCAGATGCTTATATCTTTCCTTTTCTCCTTTGCTTTTCGCTTCTCTTCTTTTCACAGCTATTTGTAAGGCCTCCCCAGAGAGCCATTTTGCTTTTTTGCATTTCTTTTTCTTGGGGATAGTCTTGATCCCTGTCTCCTGTACAATGTCACGAACCTCCATCCATAGTTCATCAGGCACTCTGTCTATCAGATCTAGTCCCCTAAATCTATTTCTCACTTCCACTGTATAATCATAAGGGATTTGATTTAGGTCATACCTGAATGGTTTAGTGGTTTTCCCTACTTTCTTCAATTTAAGTCTGAATTTGGCAATAAGGAGTTCATGATCTGAGCCACAGTCAGCTCCCGGTCTTGTTTTTGCTGACTGTATAGAGCTTCTCCATCTTTGGCTGCAAAGAATATAATCAATCTGATTTCAGTGCTGACCATCTGGTGATGTCCATGTGTAGAGTCTTCTCTTGTGTTGTTGGTAGAGGGTGTTTGCTATGACCAGTGCGTTCTCTTGGCAGAACTCTATTAGCCTTTGCCCTGCTTCATTCCATACTCCAAGCCCAAATTTGCCTGTTACTCTAGGTGTTTCTTGACTTCCTAGTTTTGCATTCCAGTCCCCTATAATGAAAAGGACATCTTTTTTGAGTGTTAGTTCTAAAAGATCTTGTAGGTCTTCATAGAACTGTTCAATTTCAGCTTCTTCAGTGTTACTGTTTGGGGCATAGGCTTGGATTACCATGATATTGAATGGTTTGCCTTGGAAACGAATAGAGATCATTCTATCATTTTTGAGATTGGATCCAAGTATTGCATTTTGGACTCTTTTGTTGACCATGATGGCTACTCCATTTCTTCTGAGGGATTCCTGCCCTCAGTAGTAGATATAATGGTCATCTGAGTTTAATTCACCCATTCCAGTCCATTTTAGTTTGCTGATTCCTAGAATGTCGACTCTCACTCTTGCCATCTCCTGTTTGACCACTTCCAATCTGCCTTTATTCATGGACCTAACTTCCAGGTTCCTATGCAATATTGCTCTTTATAGCGTCGGATCTTGCTTCTATCACCAGTCACATCCACATTGGGTATTGTTTTTGCTTTGGCTCCATCCCTTCATTCTTTCTGGAGTTATTTCTCCACTGATCTCCAGTAGCGTATTGGGCTACTTACTTACCGACCTGGGGAGTTCCTCTTTCAGTATCCTATCATTTTGCCTTTTCATACTGTTCATGGGGTTCTCAAGGCAAGAATACTGAAGTGGTTTGCCATTCCCTTCTCCAGTGGCCCACATTCTATCAGACCTCTCCACCATGACCCGTCTGTCTTGGGTGGCCCCACACGGCATGGCTTAGTTTCATTGAGTTAGACAAGGCTGTGGTCCATGTGATCAGATTGGCTAGTTTTCTGTGATTATGGTTGCAGTGTGTCTGCCCTCTGATGCCCTCTTGCAACACCTACTGTCTTACTCGGGTTTCTCTTACCTTGGATGTGGGGTATCTCTTCACGTCTGCTCCAGCAAAGCACAGCCGCTGCTCCTTACCTTGGACGAGGTTGCCCCTCCTGACCTTGAACATCAAGTAGCTCCTCTCGGCCCTGCTGTGCCCACACAGCTGCCACTCCTTGGACGTGGGGTTGCTCCTCTCAGCCGCCGCCCCTGATCTCGGATGTGGGGTAGCTCCTCTCGGCCACTCCTGAGAAGAACTATACAAAAAAGATCTTCATGACCCAGATAACAGTGATGATTTGATCACTCACCTAGAGCCAGACATCCTCAAATGTGAAGTCAAGTGGGCCTTAGGAAGCATCACTATGAGCAAAGCTAGTGGAGGTGATGCAATTCCAGTTGAGCTATTTCAAATCCTAAAAGATGATGCTATGAAAGTGCTGCACTCAATACGCCAGAAAATCTAGAAAACTCAGCAGTGGCCACAGGACGGGAAAAGGTCAGTATTCATTCCAATCCCAAAGAAAGGCAATGCCTAAGCATGCTCAAACTACCTCACAATTGCACTCATCTCACATGCTAGTAAAGTAATACTCAAAATTCTCCAAGCCAGGCTTCAGCAATATGTGAACCATGAACTTCCAGATGTTCAAGCTGGTTTTAGAAAAGGCAGAGAAACCAGAGATCCAATTGCCAACACCCGCTGGATCATTGAAAAGGCAAGAGAGTTCCAGAAAAACATCTATTTCTGCTTTATTGACTATGCCAAAACCTTTGACTGTGTGGATCACAATAAACTGTGGAAAATTCTGAAAGAGATGGGAATACCAGACCACCTGACCTGCCTCTTGAGAAACCTGTATGCAGGTCAGGAAGCAACAGTTAGAACTGGACATGGAACAACAGACTGGTTCCAAATAGGAAAAGGAGTATGTCAAGGCTGTATATTGTTACCCTGCTTATTTAACTTATATGCAGAGTACATCATGAGAAATGCTAGCTGGATAAAGCGTAAGCTGGAATCAAGATTGCCGGGGGAAATATCAATAACTTCAGATATGCAGATGACACCACCCTTATGGCAGAAAGTGAAGAGGAACTAAAGAGCCTCTTGATTAAAATGAAAGAGGAGAGTGAAAAAGTTGGCTTAAAGCTCAACATTCAGAAAACTAAGATCATGGCATCTCGTCCTATCACTTCATGGCAAATAGATGGGGAAACAGTGGAAATAGTGGCTGACTTTATTTCTTTGGGCTCCAAAATGGCTGCAGATGGTGTCTGCAGCCATGAAATAAAAAGACGCTTACTCCTTAGAAGAAAACTTATGACCAACCTAGACAGCATATTAAAAAGCAGAGACATTACTTTGTCAACAGAGGTCCGTCTAGTGAAGGCTATGGTTTTTCCAGTTGTCATGTATGGATGTGAGAGTTGGACTATGAAGAAAGCTGAGCACCGAAGAATTGATGCTTTTGAACTGTGGTGTTGGAGAAGATTCTTCAGAGTCCCTTGGATTGCAAGGAGATCCAACCAGTCCATCCTAAAGGAAATGAGTCCTGAGTGTTCATTGGAAGGACTGATGTTGAAGCTGAAACTCCAATACTTTGGCCACCTGATGCAAAGAGCTGACTCATTTGAAAAGACCCTGATGCTGGGAAAGATTGAAGGTGAGAGGAGAAGGGGACAACAGAGGATGAGATGGTTGGATGGCATCACTGACTGACTCGACAGACACAAGTTTGAGTAAACTCCGGGAGTTGGTGATGGACAGGGAGGCGTGGCGTGCTGCAGTCCATGGGGTTGCAAAGTGTCGGACACGACTGAGCGACTGAACTGAACTGAGCTGATCATTGAGTACATTTTACCTTTAGCTACTCATCATAATTCAACATTTCTCCAATGGAAAATTCTCCAATGGAAAAATGTGTTTGCGGCTATGTGTCAAATCACCTGGAAGGATTTTTGTTTTTTTAAGTGTAGCTGCCTCTGTCCTTTCCTCCCCCTGACCCTTCCAAGCATGGTGGGTACAAGCAGACTAGACGTGAGTGTTTTAATTTTCACGAGTGTTTCTGCTATGCCCCCTGAACCCCTGTGCTATCACCCCTGGTTGAGAACCACTGAATCTGTTAGCAACTGAGTCGTTGATTGAAGCTTAGAATCATGGCTGGGTTTTAATCAGTGCATTTTCCTAAAAAAAGTTATGTTTAATTTTTCCTGAAAGTGGAGGCATTCTAAGGAATGCCTTACAATTTCCACAAATTTTTTTGTAATTTCGTTCTCTCTGAGACCTTATGACATTTTAAAAAAGCCATATGGGGTAAGTGTTTTTAAAGCACTAAACAAATTGAGTCATAGGGAATATTTTTCTGAATCATATTGTAGTGAAGTTACCTTCAATATCTCAGCACTCGATAGTTGGTACCATATGAAAACAAACCTCTGACCCTCTTGTAGGGTTACAGTCTCCCTCTTATTCATTCTTACCAGTCCCTTGTTCCCTGCTTGCTTTGTAATCTTTATGCCTCTGACCTGAACAATTCTGTTCTGCTGTTTATAGTCTTCCCTCATTCATCTGAGCTAAGGTCAGGACTAATGTTTCATATAGCTTTTCAAGCTCTGGTCTTTGCCTTTCTCATTGATTGTGGTTCATACTTCAGTTCAGTTCAGTCGCTCAGTCATGTCCGACTCTTTGCAACCCCATGGACTGCAGCACGCCAGGCCTCCCCGTCCATCACCAACTCCCGGAGTTCACTCAAACTCATGTCCATCGAGTCAGTGATGCCATCCAATCATCTCATTCTCTGTTATCCCCTTCTCCTCCTGCTTTCAATCTTGCCCAGCATCAGGGTCTTTTCCAATGAGTCATTTCTTCACATCTGGTGGCCAAAGTATTGGAGTTTCAGCTTCAGCATCAGTCCTTCAGACTTACCTACTTGATTACATTGGTTCTTGCCTGTTCTAATAAGCTCCCAAGGTCTTTCACCTCAGTCTTGCTACTCTAACTCACCCACCTCTACCTGAATTTATCCCAGACTCACAAACAGTATCCAGATAACATGACTTTGGGGTGGCTTAGAGTTGGTCTTGCCCATGCTAGTATTTCTGAGAAAGGTGAACCAGGTATCGTCTTCCCACTAGATCTTTGACTATCAATTCCTGTGCAGATATGGGGCAATTAATTTCATCTGAGACTAATTTTCTCAAGAAATGGAGAAAAAGGCTCAGCGCTCCTGCACAACCCCATGTGAGGTTGGTTTACACTGAAAATAGAAGCATATATTGGGCTTCCCCGGTGGCTAGTGGATAAAGAATCCACCTGCAATGAAGGAGACACGGGTTCGATCCCTGGGTAGGGAAAATCCCCTGGAGGAGGAAATGGCAACCAACTGTAGTATTCTTGCCTGAAAAAACTCCATGGTCAGAGGAGCCTGGCAGACTACAATCCACAGGATCCCACAGATCGGATATGACTGAGCAGATAAGCACGCATACAGTCTTTAAATATGAAGTGAGGTTTACTTAATGGAAGAAAAAACGTGTAAGGGGATCTGGACTTAGAGAAACGCCTCCGCAGATCAGAAGAATCCTTATTTCCTCGGGATGAGGAATGGAATTCAGGTCAGAGAGTATGCTTCAAGGCGGCACACTAAAACAGGGGAAGGCGCGTAGAGTCAACCATCAGAGAAGAAAGGGAAGGACAGGAGCCCAAGTTGGCCTCCAGGTGTCAGCACTGAGTCAAAGGCAGAAGAAACCCACAGACCCGCAATGGGGCCTCCGAGACCTCTGGAGGGCGCTCTGCTGCCTGCTGCTCTTGGTAGTATTGATAGTAGGTTAGTAGTTTAGTAGTTAGTGGTGCTAGTAGTTAATTAGTAGTGTTAGTCGTTGGTGGTGCTAGTAGTTAGTAGTGTTAGTGGTTCGGAGAAGGCAATGGCACCCCACTCCAGTACTCTTGCCTGGAAAATCCCATGGACGGAGGAGCCTGATGGGCTGCAGTCCATGGGGTCGCTGAGGGTTGGACACGACTGAGCGACTTCGCTTTCACTTTGCACTTTCATGCATTGGAGAAGGAAATGGCAACCCACTCCAGTGTTCTTGCCTGGAGAATCCCAGGGACAGGGGAGCCTGGTGGGCTGCCGTCTATGGGGTCACACAGAGTCGGACACGACTGAAGCGACTTAGCAGCAGTGTTAGTGGTTAGTTAGTGGTGTTAGTAGTGTTCGTATTCAGTTGGTGGTGCTAGTAGTTAGTAGTGTTAGTTGGTAGTGTTAGTGGTTGGTTAGTAGTGTTAGTAGTTAGTTAGTTGGTAGTGTTAGTGGTTGGTTAGTAGTGTTAGTGGCCTGCTGTGTGTGCCCTGAACATCTCGTGCCTGATCCGGAGGGCAGACCTTGAAGCAGGATGCTCTGCGTGCCAGGCTTCCGAGGCCCAGGAAGGGAGGTGCAGAGGGGCTGTGACCCCCTCTGCAGCCAGGCCTCCAGGGAAAAGGGAAACCCAAGGGAGGGGTGGAAGTGGCAGCTTCAGAGAGGGGAGGAGGCAGGGTCCCGTGTCTTACAGCAAAGGGAGGGAAGGAGAGCCTGGGCGACAGGCTGGGCCTGTGCCAGTCTGTGGGCTGCGGAGGGAAGCAAGGCCCCGAGAGCTGACGGGCCAGCTTCTGACCGATAAGGAGGTGAGCCGTCCCAGGGGCCCCTGTCACGAGGCCCGCCCGGCCCTCTGAAGACCAAGAGGGCCCGAATGCCACCACCCAGAAGGTCTCATGGGTGCAGTGCTCCCTCCAACGTCCTGCCTCTGTGAGCAGAGGGAGCAGGGCTGGGCCCTGCCTGCGGCCTCTGCTCACCTGGCTCAGACACAGGGGGAGGGTCCCCCAGCCTGAAGCCACCTGCTCTGGGCCCCACTTTCCGACACTCCAGCTGTGGTTCTGAAGTTGTGTGCCTCACAAAAGCCTCTGCAGACCTGGTGACCGCTGCGGGGAAATGCTCCGGAGCTGCTTTTACATATTCAAGGGGATTTATGTCCACACAACCTCCCGTCCTTCCCCTGAACCCCCGGAGCTCAGAACCCCTCCTTTATTCTCCTCCCAACTTGAGTTCGGCTCTCAGCCGCAGTGTCGCCTCTGGGTGTCGTTCCCCATAGTGGCCGCTAGATGGTGACAGAGACCTGCCTGGACGCCTCGCCTCTCTTCCAGGGCTAAGGGTAGCTTTTCACAGGTCAAGTTCGTCCCTATCTGGTGAGTGAAACTAGGGCTCAGGACAAATGGCACCCCCGTATCTTCCCCTCATCTCTCACACACATCTCTGAGTGAATGAAGGCTGAACAAAACCACTTCCTGCTCTACCCGGGACACTCCACCCTTTAGCATCCTGTCCCCTCCCTGATCACACAGTGTATGACTCCCTCCAGCAATAATATCAGCAAGGATAGATGCTGCGAATGCAGCTGTCTTTGGCTGTCCCTGTGTTCCCCGGACCTACTGCCCTCCTCCCTCACGGTGTAAAAGACGGGCGTCCATGTTCCTTTTTTTTTTTTTTAATTTTATTTTTAAACTTTACATACTTGTATTAGTTTTGCCATGTTCTTTTTGACCTCAGCATAACCCAGCCAACAACTACTGTGGGCTGGGCTAAGGACACGGACCACATCTTGGTAGCTGTGTGACTTTCGGCTAGTTACTTAACCTCTCTGTGCCTATGTGTCCTCATAAATACAAGGAGAATTGCAATAGTACCTACCTCGTGGAGTTATGGGAACAAAATGAATCTGTACTTCTAAACGGATACCTAGCATATATGTTAGCTCCTCTAATTTGTCATCTTGGACTCTCATAGTAAGGCCACAGAAATTACCCCTCTCTTTTTTTAAATGGCATTTCCCATTTAGAGCTGCTGGGTTTTGTCTTTGGGCTTTGTCCCTGGTTTCATAAACTGTGTCTGGTGGTTGCTAGGTGCTCTGTGCTCCTAGTTTTCTTCAAAGCCCTGCTGTTGGTGTAGTTGCTGCCATGCTCTGGGTTGAGACAGGCCCGGCAGCATATTATTTGAGTCCCAATGTTGTCTGGGAACATATGAAAGTAGAAACTCCCTCCACCCACAGATAGAAAGCCATTCCGTCTGGTGTAAATATTTGACCCTGGAGCACAGTTTTAGGGCCCATGCATAAAATGCTGCTTCTGGGACACGAGCCAGGCTCCCACTGGGCAGGTGCTATGCACACTCAAGGGTACAATGCTGCTTGATAATGACCAGTCAAAGTCCCCAGGGTTTCCCAAAGGCTGACCTGCTGCATAGAATTGTGCACAAAGTTCAGGGTGGCCTGAAATTTTCTTCTTGTGTCTGATTTGTATATTCTTACTGCTTTTTTTTCTTTTACAAAATTGAGATATTATTCACATACCATAACATTTACCCTTTTAGAATGCACAATACTGTGGTTTTTTTTTAGCATATTCACAAAGCTTTGCAACAACTGTCACTGTCTAATTCTAGGACTTTCCATCACCCCTGAAAGAAACCCCATATCCATTACATTCTCATTCCCAGTTTCCCACCCCTACCCCCAACTCCTGACAACCACTGATTTGCTTTCTGTCTCTATGGATTTGCCTGTTCTTGACATTGCATATGAATGGAATCATAAAATATGTGGCATTTTGTGTCTGACTTCTTACACTTAACATGACATTTTAGAAGTTCATCCATGTAGTAGCCTGGATCAGTACTTCATTTCTTTTTATGGCTGGTAAATGGATGAAAAAAAAATGTGTCTTTTGAGGCATGTGAGTAGGGAGGGCAGATCTAACATTCAAGGACTGATGGAACAAAGCCCTCTACAACATATCCCTTCTGTTTCCAGGCCAGGATCATATGTCTTCTCAATTCTGCCATTTTCAGATCAGTTTTTGTTTTCATACATTTGTGATATGGCAACTCAATTCCTCACCTTCACCCCAACTGCTTAACATTGGCATCGGAAAGATAAGGCAGGTACTTACCCAAATCCTATTCTCTGAGTTCTGGGATGGCCTAAATTTCTCAGGATAAATCACTTTGCCAGCCCAGTTCTAGCCCAGACTTGCCTTTCTAAACAGAGAATAGGCTGTTGAAGCCCCTGCTTGTGGGTCATTGTACACACCAAGTCCTGGGACAGAGCCACCAAGGTGGGGGGCAGCCCTTTCCTTAGAAAACATTTGCTGCCTGTCCCCCCTCCCCCATCGACTTCCTACCCACCACTAAGCTTCTTTGCCCTCACCCACTTGTGGAAGTGAATTGATCTTCCTCAGTCCTGGTTCTGGGCCTGGGTGCAATGATGACCACAAGATGCTGATGTAGAGCTTAGCTGGAGTCTCCCTTGTGTCTCCTGGGGTTGAGCAGCCATTTGATTTGACTCAGTTTCATTCATGCCCCAGCATGTATGAAACACCTACTATGTCATGGCTCTCTGCAAAGATCTTCCTTTGGGTCACAGAGTTCACGGAATGACTCAAGCTACAATATATGAGATTTGAACTCTACAAATGAACAGCCTCGACGTTCCCTAACCTTATTCTTTCCTCCAAAGGGATAAATTAGAGAAATGGAGCCTCCTACAGTGAGCATTGTAAGAGCCCTGAGCACACCTATGTCGGTTTTCTTTTCCAGCATCTTGGCCTCTCCCTTCTAACACCACATGTCATTTTGCTTTTCATATTATCGTTGTTGTTCAGTTGCTCAGTTGTGTCTGACTCTTTGCGACCCCGTGGACTGCAGCATGCCAGGCTTTCCTATCCTTCACTATCTCCTGGAGTTTGATCAAACTCATGTCCATTGAGTCAGTGATGCCATTCAACCATCTCATCCTCTGTCACCCTCTTCTCCTGCCTTCAATCTTTCCCAGCATTAGGGGTTTTTCTAATGAGTCAGCTGTTCATATCAGGTGGCCAAAGTATTGGAGTTTCAGCACCAGTCCTTCCAATGACTATCCAGGGTTGATTTCCTTTAGAATTGACTGGTTTGATCTCCTTGCAGTACAAGGGGCTCTCAAGAGTCTTCTCCAGCAGCACAGTTCAAAAGCATCAATTCGTCAGCTCTCAGCCTTTTTTATGGTCTACCTCTTACATCCATACATGGCTACTAAAAACTATACCATAGCTTTGACTGTATGGACCTTTGTCAGCAAAGTGATGTCTCTGCTTTTTAATATGCCATCTAGGTTTATCATAGCTTTCCTTGCAAAGAGCAAGTGTCTTTTAATTTTGTGGCTGGAGTCACTGTCTGCAGTGATTTTGGAGCCCAAGAAAATAAAATTTGTCACTCCTTCCATTTTTTCCTTATCTATTTGCCATGAAGTGATGGGACCAGATGCCATGATCTTACTTTTTTGAATGTTGAGTTTTTTCATTCTCCTCTTTCATCCTCATCAAGAGGCTCTTAAAAAAAGAAAAATAGATTCTTTGTTTCCTCTTCGCTTTCTGCCATTAGAGTGATATCATCCGCATATCTGAGGTTGTTGATATTTCTCCCGGCAATCTTGATTCCAGCTTGTACTTCATCCAGCCTGGCATTTCACATGATGTACTCTGCATATACGTTAAATAAGCAGGGTGACAGTATACAGCCTTGACATACTCCTTTCCCAATTTGGAACCAGTCCATTGCTCCATGTCCGGTTCTAACTGTTGCTTCTTGACCTGCATACAGATTTCTCAGGAGGCAGGTAAGGTGGTCTGGTATTCCCATCTCTTTAAGAATTTTCCACAGTTTATTGTAATTCACACTGTCAAAGCCTTTAGCATAGTCAGTGAAGCAAAAGCAGATGTTTTTTCTGGAATTCTCTTGCTTTTTCTATGATCCAGCGGATGTTGACAATTTGATCTCTGGTTGCTCTGCCTTTTCTGAATCTATCTTGTGCATCTGGAAATACTGTTGAAGCTTAACTTGAAGAATTTTGAGCATTACCTTGCTAGCATGTGGAATGAGCACAATTGTATGGTAGTTTGAACATTTTTTGGCATTGCCTTTCTTGGGATTGGAATGAAAACTCACATTTTCTAACACTGTGCCCATTGCTGAGTTTTCCAAATTTGCTGACATTGAGTGCAGCACTTTCATAGCATCATCTTTTAGGATTTGAAATAGCTCAGCTGGAATTCCATCACCTCCACTAGCTTTTGTTCATAGTGATGCTTTTTAAGGCCCATTTGACTGTCTGGCTTTAGATGAGTAACCACACCATTGTGATTATCCAGGTCATTAAGTCTTTTTTTGTATAGTTCTGTGTATTCTTGCCTCCTATGCTTAATCTCTTCCACTTCTGTAAAGTCCTTGCTGTTTCTGCCCTTTATTGTGCCCATCTTTGCATGAAATTCAAATATTATATCATATCATACCTAAAATTGGCTCTCCTGGGTCTCTCTGTGGGTCTAGTGGCCCCACAAATGCTCATGTGCAATTGTGGACCATAAGCTTGTCCATGGGCTCAGGATAGAGTCTTGAGGTTCAAATATTGTATATTGCAATATTTTCAAGGATAGCAGCCATGCAGTCCTGATATTTTATTTATACATTATGCCAATATTTTTGAGTACCTCCTTCTTGCCAGGCACTGTGCTTAATTATTTATAGGCAATAGTGAGTTAAAACAGTGTCCACATGCTCTTGGAACTTCTTTCACTTCCAGCTGTGCTAGGTACAGTGTTTAGTATATATTAGAATTTCAGTCATTGTTTGCATGATCATTTGTTTATATGAAAGATTGTAATTATTTTCAAGACATGACAATGATTTTCATTTTGAACCATTCTATTAAATTGTCTGAGTGGCTAAATACATTAATAACACTTTCAGTGAGCTTCAGAGGTTTGACTAAAGGACATATATTAATAGATTTAAATGTTAGTAAATCCTATTAGGAGGATTACCAAGGGGAATTTCAAAAGATGGTTACTAAGGGAGGTGAAGGGTCCTTTAACATCAAAGGCAAGAACTTTTGCAATGCTTGGTACTACTGTCTTTAACATACTGGTGATACAATTTATTGGCCAGAACAGATTGTAGCTTTTCTGTAAATTAGATGGCTTGTTTAATCTTATTTTCTGTTAGAGTGAATCTACTCTGATAAAGTACAACTTTGGGTCTATAAAATTCTGCCCAAGCCTAGCCATCTCTCTAAAGAATTCCATAGATGTAGCTGTCTTATCTAGCCCTGGCGGGGAGAAGAATGAGAAAATTCACAACTGTTACTAATATTTCACCTTATGTCACACAGAAGCCACAGACGAGTCAGTGTATACACTCAGGAAAAGCACTGGGTTTTGTGTGAAAATATTTGAGTTCAAGCCTTGCCTGTTGCACTTATTAAATGTTTAACCACACTAAGAATAAATATTTTATAGACATATTCAGTTCAGTCGCTCAGTCGTGTCCGACTCTGTGACCCCATGAACTGCAGCACACCAGGCCTCCCTGTCCATCACCAACTCCCGGAGTCCACCCAACCCACGTCCATCGAGTCGGTGATGCCATCCAACCAGCTCATCCTCTGTCGTCCCCTTCTCCTCCTGCCCTCAATCTTTCCCAACATCAGGGTCTTTTCAAATGAGTCAGCTCTTTGCATCAGGTGGCCAAAGTATTGGAGTTTCAGCTTCAACATCAGTCCTTCCAATGAATACCTAGGAGTGATCTCCTTTAGGATGGACTGGTTGGATCTCCTTGCAGCCCAAGGGACTCTCAAGAGTCTTCTCCAACACCACAGTTTAAAAGCATCAATTCTTCGGTGCTCAGCTTTCTGTATAGTCCAACTTTCACATCCATACATGACCACTGGAAAAACCATAGCCTTGACTAGACAGACCTTTGTTGACAAAGTAATGTCTCTGCTTTTGAATATGCTATCTAGGTTGGTCATAACTTTCCTTCCAAGGAGTAAGCGTCTTTTAATTTCATGGCTGGAGTGATCATCTGAAGTGATTTTGGAGTCCATAAAAATAAAGTCAGCCACTGTTTCCACTGTTTCCCCATCTATTTCCCATGAAGTGATGGGACTGGATGCCATGATCTTCGTTTTCTGAATATTGAGCTTTAAGCCAATTTTTTTCACTCTCTTCTTTCACTTTCATCAAGAGGCTTTTTAGTTCCTCTTCCCTTTCTGCCATAAGGGTGGTGTCATCTGCATATCTGAGGTTATTGATATTTCTCCCGGCAATCTTGATTCCAGCTTGTGCTTCCTCCAGCCCAGCATTTCTCATGATGTACTCTGCATATAAGTTAAATAAGCAGGGTGACAATATACAGTCTTGACATACTCTTTTTCCTATTTGGAACCAGTCTTGTTCCATGTCCAGTTCTAACTGTTGCTTCCTGACCTGCATACAGGTTTCTCAAGAGGCAGGTCAGGTGGTCTGGTATTCCCATCTCTTTCAGAATTTTCCAGTTTGTTGTGATCCACACAGTCAAAGGCTTTGGCATAGTCATATTGGAAGGACCAAATAAGATGATTCATGGAAAAGTGTTTTGTAAAATAGCAAACTGAAGTCTAAGATCTACCATTGTTAAAAATTGTACCAGATTAATTAATTAATTAGTTAAGCAAATGTTTACCAGGTACCTACTCTGTGCTCTCTGCTAGGCACACAACAGTGATTTCAACGTCTTAAACTCTAGCAACAAACAGTCTATTTGGGAGGCACGTGTATGAACAAAGACGGTCATCAAACATCATGCTGTGATAGAACAGAGAATACAGCATGCCTGGCCAGGCAGACCTGTGTGATGGCACGACAGGAGAGTGCAATTTTTAAGAACGTAGATATCCACGTAAATACTGGCCTACTTATGTGACCTAAGTTCTCTGTGTGTAAGTTTCCTTATCTGGGAAGAGGGGATAATCTTGGTATGTAATTTACGGGATTATTGCAGAGACTGAGTGAATACATTACATGCCAAGCACCTAGGACAGCACAGGGTAACGACTATCAATACCAAAGTTTTAGTTGTGTGTGTTTCGTGTTTTTTAAATTCTCTCTAGCAGCAGTGTCAAGTACAGTTGCATAGAAGATATGACCTATGGACTTCACCTTGAGTGATGAGTAGTTTTTTGCCAGGTGGACCTAGAGAACAAAGGAACAGAAAATGGTGAATTTCAGAGGCTCATGAGAAGATGTACAGAAGGAAACATACAAGATCCTGCAAGTAGATCATGGTAGCTGAGAGGAACCTCAAAATGAGGAAAAGAACAAAGAAAGTGGTTGTAGAGATGGCAGGAGCTGCAGCATGAAGGTCATTGTTCACCAGGTTTCAGTGTTTAGACTTTCTGGTGATCGGGAGTGGATATGGGGATTGAATAGAAGGGAAGTGTGTAGGAACACCCTTAAGGCTTGTGACCCTTGAAGCTGGAGTTATGGTGCTGACGACCAAGAAGTATAGGAGTGTGTCTTAGCCTGAGTTCACTGGAAAACAGAGACTGAAGCAAAGCTTTTGTGCTAAGGGCTTATCAAGGGTTGCAATGCCAGAGCAGTTAGGAGTGGGCAGAGAGAGGAAATAAGGCAAGGAGGGAGAGAAAGCAAGTACAAAGTAGCACTTCCAGGGATTCCTGCAGTTTCATGAGAAAACACCACTGGTCGCTGGTTCACAGTGGATGTGTCTGGATAAGCACTGTGGAACCGCTGCACCCTGGTTCAGCTGATTAACTCCCTTGAGCTTGTAGTTGTGTTCCTCCTCTCCATCTTTCAAGTAATCATTGGAGAGTCAGAACCCACAGCCCATGGAATATCATTTCATTTAAGGCTGGAAGAAGTGGAAAAAGCCAGAGTTTCCATGAGTCTGATAGGGTCAGACTTGGTACTGAAGCTGCTGTCATTTCCATCAAATCAGGCATGAAGGGGCCCTAGTGGAACCTAGATCTCAGCCCAAGGAAGGCCATGAGAGTCAGTGACATTACAAGACAAGGTGATAATGGTAGTAGCCACAGATCACCTTTGAGCAAATGGCCCAGGACCTGGCAGGTCAAGCACTCCTCTTGTGTAAACTGAAGACAAGCATAAATTCAGGATGACATCATCTGCCCCTTGATACTATCACTTGGAATCCCTGTTTCTTTCCTGCATGAGGGAGCATTTCTTCAAAATGGCGGCCATTTATACTTTTTGGAAAAGGTCTAAGAGGGTTAAATGGCACCCCACTCCAATATTCTTGCCTGGAGAATCCCATGGATGGAGGAGCCTGGTGGGCTACGGTCCATGGGGTTGCGAAGAGTCGGACACGACTGAGCGACTTCACAAGAGGGTTATTACACCAAGATACAGTTCCTGCTCTTCTATCTCACCCCAGAAACTTAATTTATACCAATCGTCTCCCTATATGACCACCATTTTAGTATTGTCCTCACAATAAACCAGCATCTTGGCTAATTTCGGTTTCTTGCTGGTGAGAGGACCCTGACCTTCATCCTGGAGGGGTTTGAGCACTCCGTTGCCTTTTCCTTTTCGGGCCATGGTTGCTACAATTAGGTATTCAGTTATTATTGAGAATAGATACATTAAGAAATGTTTCAGTTGATATCCTGAGTTCCAAAAGTAATTCTCCCTATCTCTGTGTAAGTAGTGACTCTAGTGACATAAATTAGGGTGATGACCTTAGTATAACAATTTGTTTCTTTGCTTGTTGTTCCACTGACCTTAGGAATGTCCTATCTTGCCCAAGGTTGCAAGATAGAAATTGCAATTTCTGGTTCAGTGAAACATTTACTGTGGGTGTCAGCAAGTGAAAGTAGCCCCCTACCACACTTTGGCTCCTGAATCTAAGGTTTCCAGCTTTTCAAGAAAATCATATATTGATGATGGATTCAGTGATTGTACTACATCTAAAGAGGCTGTGACTGAGCTGGTGCCTTAGCTCATTTATGTACCATTGTTTTAAGCTTGCTGATTCTAGCTGATGAGATACTTGGTAACTCCAAGGATTATCATGTTCATAAGCCCATTGTTGCATCTCCTTTGCTGTAATGTAGGTTGTCTGGTATTGGACATTTTTGTGCACAATTCAATGCCAGTGGATCAGAAATTTTCTCAGTTCTTGCTTGGTGGGGAGGATGGAGGTTCTACAGACAAAGATGGCAAACACCTATCTTATATGTATCTGTTCAGGTAGAGGTTAACTGATGCTCTGTCTAAACTGGAAGGAGTCTGTTGTAATTGCCCTTCTACCATTTGTCTGGCTGACCTACCCAAGGAATGATGCCATATTGGGTTCTACTAGTAGAAGTTTGGAATACTCAGCAGTTGCAGAAGAATTCACCTTTTTCAAAGGGAGCTCATGTGCTTGGGCTCATGCACGCATAGCTGGCATCCTTTTTTCAGGAGCACATTGTGTAAGTAGTGGAGTAGCTGAGGAGAGACATGGGCTGAGATCCACATCATGAGTAAGTCTCTTGTCTGCGTGATTGTTATGAAATTTCTCTGCAATGTATATTATCTGGTGGATATTAACTTGAGACATAGAGATATGTGTTTTATGTCTGTTCCCATAGATTCATCCATATACCCCTTCCTTATACTCAATCCTCCAATTTTGGT
The DNA here is from genome assembly GCF_029378745.1 of Bos indicus. Classification (NCBI taxonomy): domain Eukaryota; kingdom Metazoa; phylum Chordata; class Mammalia; order Artiodactyla; family Bovidae; genus Bos; species Bos indicus. The sequence continues at coordinate 15,717,109 of NC_091789.1, read as the reverse complement.
CATGGAATAGTGTTGTAACATGGCAGCAGAAGTCTATTTCTGGTGCCAAACTACTGTGCTGCCCTGTCTATAAATTAGGACTTTGTGATTCCCTCCTCTCACAGTTGGTTTCAGAGATCTCATGAGGCCACTGATGTGAGTTGAAGAATAGGCGTTAATGGAACAAAGTTAGGTGACATGGGCATCTGGGCCATCTACTCATGTAGTTGATTCATACGTTCTGGACCTGCCTGAATCTAGTTCCAAATGCATTAATTCATTGTACAGGGGGTTAAATGGATAGCTGTTATAATTACCCCAACTTATGTCGTGGTGCCTCTAACACCATGGTGTTCTCATGATGGGCATCTCTCTTTGCAAATTCTTTTGGTATCCTCTGGTCAGGTGTCCAGTCTCGACCAGGGCACAGTAATTCAGCAGAATACATTTTGTAAACAGTGTTTCTGTACTGCGGAAGGTGTGTGCTTTCTTTAGAGTCCTAGGTGTCTGTTTTTTTATTTTTAAAAGATTTTATTGAAGTATATTTGAGTTCCAATGTCCTGTTAATTTCTGCTGTATAGCAAAGTGACTCAGGTATCAGATACACACACACACAAACACACTTGTTATTTTTCATATTATTTTCCATTATGGCTTATCACAGGATATTTAATATTGTTCCCTGTGCTATACAGTAGTACCTTGTTGTTTATCCCTTGGTGACTATTTTATGACTCTCCTATTGTGGCCAAATAGCCACTGTTCCTCTCTCTTGGTTCTAAGAGCTACAAAGTGCAGCAACGTGCCCTTTACTTTAGAAAAATATTGTGTCTTTCAAGACAATCCCCCTACTAAAACTTCACCAATATGGCAGGCCCCCAAAACTTTTGAGGTTTCTTTATCACCTTTTGGTATACAAGCAAACCCCTAAAAAATTTAACACTATGGTAGGTCCAAAAATCTTTATAGAACTTATTTCCCACCTTTTGGTATACATGTCTTATTCAGGGTATTTGTCATTTCCAGATTATCAAGTTCAATTAGCATAAGGTAGGCCATAATGATATTCTGAGGAATTTCAAGATATTCAGGGTCAAGATATTCATGATATTATATCAAAGAGCAAGAGAGTTAACATAGCACTTGGGCAAGAAAATGTATGCACTCTGCTACTTTTGACACAAAAAAGTGAATTGCTTTCAGTCTTCCCTGCTCATGTGGGTCACAAAGGAAGCATTCTGTCTAATCAATAGCTTTATACTAAGTGCCTGAGATTAAGTTGAACTGCCTTCATAAAATAGCACATCCAGCATAGCAGGGCTCCAGTTTTGTTAGGCTTATAATAGTTCACTATCACCAGGCATGAACCACCTGATTTTGTAGGGGTAAATTTGGAGAACTGAGAGAATTATAATAAGATCCTTCTAGCCTATCTTTGAAATCTTTGATGCTGATACCAGTTTCTGCAGTTCCTTTGGCAATGTGGTGTTTCTTCTGGTTTGGATTTCTGGAAGGGGAATAAAACCCTCTAATGGGGGTTTTCATTTGGCCCTTCCTATTTTGATAGTCCTTAATCCAGAGGCCAGAGAAGCGATGGGAGAGATCTTGTAGAATCTAAGAATGTGCATTCCAATTATACATCCAGAGACAGAGAAATAGCCAGTATGGGTGTGTGGGCTTGTTGACTCATTGTCAGATGGGCATTGCTTTCTGGACCAGGTTTTGCATTAGGTTGACTCACATGGAAACATTCTGGCTTGAAGGGTTCACTTTTAGGCCCTACAGATTCATACCTAAATATCCATGACCTCAAACTCTCAAACCAGAGGAAGTATATGAATTAAATATAGCACTTGAAGAGCATATATCTTTCTTGCATGTGCCTACACACGGTCTTCTCATTGAAAGCCATTGTGAGTTTCACACTTGCATTTTCTACACCAACCAGCACCACTTGGACATCAGGGCCTGGTGTGTATCAGGAGGGACTGCATGATCTGTAGGATAGCCTTGAGTTAGACTGAGATCATTCTGTGGTTTCTGTCCACAGGTAGGGCTAACCAGTGTGCACCATCGAGTAAGAGATTTGTGCTGGTTATTCTGTCGCGTCCACTGCACCTGGCCCTGTTGGAAACTCTAGAGCCGACCCTAGGTCTATTGTTGAGTTCAATAGGTTGCAAAATGCGATCACATTCCACTTCTAGCTCCTCATTTCTTTACACACAGCTCCCAAATTCTTATAACCATTTTTTCCAGAGCTCACTCATTTCTCACACATTTATATTCCATCTGAATAATCAGAGATAGTAAACTGGAATATTTATTGCAGAGTGTCTGCTTCTTGTCACCTTCAAGACCCACTGGAGAAAGAACTGAAAGTGATATGAATAGTGATGACAATTCTCATGAGCATACTTCTAAGGTATGATTTGTGTCATACTGCAAGTTTCCACCTCATCATGACTCTCAAGCCTACCAGAAATAGAGCTATTTTAAAAGCAAATAACTAAATGTATTTCTACTTTGAACTTCAATTTTGACAAAGAGGCAGAAATGTAGGAGAAGGCAGTGGCACCCCACTCCAGTACTCTTGCCTGGAAAATCCCATGGACGGAGGAGCCTGGTAGGCTGGAGTCCATGGGGTCGCTTAGAGTCGGACACAATTGAGCAACTTCACTTTCACTTTTCACTTTCATGCATTGGAGAAGGAAACAACAACCCACTCCAGTGTTCTTGCCTGGAGAATCCCAGGGACGGGGGAGCCTGGTGGGCTGCCGTTAATGGGGTCTCACAGAGTCGGACACGACTGAAGTGACTTAGCAGCAGCAGCAGTAGCAGAAATGTAACTGCAGTCATGTTGAGGTTTCCAAGCCCTATCCCCAGGTTGCATTTCCCCCTCCCCTCAGGCCCTGGGAATCACTCTTTTGCTTTCTGTTTCTGTAAATTTGGCTACTCTAGACACTCATGTAGGTGGAACAGAACACTGTTTTTCTGTGACTGGATTATTTAGCAGCATAATGTCTTCAAGGTTCATCCATGCTGAAGCATGTGAAAGATTTTTTTCTTTTAAAGGACAAATAATATTCCATTCTTTGTATATATTGCATTTTAATTCTCCATTGATCCGTTGGTGAACATTTGGGTTGTTTTCCCTTTTGGCTGTTGTGAACAATGCATCAATGTATACGGTGTGCCATTATTTCTTCAAGACCTTTCTTTCATGGTTTTTGGATATATACCCAGGAGTGGGATTGCTGGATCATGTGATAGTTCTGCTTTTAACTTTGAAAAAACCACCATACTGTTTTCTATAGCTGCTTTACCATTTTACATTCCCACCAACAGTGAACAAGGCTTCCAGTTTCTCCACATTCTTGCCAGCACTGGTTTTTTTTTATTTTATTTTTAAATGATAAGTATCCTATGGTATGTGAGGTCTTCATGCTACTCTTGTTTCTCCTCTTCAGTATATGAAAAGAGGTTTCATTTCAGAGTTCATCGTGGGAAACTCAGAGTTGTGGTGCTACATACTCACATCATCTGCTTCCTAACAGAATGAGCAGAGTTGACCATCTCATTCACAGGCCTCAACATTTCCCCAGTCTCAAAAATGCACCAGGGGGATAGCAATACAGGCATCAGATTCACCATCTTAATCTGGATTCAAATTTATGCTTATGATAAGGGTGAGCAAGATTTGATTGGGGTACAAAATGGGGGTTTCACATTCAATTTTAGATGCTTTTTACAATGTCCTCTAAAGCAATGTATGTATGTTTACAGTCTTTGTTTCATTCACTGTGCAAAATGTAATATCTGAAATATATAAAATGCTCAGCAAATGCTTAGTTATCAGTTAGGTGGGAGAGAGAGAGGGGGAAAATAATAGGAAAGAGAGTTAAATAGAGTGAAAAAGAGGCAGGGAGAAATGGTAGAAGGAATAAAATGAGGAACAGGGAAGGAAGGAAGGAAAGAGAGGAGGGAAGGAGGGAGAAAGGAAAGAAAGATGGAAAATAAGTCTATTGGCCACACTTTCTAGGTATGGAATCTGGTTAAACTTTTTAAAAAGTGTCACACAGGTGATTTTGGAGCGTTGTCAGTTTAAAAAAAAACTGGTATGGTCTGAGATGATAATAAGTCCCGGAAAGATAAAGTCTCTGAAAAATAACAACATTTAAGTAATGGGGAGAGAAGTTCAGTTCAGTTCAGTCACTCAGTCATGTCTGACTCTTTGCGACCCCATGAATCGCAGCACGCCAGGCCTCCCTGTCCCATCACCAACTCCCTGAGTTCACTCAGACTCACGTCCATCGAGTCCGTGATGCCATCCAGCCATCTCATCCTCTGTCATCCCCTTCTCCTCCTGCCCCCAATCCCTCCCAGCATCAGAGTCTTTTCCAATGAGTCAACTCTGCATGAGTACTGGAGTTTCAGCTTTAGCATCATTCCTTCCAAAGAAATCCCAGGGCTGATGTCCTTCAGAATGGACTGGGTGGATCTCCTTGCAGTCCAAGGGACTCTCAAGAGTCTTCTCCAACACCACAGTTCAAAAGCATCAATTCTTCGGCGCTCAGCCTTCTTCACAGTCCAACTCTCACATCCATACATGACCACTGGAAAAACCATAGCCTTGACTAGACGGACCTTTTTGGCAAAGTAATGTCTGCTTTTGAATATGCTATCTAGGTTAGTCACAACTTTCCTTCCAAGGAGTAAGCGTCTTTTAATTTCATGGCTGCAAGATTCCAGTAAAAGAGGAGGAAAAGCAACAGCTATGGAGAGAAGAGTAAAACCATGAGATAGTGATGCCATTGAGCTCAGGCAAGAGAAAACGTGTAGCAAGTCGTATTCAACAACCATCTAAGGTTGTGAAAGGTCAAATAAGGTTAGACTGAGGTATGCTCACTCACAGTAGTAATATGAGAGATATTTTTGAACTCTTCCAGAGCTATTGTCTTTGAAGTATGAGCATTAAAGTAGTAGATTTGGAGTAAATGGGAGTTGAGTAATCTGAGCAAGTGTAGACATTTTACTTAAGAAGCCAGTAGAGGCTGAGAGGTTGAAATTACAGAAAATTCTCTGGGCTTTTTATCTTGTTTCATTGATCTATATCTCTCTTTTTTTGTGTGCCAATACCACACTGTCCTGTTGTTACTATAGGTTTCCTGAAGTCAGGAAAGTTGATTTCTCTAGCTCTGTTTTTCTTTTTCAAGATTGTTTTGATTGCTTGGGATCTTTTGTATTTCCATACAAATTGTGAGATTTTTTGTTCTAGTTTTGTTGCCCTTGGTGATTTGATAGGGATTGCATTGAATCTGTAGAGTGCTTTGAGTTAGTATAGTCATTTTCATTGATTCTTCCAATCCAGGAATATCTCTCCATCTGTTCATGTCATCTTTGATTTCTTTCATCAGCATCTTGCAGTTTTCTGCATCCAGATCTTTTGTCTCGTTAGGTAGGCTTTTTCCTAGGTGTTTTATTCTTTTTGTTGCAGTGGTGAATGAGATTGTTTCCTTAATTTTATTTCTGATTTTTCATTGTTAGTGTATAGGAATGCAAGGGATTTCTGTGTATTGATTTTTAAAATTTTTAATTTATTTTTAATTGAAGGATAATTGCAATATTGTGTTGGTTTTTTTGCCATATACCAACACTGTATACTGATTTTGTATCCTGTGACTTTACTAAATTTATTGATTAGCTCATAATTTTCTGATGATATCTTTAGGATTTTCTATGTATAGTATCATGTCATCTGCAAACAATGAGAGTTTACTTCTTCTTTTCCAATATGGATTCCTTTTGTTTCTTTTTATTCTCTGATTGCCATGGCGTAGGACTTCCAAAATGATGTTAAATAATAGTGGTGAGAGTGGGCACCCTTGTCTTGTTTCTGATCTTAGAGAATATACTTTCAGTTTTTCACCCTTGAGAATAATATTTGCTGAGGATTTGTTGTATATGGCCTTTATTATGTTGAGATAGGTTCCTTCTATGCTGATTTTCTGGAGCTTTTTTTTTATATAAATTTTATATAAATTTTGTTAAAAGCTTTTTCTGTAACCACTGAGATTATCCTATGGTTTTTATCTTTCAATTTGTTAATATGGTATATCACATTGATTGATTTGCATATGTTGAAGAATCCTTGCATCCCTGGGATAAACTCCCCTTGATAATGGCATATGATCCTTTTCAATGTGTTGTTGCATTCTGTTTGCTAGCATTTTATTGAGGATTTTTATATCTATGTTCATCAGTGATATTGGTCTGTAATTTTCTTTGTTGTGTAATATCTTTGTCTAGTCTTGGTATCAGGGTGATGATGGCCTCATAGAATAAGCTTGGAAGTGTGCCTCCCTCTGCAATTTTTTGGAAGAGTTTGAGAAGGATGGGTATTAGCTCTTCTCTAAACATTTGGTAGAATTTGCCTATGAAGCCATCTGGCCCTGGGCTTTTGTTTGTTGGAAGATTTTTGATCACAGTTGTGATCTCAGTGCTTGTGATTGGTCTGTTCATATTTTCTGTTTCTCTTTGGTTTGGTCTTGGAAGGTTGTACTTTTCTAAGAATTTGTCCATTTCTTCTAGGACAGGGACATAGTTGCTTGTAATAGTCTTTTATGGTCCTTTGTATTAATATTTCTTTTGTGTCTATTATAACTTTGCCTTTTTCATGTCTAATTTTATTGGTTTGAGTCCTGTCCCTTTTTTTTCTTGATGAATCTGACTAAAGGTTTATCAATTTTGTTTATCTTCTTGAAGAACCAGCTTTTAGTGTAATGGATCTTTGTTATTATTTTCTTTGTCTCTATTTCATTTATTTCTGCTCTGACCTTTATGATTTCTTTCCTTCTACTACCTTTGGATTTTGTTTGTTCTTGTTCTTCTAGTTGCTTTAGGTGTAAGGTCAGCTGTTTATTTGGGATTTCTCTTATTTCCTGAGGTAAGATTGTATTGCTATAAACTTCCTTCTTAGAACTGCTTTTGCTGCATCCCATGGGTATTGGGCCATTGTGTTTTCATTGTCATTTTTCTAGTTTTTTTTTCTCTTTGATTTCTTCAGTGATCTCTTGGTTATTTAGTAGTATATTGTTTAGCCTCCATGTGTTTGTATTTTTTGCAGTTTTTTCTCTGTAACTGTTTTCTAATCTCATAGTACTGTGGTCATAAAAGATGCTTGATATGATTTTAATTTTATTAAATATACTGAGACTTGTTTTGTTACCCAAGGTGTGATGTACCCTGGAGAATCCGCAGTCCTCTCGCTTCTGTTGTCTATCTTCTGGTGGGTGAGGTTGGTCCAGGGGCTTGTGTAGACTTCCTGGTGAGAGGGACTGGTGCCTGCATCCTGGTGGGTGGAGCTGAGTCTTTTCTCTCTGATGGGTAGAGACTGCATAAGATGATGTGTTTTGGGTGTCTGTGAGCTTAGTATGACTTTAGGCAGCCTGTCTGCTGATGGGTGGTGCTGTATTCCTGTCTTGCTGGTTGTTTGGCATGAGGTGTCTAGCACCAGAGCCTGCAGGCACTTGGGTGGAGCCAGGTCTTGGTACTGAGGTAGATACTTCTAGGTAGGTCTCTGGACCTGCTGTGTGCACTGTGGGACCAGCTCAGACTCTGATCTGGCCCTGTACATGTGTGCTTACCCCCAGATTCCACTGCTTCTAAAGCTAGACTGGTCTCAGTTGTGGGAACACTTGATGTCTATTGAGATATTCCACAGATGCAGGATTTAGCAAGCCAATCACAGGGATTTAATCTGTGTCTTGTGCAGATGCACGGAGAGATTTCCAGTCCTCTTCCTTAGCCACAGTGGCCCTGGGGTTCAGCTTTGGTTTTGGGCCCACCTCTGTGTGTGTGCCACCCTCAGTCATCTGTTCCCTGCCCAGGTGAGAGAAATCAAAAGCAGTGGCTGACTAGGGCACACTTACTCACTCAGGACTGGGAGGAGTATGGTGGCCACGACTGGTTGTGGAACTCCTCACCTGTGTCCTTGTGGCTGTCTTTTCACAACCCACAGCTGTCCACACCCTGGGTATGCTCTCCAAACCTCACTTTCCAGTACTGAGCCCCCCTCTGCAACAGGAGACACACAACTCAGGCTGGGGTGCGCAGGGCTGTGGCACAGACCATGCACACAGTTCTTCTTTGTTCTACCTTCTGCAGACCATGCCCTGCGTTATTCCCCTTAGATCCCCAGAAGGTCCCTCTCTGTTGGAGCTAATTTCGTCACTGTGAGGGGCTTTTTCTGATTGAAGGAACGTGTCCTCACCTTTGGCTTCCCTCCAGGGTTGCTGGTCCCTTTTCTGATTCCTCTTTTCTTTCTTTCATCCTACCTGGTTGCAAAAGGATTTTTCTTGTCCTTTTAGGTCTCTAAAGTCTTCTGCTAATGTTCAGCAAGTACCCTATGAGAATTGTTCCATTTGTAGATGTATTCTTGATGCCACATCACCCTATTCTGCCATCTTGACTCCTCCTCTTGTCCATTTTTTAATTGGAGTATTTGTTTTCCTGCTGTTGAGTTGTAAGAGCTGAGTGCTGGTTGCTATAAATTCCGTCCCCTTTTTCAGTCCCTATCTGATCTCTAGTGGTTGAGCCCCATAGATTTTTCCAGTGATCCCCGTTAGGTGGAACTTAAGTGGGACTTCCTGGAAGTGTCCTGTAATACCTTGGGCTCTATTTTCCCACTGGAGGAACCAAAAGCTCAGGAGGCCCTCTCAGTGCAGCACTGTGCTGGCGTGGGGGAAGGGTCTTGCGGTCAAAGTGAAACTACTCTTTCTATCCTTCCCATGTGGTCCTTCTCAGTCTCTGTGGTCCAGGGAGATGTTTCAGCCTTATCCCTGGGTTCTGGAATTTTCACAGTGGAATCTTTTCTATGGATAGTGACTAGTTCGTTTTCTCCTAAGGGGCACTAAAATCATGAATGATCTATGTCATCATCTTAATGATGTCACCTTGACAGTGACTCTTTCTACACTTTCTACAGTGCTGGATAGCTCAGTCCTAAGGATATTTACATAGGAGGAAGCAAGAACAACACAGTAGTGCACCATTCTGCAAATTCTTTTCACACAAAATTGTTTCATGAACGAATGAATGGATGGCCCCATGGGTCAGGGCATTTCATGCCTGGGTGATGGAGAAAAAAGGCCATAGATTCTCAAAGCTTGTTCCTCTTTGAAAATTTAGCTAGTTGGATAGCAAGGCTAAGAAAGTTTATGATAACATTCTGTCAGTTGGTGGTATTATGGCAAATTGAGAAACCTCAGTGTGAGCTTTGATGGTTGGCTAGGGAGAAGCAGGTCCATCTAAGACTTAGCCTGTATCACTGTTCCTTGAGTCATTTTCACCTGCATCATTCAGTGTGGAAAATATATGTGCCACAGGGACTTGACCTCTGGCTGCTCAAAATGCATACTTTTTCTAGTTTCCATGGAGATGGTTGAAGTGAGGCCAGCTTGGGTCGTGTACATGACTGTGTCTGGGGAGCATATTAGAATTGTGTCTGTGATCAATTCTACTGCTCTTCCAGGAGGGAGCATACATTACTATTCTTTGGTGCTAGAATAGTTGTGGGCATGGAAAAGAACAAAGATTGTGCCTTGGTTTTTGAAATGGCTGAGTGTCCTCTGAATTGAAGCACACTAGTCAGAATACAGACATAAAACACGACGAATGAGAGCTGGAAAGCACGATAAATTTTATTATAAAGTGGAAAGACTAAGCAGGAGAGGAGCTGCAGACTGTGAGGAGCAATGTGAGCAATAAAATATCCAGAGGTTTAGTGAGCAAGGGGTCAGTCTGTCTGGATTACCTCAGAGATGCCTACTGGCCTTTAGAGAAAGGGATATTTAGGGCATTACGTGCATTCAAGATGAGAAGAGGAGCTTCAAAAGATGTAGAATACACCCTCAGGTGGCAATCAGGAAATTGAAGGTGAGCAGAAAGGGGGAGCTCCACTTACTGGGGACGAACACCCAATTCAAAAGGGAGTTTGGAATGATAGAGAATGGAGATGGTGAAAAGTCTATGTTCTGTAACCTATTGATACATCTTGGAGTCTGTTATATTTGGTATCTTCTATTTTCTGGTACGATATTCAGTAGAATCCATAGGGGGAAGATCTTGTTTTTGAGAAAGAAGCAAATTCCAGTATATCTGGTTGTGCTTGGAGGAAGGCAGCTGAACTCTAAACATGTAAGAGGAGAGAGAGAGAGAGAGAAAGAGAGAGAGAAAGAAATAAAGAAAAAGAAAGGAAAGACAGCAGACTAAGGACCTTAAGTTCATTAGCGAAAACAGGAAATGCAGCCGGAGGCTACAGGTCAGTGAAAAGACCTCACGAGACCACCTTGACAACTGGTTACGGGAGAACCAAGAGAGTGAGCTACTACAAAAGATATAAAAGAGTCAATCAAGAACTAATTTTTATGAACACAAACTGAAAAGTTGTCCTTTTAATGGATGGCCTGTAGTGCTGTGATGTGCTGAGAAGTATCTTCTTACAGATCTACATGAAAGTAACCACTAATGTGAAGCCAGTTTTATATTTGCTAATTCATTGAATCCCAGCAACAATTCTGGGAAATGGGTACTGTATTCATATTTTCATCTTAGATATGAGAAAAATGTGAGTCTCAGTTAGGTTAAGTGATTTATTGTATGTGATATGAGTAAGTGACAGAGTTGAGTTTCTTTAGACATTTTTTCTCTAGATTCCTGGTTAAGTGCCCTGCTCTTTGGACCACCACTTCCTTATGCTATTCTGTGTACAAATTCTAAATGAAAAGTACACATTTAATGTAGAGAATTTCCCAATGGTATAGGTGGCCGGCTGGCTACCTAGACAGATTAATGTAAGAAAATATTGCCTTGTGTTTTTGTTGTTGTTGTTGTTTTTTAATGTTTAAGACCTTGCCTTATCCCTCAGACTTGATGGGTGCTCCTTTTCTGGCTCTGACCTCCAACTTCCTTCATTGGAGATAGTTTAAACTCTTCTTCAGTGCTTTGTTTTAGGGTGCTGTGGGTAAGCACCTCATTGAATCCGGGCAAGTCTGAGAACTCTACAACCTAAACATTCTGGCTCCTGTGGACATGGATTACTAGATTCACACCAAACTCATATGGAGAACTTCTAGGGGTAGCGCCTCGGTAGACACCCATCTTGAGTAACTTAGGTTAGCTTGAGGTATTCTATCTATGCTACTGAGGTTTCTGAGCATAATGAGGTCAACACCGTCTCCATATTTCCTAATTAATCAAGAATATCTGAGATTTGATGTGGAAGTGCTCAGAACTAAATAATGAGGAATTAGAACAGAGTATGATGCTAGAGGGATTGGACGTGAATGAAGATTGGGGGAAAGGGTGTTTAAGGTGGAATAAACCAGGCCATTCTATTAATACATGTATACTGTAATGTGCTGCCATATACCTTATTTCCCCTCTCAGTTCAGTTCACTCAGTCATGTCTGACTCTTTGCAACCCCATGGACTGCAGCACACCAGCCTTCTCTGTCCATCACCAGCTCCCCGAGCTTGCTCAAACTCATGTCCATCGAGTCAGTGATGCTATCCAACCATCTATTCCTCTGTTGTCCCCTTCTCCTCCTGCCTTCAATCTTTCCCCTCTCAGGATCAAGGCAATAATTACTCCAGCTGCCAGTTGTCTTGCATGTATATGGAACCTAAAGAGAAAGGGAATATAGTGAAACAGAATGGAATGATGGTTGCCAGGGACTGTGGGATGGGAGAAATAAGGAGATATTGGTCAAAAGGTGTAAACTTTCAATTATAAGATGAATAAGATCTAGATATGCAATGTACAGTATGATAATTACAGTTAATAATGTTTTATATACTTATAATTTGCAAAGAGAGTAGGTTTTAAGTGTTTTCAACTCTCACACAATGATAACGGTGTGAGGCTATGGATATGTTAATTGGCTTGACTTTGGTATATTACACAAGGTATACTTACATCAAAACATCATGTTGTACACCTTAGACATATACAATTTTAAATTCATCGATCCTAGCTAAATAAGTAGAAAAAATCATTTAGACCTGTATCTTTCCCTCCATATACTGCTTTGCTGCTGCTGCTGCTGCTGCTAAGTTGCTTCAGTCGTGTCCGACTCTGTGCGACCCCATAGATGGCAGCCCATCAGGCTCCCCCGTCCCTGGGATTCTCCAGGCAAGAACACTGGAGTGGGTTGCCATTTCCTTCTCCAATGCATGAAAGTGAAAAGTGAAAGTGAAGTCGCTCAGTCGTGTCTGACTCTTAGCGACCCCATGAACTGCAGCCCACCAGGCTCCCTCGTCCATGGGATTTTCCAGGCAAGAGTACTGGAGTGGGGTGCCATTGCCTTCTCCATCCATATACTGCTTTAGCTATATGCAATTTTTAATTTTCATTCTGTTCACAATATTTTCTAGTTTTCCTTGTCATTTCTTCTTTGTCGCATGACTTATTTAAAAGTGTGATAATTTCATACTTGGGCTTTCTAAAATATATATTTCTATTTGTCTTTAATTCTTTTGTGGTAAGAAAAAATACTTTGCATAACTTCAGCCCTTCTACATATATTGAATCTTGTTTAATGGCCCGACATGTGGTCAGTCTTAGTGAATGTCCTGTATGCTCCTGAGGATATATATTTTGAAGTTGTTGCATACAGTGTTTTATTGATTGATACTGTTGATCAAGTATTATCATAATGAATTCATGTCTTCTTGTCCTATTCATACTAAGATAATTATGGACATCTCCAAATATACTTGTGTATTTCTTTTATCTCCTTCCAGTTTGTACCATTTTTTAGATTCTATGTATAAGTGATATCATATGAGTCTTGTTTTCTGTCTGACTTACTTCACTTAGTATGATAGTCTCTAGGTCCATCCATGTTGGTACAAATGGGATTGTTTCATTGTTTTTTATGGTTGAGGAATATTCCATTGTATATATGTACTACATCTTTATTGACTCCTCTGTTGATATACATTTAGGTTGTTTTCATGTCCTGGCTATTATATTAATAAAAAATGCTGCAGTGAACATTGGAATATATGTCTCTTTTTGAATTCTAGTTTACTCCAGATATATGCTGAAGAACGGAATAGCAGAATCATATGGTAAGTCTATTTTTGGTATTTTAAGGAAACTCTACACTGTTTTCCGTACTGGCTGCACCAGTTTACATTCCCACCAACAGTGTAGGAGGGTTCCATTTTTTCTATACCCTCTTCACCATTTATTGCTTGTAGGCTTTATCCATTCTCCCCCAAACTCCCCTTCTATCCAGGCTGCCGCATAACACTGAGCAGAGTTCCATGTGCTATACAATAGGTCCTTGTTGCCTATCCATTTTAAATATAGCAGTGTGTACATGTCCACCCTAAACTCCCTATCTCTTCCCTTGTCTTTCTCCCTGGCAACCATAAGTTCGTTCTCTAAGTCTGTGAGTCTCTTCGTTTTGTAAGTAAGTTTATTTGTATCATTTCTTTTTAGATTCTACATAAAAGGGATGCCATATGATATTTATCCTTCTCTGACTGACTGACTTTATTTAGTATGACAATCTCTAGGTCCATTCATGTTGTTGAAAATGGCATTATTTTATTCTTTTTAATGGCAAAGTAATATTCCATTGTATATATTATGTACCACATCTTTATCCATTCCTTTGTCTATGGACATTTAGGTTGTTTCCATTCCCACCAACTGTGCAAATGGGTTCCCTTTTCTCTATATCCTCTCCAGCATTTATTGTTTGTAGACGTTTGATGATGGCTATTCAGACTAGTGTGAGGTGATACCTCATTGTAGTTTTGATTTACATTTCTCTGATAATTAGTGATGTTGAGCATCTTTTCATGTGCCTGTTGACTTTCTGTATGTCTTCTCTGGAGAAATGTCTATTTAAATCTTCCACCCATTTTTTGATTGGGTTGGTTTTTTTAATATTGAGCTGCATGAGCTGCTTGTATATTTTGGAGATCAATCCCTTGGTTGCTTCCGTTGCAAATATTTTCTCCCATTTTGAGGGTTGTCTTTTCATTTTTTATGGTTTTATTTACTATGCCTAAGCTTTTAAGTTTAATTAGATTCCATTTGTTTGTTTTTGTTTTTATTTTCATTACTCTAAGAGGTGGATGCATAAAGATATTGGTGCGATTTGTGTCAAAGAATGTTCTGCTTATTTTTTCCTTTGAGAGTTTTACCGTTTCTGGCCTTACATTTAGGTCTTTAATCCATTTTGAGTTTATTTTTGTTTGTGATGTTAGTGAGTGTTCTAAATTAATTCTGTTACAAGTAGCTGTCCTGTTTTCCCAGCACAACTTATTGAAGAGGTTGTCTTTTCTCCATTGTATATTCTTGCCTCCTTTGTCAAAGATTAGGTGACCACAGATGCATGGGCTTCTCTCTGTGCTTTCTACCCTGTTACATTGACCTATATTTCTGTTTTTTGCACCAGTACCATACTGTTTTGATAGCTTTGTAGTATAATCTGAAGTTAGCGAGCCTGATCCCTCCAGTTCGGTTTTTCTTTCTCAAGATAGCTTTGACTATGTAGTTGTCTTTTAAAATCTAATCTGAAAATATCTATCTTTAATTGAATGTTTCAAAAATCTTCATGACTTCATTATATACACTGTTAGTTTAATTTTTAACATCTTTCTGTTTCTTTTCTAATTGTTCTATATGTTCTTTGACCATTTTTCTCCTTTTCTTGATTTTTTAAATTTGACTCTCTTTTAGTATCCCATTTTATCTCCAATTGGCTTATTACCTATATGTATTTGATTTTTTTAGTGGTATTTCTGGGGTTTAAAATATGCATCTTTAGCTTATCATAGCCTATGATCCATACCATTGTTGTTGTTTAGTCACTAAATCATGTCTGGCTCTTTAGTGACTCCATGGACTGTAGTCCAACAGGCTCTTCTGTCTGTGGGATCTCCCAGGCAAGAATACTGGACTGGGTTGCCATTTCCTTCTCTAGGGGATCTTCTCAACCCAGGGACTGAACCCACATCTCCTGCATTGCAGGCAGATTCTTTACCATTGAGTCACCTGGGAAGCCCTATGATCCTTATGTACTTGCTAAGTCACTTTAGTCATGTCTGACTCTTTGTGACACTATGGACCGTAGCCCACCAGGCTCCTCTGTCCATGTGATTCTGCTGGCAAGAATACTGGAGTGGGTTGCCGTGCCCTCCTCCAAGGGATCTTCCCGACCCAGGGATTGAACCCGTGTCTCTTACATTTCCTGCATTGGCAGGCAGGTTCTTTACCACTAGTGCCACCTGGGAAGCCCTATGATCCATATACTATGCAGCAAAATAGTACAATACTATGCCACTTCATGTATAATGCAAGAAACTTGGAACAGTATATTGCCATTTACTCCTTCACATCTTTTGTGTTATTGTTCATTTTATTGTTACCTATGTTATAAATTCAATAATAAATTACTTTTATTTTTTATGTAGACAGCCAACAAAATGAGAAAAAAAACCTCCTCTTTTTACATTTACTCATATATGCTATTTCTGGTGTTGTTCATTCCTTTGTATATATCTGAAATTTTAATCTGCTATCATTTTTTTCAGGCTAAATGCCTTCCTTTTATCATTCTTATAGTTCAGATCTTATGATATGAAATTGATTCAGCTTTTGTTCATCTAAAAAAATCTCCTTCTTTTGCCTTCACTTGAAAGATCAATTGAAATGATACATACTTTATATATCACAAAATACAGTCATCTAAAGAGTTCAGAGAGTTTTGATGCATGTATATGCCTGTGTAATCAACACTGCAATCGACATATAGTATATTTCCATTATCCCTTTGTGCCCATTTACAATCAATAGTACCTCCCAACCCTAGGAAGGCACATCTACTGATCTACTTTCTCTCATTACAGATTATTCTTGCTTTTTCTGGAATTTTATGTGAGTGAATTAATTTAGCATGTGTATTTCTTCTTTTGACTAGCTTCTCTTGTTGTTCAGTTGCTAAATCGTGTCCTACTCCTCGCGACCCCATGAACTGCAGCACTCCTGGCTTCCCTGTCTTTCACTGTCTCCACTCGTGCTAAGTGCTGAGTGGCTTCAGTCTTAGAATACTGGAGTGGGTTGGGTTGCCGTTGC
Organism: Bos indicus; assembly: GCF_029378745.1. Lineage (NCBI taxonomy): Eukaryota > Metazoa > Chordata > Mammalia > Artiodactyla > Bovidae > Bos > Bos indicus. Next base: position 15,700,977 of record NC_091789.1, on the reverse strand, counting down.
CTTCTGCGAGGGATTTTCCTGACCCAGGGATCAAACCCACATCTCGTATGTCTCCTGTGTTTGGCAGGTGGGTTCTTTACCACTAGCACTACCTCTCTCTCCTGCAGTTTGCTCAAACTCGTGTCCATTGAGTCAGTGATATTGGTAAATGTATCAATACTTGTGGTAGATAGAATTCTAAGACAGGTCCCAAGATCCCTGCTATCTGGTACACACACAGCATCTCCAAATTATGCAATTAAGCCCTAATCTAGGTGCTAATGTGAAGGAATTTTACAGATGTAATAAAGTATCAAATCAATTCACTTTAAGACAGGGATTCTATATTATATTTAAATTCCATTTCCAATCAATTGTTGCTAGTATATAAAAATGCCATTGATTTTTGTGTGTTCAACTTGTATCTTCTGTCCTTATTAAATTAACTTATTAGTTCTAGGATTATTTTTAAAACATATTCTCTTTTACAGGGTTTTCCAGGTGGCTCAGATGGTAAAGTGTCTGCCTGCAATGTGGGAAACCCTGGTTAGATCCCTGGGTCGGGAAGATCCCCTGGAGAAGGAAATGGCAACCCACTCCAGTACTCTTGCCTGGAAAATTCCATGGACGGAGGAGCCTAGTAGGCTACAGTCCACGGGGTCGCAAAGAGTCGGGCACGACTGAGTGACTTCACTTTCAGGGTTTTCTACATACACAATCATGGTGTTTGCAAATAAAAACATTTTACACCTTTGTTTCCAATCGCAATGACTTACCATCTTTTTCTTGCCTATTACAGTGATTAATAAGTTGAAAGGAAGCAGTGGGAGTGGACATCCTTGCCTTTTCCTGGTGAGGTGAAAACCATTAATTTTTTTTTTTATCATTGAGTATGGTGTTAGCAGGTTTTTTTTTTTTTTTAATAAAATAGATGTCCCTTATATTGGGAATTCCCTGGCAGTCCAGTGGTTAAGGCTTTGTGTTTTCACTGCAGGGGGCATGAGTTCAATCCCTGGTCAGTGAAATAAGATCCTGCATTCTGGGTGGTGCAGCCAAAACAAAAAAAAAGAGGTCTCATAAAGTTGAAGAAGTCTCCTTATATTCCTAGTTTGCTGAGTTTTGTCAGGAATAGGTGTTGAATTCTGTTAAATGATTCTGATAATACTCATTCTCTGCAGCATGAGATTATATCTCATTGTGGTTTTGATTTACATTTCCCTAAGAATTAGTGACATTGAACGTCTTTTCATGTGCGTGTTGGCCATATGTATGTCTTCTTTAGAAAAATGTCTGTTTAGCCCCTCTGCCCATTTTGAATGGAGTGGTTTGTGTTTATTATTGTTGAGTTTTATGAGTTCCATTCAATGCAATCCCTATCAAATTTCTAAAAACATTTTTTCCCCCACAGGAATAGAGCAAAAAATAGAAACAATTTATATGTAATCACAAAAGACCCTGAGTAGTGAAAGCAATCCTGGGGAAAAAAGAACAAATCTGGAGGTATTACACTCCCTGATTTCAAACTATATTACAAAGCTACTGTATATCGAAATGGCATAGTATTTTCAGAAAACCAGATACAGAGATCAATGGAACAGAACTGAGATCTCAGAAATAAACCCACATATATATGGACAATTAATTTATGTCAGAGGAACAAAGAACACATAATAAAGAAAGGATGCTGCTGCTGCTGCTAAGTCACTTCAGTCGTGTCCAACTCTGTGCGACCCCATAGACGGCAGCCCACCAGGCTCCCCCGTCCCTGGGATTCTCCAGGCAAGAACACTGGAGTGGGTTGCCATTTCCTTCCAGTGCATGAAAGTGAAAAGTGAAAGTGAAGTCGCTCAGTCGTGTCCGACTCCTAGCGACCCCATGGACTGCAGCCTACCAGGCTCCTCCGCCCATGGGATTTTCCAGGCAAGAGTACTGGAGTGAGGTGCCATCGCCTGCTCTGAGAGAAAGGATAGTCTCTTCAATAAATGGTTTTGGGAAATGTGGGCAACCACATACAAAACAAAAATAATGATACCAGATCACCAGCTCACACCATACACAAAAATCAACACAAAATGGATTCAAGACTTGAGTGTAAGACCTGAGACCATAAAACTCCCAGAGGAAAACGTAGGCAGCACATTCTTTGTCACTGGGGATAGCAGTATTTTCCTGGACTTGTCTCCTCAGGCAAGGGAAACAAAACAAAAATAAACAAATGGGGCTACATCAAACTAAAAACTTCTGTATAGCAAACAAAACCATCAACAAAATGAAAAGACAACCTACTGAGTAGAAGAAGATATTTGCAAGCCATGTATCCAATAAGGGTTTAAATGTGCTTTGACTTTTTGATAATATCCACCCTCACAGCTGTGAGGTAATATCCCATTGGGGTTCTGATTAATATTTCTCTGATGATGAGTGATGCTGAACATCTTTTCACATACCTGTTAGGCATTTGCATGTCATCTTTGGAAAAATGCCTAGTCAAGTCTTTTCCCAATTTTGGAGGGAAGAATTATTTATTTTATATATTGTCTTGCACATAGTTAATTAACCATTACAACCATTACATTAGTATTGAGTAACCAATGTATTCTGGTTACAAATGTGGAGAAATATAAGCAAAGACTGAGTCAGTCAGCTCAGTATATCATTATACCACAGGTTTCATTATGGGTTCTTTTGAAGGAAAATGGATATTTAAGAAATTTTCAATTGACTTTGACTTTCTGACTAAAGTACAATTTACTATCTTGGGTTTTTTCCTAGTGTAATTGAGACTAACAGACATATAGCATTATTTATGTTTAAGGTGTACAAAGTCATGATTTGTTATATGTATGCATTGTGAAATTGTATCACAATAAGATTCACCAACATATCCACCATGTCACACAGTTACCTTTTTGTGTGTATGGTGAGAACTTTTAAGATCTAGTCTCTAAGCAGGTTTCAAATTTACAGTAGTCTTAGCTTTAGTTATCATGTGGTACATTACATCTCTAGAACTTAATCATCTTGTAAATGGAAGTCTGTACCCTTTGACCATATCACCCATTTCTCTCATGCTCTTGCCCCTGGTGATCACCAATATATTCTCTGATGCTTTGTTTGATTTTTTTAGATTCTACATATGAGCTTGATTTTTAGATTCTACATATAAGTAAGATCATACAATATTTGTTTTTCTCTGTCTGACTTCTTTCACTTGGCACAATGCCATAAAGGTCCACCCACGCTGCTACAAAGGTCAGAATTTTCTTCTTTTTTATTGCTGAATACACACACACACACACACACATGTTCACATATATATCACATTTTCTTTATCCCTTCATCTGTTGACAGACAGGTTGTTTCCAAGTCTTGGATGTTGCAAATAATGCTGTAAAAAACATGGAGGTACAGATAGTTCTTTGAGACATTGATTTCATTTTTTGGGTATATACTTAGAATTGGAATTGCTGGATCACATGGTAATTCTATATTTAATAGCTTGAAGAACCTCCATATTGTTTTCCATAGTGACTATGCCAATTTACATTCCCACCAACAGTGTACACGCATTCCTTGCCAATTTTTAATTGGGTTGTTTGAGGGTTTTTGTTATTGAGTTGTAATAGCTTGTTATGTATTTTGGTGTTAGCTCCTTATCAGATATACGGTTTGCAAATATTTTATCTTTTCTTTGTCCTTTGGAAACTTAAAGTTCATGTAGCTCCACTTTTTTTTTACTTTGCTTTTGTTGCCTATGTTTGGTTTCAAATTTTAAAAATTGAGTTAGTTTTTTAGAGTGATAACAAGCATTTATTAGCTCAATAAACTGAGTTAACTTTTGTATACTATGAATCTTTTTCCCCTGTAGATTTTCAACTGTTCCAATACCATTTGTTTTTAAAAATGCTTTTTTTCCCTTCACTGAATTGTTTTTGCACTTTTGCCAAAAGCAGTTGGGTATATTTGTGTATGTCTGTTTCTAGGTTTTCTATTCTTCTTCATTGATTTGTGTTTCTATCACTCTGCCAATATCAGAGAGTCCTTATTACTGTAGTTATATAATAAATCTTGAAACAGGATAGATTGATTTTCCCAATTTGTGCTTTTTCAAAACTATTTTCGCTATTCTAATTCCCTTGACTTTTCATATAAGTTTTATAGTAATCCCTGCCGAAATTTAGGAAAGACATTTCTGTAGATAAATTGTTTATAAAACTACATAATAGATATTATATGGTCTACAAAAAATCTTGTTTGGATTTTGGTAGGAATTACATAAATATATAAATTTGAGGAGGACTGACATTTTTACTTTTTCGAGTCTTCTAATTCATGGACATGCTATATCTCTTCATACATTTAGATCTTGTTTGGTTCCTTTTATTTTGTACTTTTCATACAGCTCCTTTGCATGTTTTGTTAGGTTTACATCTAATTCTTTTACTTTTTGAGAAATGGATGCTAAGTCACTTCAGCCATGTCCGACTCTTTGTGACCCTATGGATTGTAGTCTGCCAGGCTCCTCTGTCCATGGGATTCTCCAGGCAAGAATACTGGAGTGGGTTGCCATTTCCTTCTCCAGGGGATCTTCCCAACCTAGGGATTGAACCCAGGTCTCCCTCATTGCAGGCAGATTCTTTACCATCTGAGTCACAAGGGAAGCCCCATTTGAGCAATGGTAAGTGCTATTATGTTTTTAAATTTTAATTTTGGTATCTACTTGTTCACCAGCTACCTGATCACAAGTGATCATGAAAGGGACAGTGTTTTGTCCTTACTGGAATAAGGACTCTAGATACTGTTTACCTTCCCTGCATTGAGTATTTCTGCCACAACTACCATCCCTGGAGTTACAGAATGCCTTAATCACTGTAATGTTATTGCACACATCATTGCTTCTGATCAAAGAATTCACTTTGATCAAAGAACTCACTTTGCAGCAATAGCAGTGTGGCAGTGGGCCCATACTCATGGAATTCACTGGCCTTACTATGTTCCCAAGCACCATGAAGCATACAGCTTGTTAAAAAGATTGAATGGTCCTTTCAAGACTCAGTTACAGTGCCAGCTAGATGGCATTACCTTCCCTGGTGGCTCAGTGGTAAAGAATCCATCTGCAATGCAGGAGACGCAAGAGGCTGGGGTTTGATCCCTGCGTTGGGAAGATCCCCTGGAGAAGGAAATGGCAACCCACTCCAATATTCTTCCCAGGAAAATCACATGGAGAGAGGAGCCTGGTGGGCTATTGTCCATGGGGTTGCAAAGAGTTGGACACGAACGAGCACAGCAAGTACTAAGTACTCTAAGACTGGGGCAAGGGTCTCCAGAAGGCTAAATGTTTCTGAGTCAATGTCTAATATATGGTGTTATGGGCTTCCCTGGTAGCTCAGCTGGTAAAGAATCCACCTGCAATACAGGAGACCCCGGTTTGATTCCTGGATCGGGAAGTTCCCCAGGAGAAGGGATAGGCTACCCACTCCAGTATTCTTGGGCTTCCCTGGTGACTCAGATGGTAAATAATCTGCCTGCAATGTGAGAGACCTGGGTTCGACCCCTGAGTTGGGAAGATCCCCTGAAGGAAGGCATGGCAACCCACTCCAGTATTCTTGCTTGGAGAATCTCCATAGACAGAGGAGCCCGGTGGGCTACAGTCCATGGGGTTGCAAAGAGTCAGACACAACTGAGAGACTTAGCTAAGCACAGCATATGGTGCTATTTCTCCGATAGTCACAATTCATGGATCTTGGTATCAAGGGATGGAAATAAGTTGCACCACTCACTATTACCCTCAGTGACCCACTAACAAATTTTTTTCGTCGTATTTCTGTGTGCTGAGGTAAGAGGGAGAGCTATGGAAGCTGCTATCTGTGTTCTCTCCTAGCCTACTAGACTCATCCAAGCTGCAAGTCTGGAAGGAGAGAGGTCAATCCTCTGGGGAATTTCTCCAGAGCATTTAGGAACACCGTTTACATATAGCTCTACTTTTTCCCTTCTCAAGGAGAAGCTGAAACCTGGACTTTTGTGTCCACTTGCTCTGTGCTGAGCAGGAAGGGGAGCTATGGTGTCTGTGGGCCCAAGCTATTGTCTACATTCTCCCTCAGACTTCTAGACTATGGTGGATCCATCCAATGCGAGATTGACAGGGCAGAGGTCAGTTCTCTGAGGAGCCTCCTCAGAAGGGCAGGGCACTGGAGGCACAAACGAATCATCCCCTTATAACTCCCCTTACCAAATCTAGGATCTTGGGAGCCTCTTTATGATCATATGGCATTGCACTGGGGGCAGGGACTCCTGCAAAAGGATGTCCTGAATCTCTCCACCAGCTTCAGTCTGGTTTCATGGTTGTTTAGTTATTTTGTTTCTGGATTTCTTACAAAGAGAATTTGTCCATGAACTATTGCTGAATTGGTGTGTTTGTAGGGGAAAGGATGGCCCAGGGCTTCCTACTTTGTCATCATGCTGATGTCACTCTTAAGACTTTTTTAAAGCTTTGTTAGGGTAGATCAAATATGTCTTACTACTAGGGTATTATTGTAGGCTGAAAAAAAATGCTCTCTTCTTCCCCTAAATATTTGTTTCTAAATCCTTAGAACCCATGAACATTATCTTTTATAACAGAAAGGTAAATATGATTATATATGTAAAAATATGTGACTAAATAGGCTTCCTTATTTAATGGCTGAAATGGTGGCTCAGATGGTAAAGAGTCTGCCTGCAATGCAGGAAACTTGGGTTCGATTCCTGGATTGGGAAGATCCCCTGGAAAAGGGAATGACAGCCCAGTCCCGTATTCTTGCCTGGATAATTTCATGGACAGAGGAGCCTGGCGGGCTACAGTCTATGGGGTTGCATAGAGTTGGACACAACTGAGTGACTAACAACTCCACTTTTTCACTGTCTTGACTTATCTGGGTATGCTCTAGATGCAATGTATTCTTATAAGAGAGAGGCAGAGGGAGTTTACACCAATACACCCACACACACACGAAAGTGATGTGAAGAAGTTGGCGGAAATTGGAGTGATGCAGCCACAAGTCAAGGAATGCCAAGTCATCCATCAGTTACTAGGAGCTAAAAAATGCAAGGAACGGATTCTCCTCTAGAACTTTTGGAGGGAGTACACCCCTAACGGCATGTTGATTTTATGCTACTAGCCTCCAGAACTGTGAAAGAATAGATTTCCATTGTTTTGAGTGATCAAGTTTGTGGTAATTTGTTACAGTAGCCTCAGAAAACTAACTCTTTTGAGATTTCTACTGAATGCTCCAGATTTCAGTAAAATTTATCCACTTTTGCTGAATGATAGCCAAAGGTCTTCCATTCCTGTGTGAGCACAAGAAATTGTTCAACCTAAATCTCTCTGGTAACTGTTATTTGCCTAGCCTTTGGACATTTCACCCTTTGCAGACACATCTTATATTTACCAGAATAGTTACAGGGAACCCCCAGCAAATTTCTCTCATAGTTGCCGCTCTCTGGCACTCAACTTTGCAAATTCCAGTCACTTTAACTTCTCTAAAATCCAGTCTCTGTCTTCTCAACTCACTGATGCTACTTTACTTTGCTTGGCTTCCTACTACATGTGTGGCACTTCAAAAAGTGTGGGCATGCCAAAAAAGTGGCATGTTTATAGGACTCACCTCAGGGTCAATTAGAGAACTGACCTCAGTATTATACCTTGAAAATCAGAGCATAATGGATCATAGCAGAGATATGCAGATTCACCTTAAAGAACAAATATAGGCAGAAAATTTACTCAAGACATTAATGTAGCTTAAGGGGAAAATGTGTCAGTCTGGAGGTGGTTTTATCCTGTTGAGAGCACTCAAAAAATGAGTTAAAAAGGCAAATATTGGCAGGGAAGAAAAATGTTAAATTTGTCCAGGCGAGAATGTTTCCTAGAATAACATATTTTAAGTCCTGGTAGTTATAAACAAAATGAACAAACCAAGAGCTTTCAGAACCAAAGATAACTAATGCAAGAACTAGAATTCAGATGCTTGCTGTCTCTTCTTTTGCAGAGCTCATTAACCCAGACATAGGCATAGTAGGTAGCAGTCAAATATTTTGACACTACCACACTACTTCATTACCTTCTATGGGAAAGGCAGGTCAGAAGATTTTTCTGGAAGTGTGCTTCTATGTCTGCTTCTGTGGACCATAATCTTCTTAACTGGCTTGGTAGTTTTCCTGCCAAAGTCTAGCAGTTTCGCTATGACATACTCTGGTTCTCTATCCTAGATTGTTGGGTCAGTTGGAGGGTGGTAGTGAATTCAGGTATCCAGTGAACAGACATTCTAGAGAATGGTGGAAGTAGAATATATGCAAAGGAAGAGGGCAGTTGGCGTCAAAAGATGTTAGTTGATGATCTATCATTCAAATGTGCTGTGTTTAGTAACTCAGTCATGTCTGACTCTTTGTGACCCCATGGACTGAAGCCTACCAGTCTCCTCTGTCCATGGGGATTCTCCAGGTGAGAATACTAGAGTGGGTTGCCATGCCCTCCTCCAGGGAATGTTCCCAACACAGGAATCAAACCCAGGTCTCCTTCATTGCAGGGAATTCTTTACCATCTCAGCCATCATTCAAATGGTCCCAAGTAATCATCTTTCAGATACTTGCCTATAAGCAATTATATAGATTTCTCACATGAATATCCTCCCCCAATATATATCAGCGCTTGACTTTCAGTCCTTGTGAAGGCCTTGCAGTTCTCTTAGTGTTGTTTGTCCTGGGGGTAGATAACATGGTTGTTTTGAAAGAGAGATCGCTGAGTTTCTCGATCACTTGAAATATTACGTGAAAAGATAGACACAAAAGAGTACATAGTATATACTTCCATTATATGAAACTCCAGAAATGACAAATCTTTTCTAGATGATGAAAGCATATTCATGTTTGCCTGTAGCTTGTATTCGGGTACTGGTTGACTGAGATAGATGCATGGGAACTTTGGGGAGTAATGAAAGTCTCTTATATATATATATATATATATATTTTTAATCTCTTATATTTTGACTGTAATAGTTGCTACTTCCAAGGGGGTATATATAATTTGTCAGAACTCGTCATAACGTATACTCAAAATGGTGACTTTTATTGTATATAAACTATACCTAAAAAAGATTTTTAAAAGAAGCTATGGTTTGCCAAGATGATCTGACAGGTACTGAATCATCAAAAAAATCCATAAACAATAAATGCTGGAGAGAGTGTGGAGAGAAGGGAACCCTCCTACATTTCTGGTGGGAATGTAAATTGGTACAGCCACTCTGGAGAACAGTATGGAGGTTCCTTAAAAAACTGAAAATAGAACTACCATATGACCCTGCAATCCCACTCCTGGGCATATATCTGGAGAAAAACGTGATCTGAAAAGATAGATGCACCCCAGTGTTCCCTGCAGCACTATATACAATAGCCAAGACATGGAAGCAACCTGAATGCCCATTGCCAGAAGAATGGATAAAGAAGATGTGGTCCATATATACAATGTGTGTATAGTATTGGAAGGACTTGGCCTTGGGCTTGGAGAAACTGTTCAAGTGCCTGACCTAACTGTGGGCTCCAGATCCCAGATAAACCATATTCACGTGTAGTTTTGCCTTAGATTGTGAAAGTGCCTCCTGGTTAAGTGGCAGACTTGTCTGGATTCCCAGTTAAGGAAGTGACAGGTGGTGTAGGACCATAGTGGGCAGAGCTAGAACTTAGGGAGAAGTCCAAAACCAGATGAAGAGTATAGGTTTTCTTAGGCTCTAAGGCACTTGGATCTCCACCTGTATAAACAATAGACCAAGGAATGGATTATGAGCAGCAACGCACTGACAATACTGGTTTTTTTTTTTTTTTTTGCTTGTTATCTTATGAGCATGTTAATTCAATTATCTCTATTGCTTCCAACATGGGATATCTAGAAGGGGCTTCCATTTAAACTAGGATAACTTTGGTATCTCATCATCACTGTGGAAAGCATACCACCCAGAATTCTATGCTCTGAAATGCCATTCCTACTGCTCTTTGCAGGTAAAAGATGAACCTTCTGTTCTCACCCTGGAACCCTGGTGAGTATACCAAGGAGTTTCCAGTGGAGGAGGTGGTACATATGGGCAAAGACTCTACTTTGGTACATATTCAGAGGTTAGCGTCCAGGAGGCCTGTGGCATGGATTCTTCTATTTCTCTAGTTTTGTGGACACAATCTATATTCAAGCCCTGAGACTTACTATTTTTTAAAATTTTTAATTGAAGTATAGTTGATTTACTATATTATATTGTATACCTATACAAAATAGTGATTCAAAATTTTTATAGATTATACTCCATTTAAAGTTACTATAAAATATTAGCTATATTCCCTGTGCTGTACAGTATATCCCTGTAGCTTATTTTATACATAGTAGTTTGTACTTCTTAATCCTCTATCCCTATCTTGCCCCTCCCTTCCCATCCTGAGGCTTATTATATTTGAAAAAAATAATACTGCTCCAATCCATCCATCATGTAGTATCTCCTGAGAATTGCTGAGAGCTCAGACTACAGGGCCTATTCTTTCTAGTCAACAAATGGCACTGTAGGCTATCTCCTAACTGGTGGGGTTGCTGAAAAAAAAATTATTGCCTAAGAGAGTCGAGCTTACGAGACTCTCCTCGTGTTTTGGCAGAATCTGAAATCTCTAGAGTTCTTCCTCACCTGGGGTTGCAGGTTGCTGGTGAATTTCCCCTGAAGTGAGAGCAGCAGAGCAGTGATACTGGTTGAAAGCAATGATTCCCATTTCTGCTCTCTTTGCCTTTGAGTGCATCGTGCTGAACGCTGGAGGGCACTCTTGGGCTATTAGAAGTTGAGAGCTGAGGGTGTCCTTAGATGCCTCAATAACTGCGTGGGGTGTAGAGAATTTTCTCGTCTCCTGAGGGATTTATCAGATGGTGCCACCAGGGCCTGAACTGGGTTCGGGGATATGAGGAAAATGATTCAGTACTGATTAGGAATTCAGGCAATGGTGGCCTAACTTTTTAGGCAGAGCTCACTGAGTCACGGGCATGAGACGAGGCCAATTCAAAGGAACATCTACTTTCAATTACCATATGCATGCAGACTTGCATATCTATATTTGCAAATTTTCCTTCTGAGTCTCAAATATATATTTGTTGTTGTTGTTTAATGGCTAAGTCATGTCTGAGTCTTGCAACCCCATGGATGGAAGGCTCTTCCATCCATGGGATTTTCCAGGCAAGAATACTGGAGTGGATTGTCATTTCCTTCTCCAGGGGATCTTCCTGACCCAGGGATAGAACCCAAGTCTCCTGCATTGGCAGGTGGATTCTTTACCGCTGAGCCACCATACACACACACACACACACACACACACACACACACATAACATATGAATATACACATAACATATATGTATACACACATGAGATATGTACACACAACCATCTACTTGATAGCTGCTTGAATATCCATCAGCCACCTTAAAGTTTCCAAAAGGGAACTAATATTTTCCTTACTCTCTTTGCCACCCACTCTTCTCACATTTCCATCCCCTGGCAAACCTTACTAACCATACCCCTTCTCTGCCTCCCAGACTTGCCCACTTCCCAGTTGTCCCCATCTCATTAAACACCACCACCTTGTTCAAGTCATCAAACTGGTGGTATAATCTTTGACCATTTTCCCTTCTATCTTCTCTTTCATTAATTAGCCTCTTCCTGTTCACTCTATTTCCTAAATATCTCTTGAATGTACACAATTTTCCACATGCCTCATTCCTGGCCATCATCTCCTCTCACTTGGATTGCTACAGTGACCTTATAGACACTTTCCTCACATGCCATGTTGATTTCTCCCATTTATTCTCTACTCAGCAACCAGAATGCATCTGAAATCTAAATCTGTGTTACTTCTCTGCTTGAAACCATTTAATGGCTAATCTTATCCTTCAGGATAACGAGTAAATTCTTTAGCATGGGACTCCATGCTTCTTTGAGAGAGTATATTCTGTGCTTTGTACTATGTTAGAGACATTGGGGATGAATTCATAACTGAAATATATACAGTCTCTGGTTTCATGAAGCTTCCTTATTAAAGCCATAACATATGTGGAGGTTATTGTATAGTGCCACAGAAGGCCATGCATGATCTGGTTCCTGCTCCATCCTCTCATTTTGGCATTCCCTCTTCTGACCTATCTTACCATCTCTTCACTATCCCTTCAAATTTTATAGTGCAGCCAGGCAGAGCTACTTCTGGTTTGCACATGCTTCTCTTTAAAGCTTTGACTCCTCTGAACAAGGTATTTTCTTTCTGCGTGGAATACCTGCCACAACTTCTTCATCCAGTAAAATCCTGTTCATCCTTCAAAGCTCATTTCAGATGTCGTATCTTACAGGAAACCCTCCCTGGTACCTTTATCCTCTAAGCCTGTGTTAGGTGTCACTATAATCCCATAGAAATCTTATGTTTATCTCCTTCACAGCCTTTTACATACTGTATTATAATTGTTTCCTTCTTTGTCTCTCCCTCTTTGGTGAGAATCCATTTCACAAAAACCCAGAGTAAAGTATATGGCCATGTTAAGTTGCTCATGTCTGCCGTCTCTCATTTTCTTCGTTGCTAGCTAGTGTTGACAGACCACTTTTCTCTCTTCTTCTCACAACCCCAATTTGCTACATTTTGGGGGCAAGTGGCTCCACACTGCAATAAGGAAAACATAAGCATGGAGAATGTCGTTGAGCCTAGTTCTAGCTTGGGCAGCAAAATATTCTAGAATACCTGACTGAGAACACTGTCAAAAGCACCCAATAAAGTATCATCAGAGATCTTATTAATTCAGAGCATTAGGGCTGATGCTGAAGGGAAATTTTGGAAAATCTCTGAGAGTTTGGATCTCTTTTCATGCACAAGCTATTTTGTATCCCTAACTCAGGTTATCACTTGAACTTGAACCATAGTTTGGAAAAGTGATCCCTTTGAGCAACGACCTAGTAGATTTCTGAGGAAAGAACCGTAAAATGTTCTTATGTTAAAGGAATCAGATTGGATTCATTTAGAATAAAATAGTAAGCCATTTTGATTATGTCTATACATATATGGGCTTCCCAGGTGGCACTAGTGGTAAAGAACCCGCCTGCCAACACAGGAGATGTGGGTTTGATCCCTGGCTTGGGAAGATCCCCTGGAGAAGGGCGTGGCCACCCACTCCAGTATTCTTGCCTGGAGAATCCCATGGACAGAGGAGCCTGACGGGCTACAGTCCATAGGGTCACACAGAGTCAGACTTGACTAAAATGACTTAGCACACACACATACATGTATAACCCAGGAAAGCCTCTATGTGGCAGGATTTCTATCATTCACAGGGTGCAACTAGAGGCACAACCCCATACCAAAGGTTATTTGTAGGGCAGTCTCTGTGGGCAGTCATCCATTTGGCAGACACCATTTCAGGGACAGCTGCCTGTGATACAATTAGAGGGGCCTGGACTGCTATGATTTTGTTTTTGGAGAATCTCCTTAAATCATGGGATTTGAGGGGCTCCCTCCAACTCATACTTTTTCAGGTAGTTGCATATGAGGCATGACTGGAACAATATGAGTATAACATATGTCATATTCACATATTCACATATGACATATAGAATGATACAATGTTTATTTGTACATATAATATGGCAGACTCTACCATATGAGCCACCAGGGAAGCCCTATTATAATATGACAACAACCATTAAACACATGATTTGAGAAGCCATCTTTGTGTGGTATGGTTTTATCTGCCAGTCAAATACAATCTGATTTCAGGGACAGTCTCTGCTACTGGTGCGAACCAGGTCTGGCTGTCTCATTGGTGGACTAGAGGAGGGGAGGGTCCTTCATACCATGTGACCTGAAGCACGAAAACCACGATGGCTTATTTAGCTATATTTGAGGGATAACTTATCTATAATGTATGAATGTATGTGTAATGTGTCTATGACTTCATTGTAAAAAAAGGCAGGAGTAGCTTGTGACACTATGAAGCTAGTCCTGGAGGGGATAGTAGAACCTGGCAGAAGTACTACATGAATATTGAGATAATAACAAAGATCCTAATAATATAAAATACAATGGAAACAGAACTAGCTATCATTTATTGAACACTTACTACGTACCAGGAAATTTTCAAACCACCTACCTCGTACACATTTTCTTTCAGTATTTCATTTTAAAAATCACAGTAACTCTGGAAAATAGATATGTTTCTCATTTTATAGAGTAAGAAGCTAGGGCTCAGAGAATCTAACTATGCCACATCATACAGGTATTAAGTGGCAGACCTGGGTTTAGAATCCAGGACTGTCTGACTCCAAAGCCCATGCTTTTTCCACTGCACTGCTCGAGAGATTCAAGCTTCAGATTCATTTAGTCCTAAGCTTTCTTTCTCTTGGCTTCAGAGGAAGGATCGCTCATCAGCTACAGAAGGATCTTTAGGAAGAAATGCAACAATTCAAATAAACTAAATGCTCATTCAATCACCAAGTTTTCTCAAATCTATCCTCAACCAAATGTCTCTGTTGTTGTTTAGTGGCTCAGTCATGTCCGACTCTTTGCCAGGCTGCTCTGTCCATGAGATTCTCCAGGCAAGAATATTACAGTGGGTTGCCATTTCCTCCTCCAGGGGATCTTCCCGATCCAGGGATCGAACCCGGGTCTCCTGCATTGGTAGGTGGATTCTTTACCACCGAGCCACCTGGGAAGCCCCAAATATCTCTGTAGTTCTCTCTAATCCATATGCTCCTCTCTCTGCCCACTTCTGTAGGCACCTACTTCTGTAGGTCCTCTCATCTATATTATTGAAATGACTACTTAAATGCCGTCTTCACCTCCAAAATCTCTTCTCAATCTACCCTCTGCAGATAATTCCTAGTGATGTTTTTAAAACACAAATCTAATCAGGTTATTCTCATGCTCAAAACCCTTCAATGGATCTCCATTGACAAAGGAATGTGAGAACATCAGCTCTTAGGTCCTTGATTAACCTTTCAACCTCAGATACTATTCTTTCAGCCATAACAAGCTCCTGCAGTTTTTCAAGCACAGCATACTCTCTTGAGACATTGGGATTTATCCCTATCTCAATTACACTAGAATTAATTAAATTCTTTTCCTCCATGTGGGCCTTATTCAGGCCATCTTTTACTATGTGTAGACTGCTAAATATTGCTAAGACAAGATCTCTTAACTATGTGGATTTATCCTTCTACAGATTTATGGCTTTTAAGCTCCCTTTGCACCCCCATGTCATAATACTGCGATGTTTTCTTGGACTGCTCTCTGCTCCATTTCCCACAACAGCTTACTGGAACCTCCATGAGTTTCTCCCTGTCTTCTCCTTCATCATTTCTATTTTCACACTCAATACTTGACCTCCCTAATATCCAAAATATTGAAGTCATCAAGTTAGAATTCTTATACTTCTTGTCCCTTCCTTCTACCAACAGGTATATGTTTGACTCATCACTGTCTCCTTCCCTCCTGCTTTGGTGAAAAAGAATTCCCATTATGCCTAAGATAAATTCCTCTACCTGTGCTCTGGATTCCATTTCCTTTTATTTGCTCTAAAAAATAACTTGGTTTTGTATTAACACCTCACTCCCCTTTTTGACTGACTCTTTCCTCTTATCTTGTAAGCATGTTCAAGTTCCCCCACCCTACCCAGCCACAAATGCTACTATTCCTTCTCTGGCTATCACTTTCTATTACAGTTCAACCTCTTAAAAAATGTAATAATCACTAGCTATAGTCTTCACTAGTCAGGAAAGGTCTGTATGAAAAACAGAGATTCAGGAATGAATATGTGTGGATGATGAGTTTATGTTGAAGGGAGAAATAAAAATCCATGTTAGGAGGGGTAGAGAAAGGAGTAAAAGAATACCAAAACGTGGAAGAGCAGCAAAAAAAATGTTGGGATAAACTGAAGGAAAAAAGACAATGTGGCTTTGTTACATAAAACATCTACAGAGTAGGAAAAGAAGGATGATCGAGACACACAAAAATAAATACTACACATTCCCTGAAGATGGAGTTCAAAACCCAGATGAATGAAGGATAGAGAAATGGGTAATAAAAAATTTAGATTAATCAAAGAGGAGTAAGATCTGTTTACCCCTTTCTATCCTTTCAATTTTAACTCTCCTGTATCTGAAACTATACTTTTTTCTGCCTGTAGGAAAGAAGCTCCCACCTGCTTTCCTATCAGAGCTAACTACTGCATGCACATGGTTAGCTGATTTCACTTCCTCTTGACTTTTCAGGATCTTGCTTTAGTAACTATCCTCATGTTCCATGCTACCAGTTTTATGATGTATACACACATACACATATCTCCTGATTTGTACCAAACTCTGTTCCTTATGTTTACAATCATACAGAGGATTCTCCAATTCTAAGAACATTCATCCCTTAATCCTGATAAATTCATGAGCTATCTTATTTCTTACTTTCTGTTTATCACCAAACTTTACTAAAGAGTAGTCTACAATTGCTGCCTCTCCTTTCTCACCTCCTTCCCACTATTTAGATTCTGCAACTTCCTGTCTACTGAAATACCTAATGCTTTTTAAAACACCTTCTCCTCTGTATCTCTGAACCATTTCAGCATTGTTAATCATCCTTTCCTTTAAATTTTTTCTTCCTTTAGCTTCAATAATGTTTCAGTCTCTGGACTCTTCTAACTACCATACAAAGCTTTTGCTCCTTAATCTCCAGTTTTCTCTTCCTATCCCCGTGGGTATTTTCCAAGGAAACACCTTCTGATCTTTCTTCTGACTTTAGGCATGGTGATTTCACTCACCTCTATAATTTTAACTATCCTTTCTGTGTGGTAGAATTTCAACCTTTATCTGTATGTTTAACCTCTTAAACTTTCATATGTGTGTTTTTGATGAACAGCTTGATTTGGATGGCTTTCAAGCACTTTATATTCACTTATATCCCATTTCCCACTGACCAAAGCCAGCAGATCCCCTTCTTTCTTTCCTTTGTTAAGTGTTGCTCTCTTCTTACTCACTCAAATAAAACATTTTGGACTTATCTTTGATTCATTCATTCACTCTTTCGGTAAAGATTTGAGAGTCTACTATGTTACTCCTTTTTAAACTTCCAAAGGCTTACTTTTTCCTATAGAATAAAAGATAAACTTAAGTGAATAATAGGCTCTACAACATGCCCCCACCTTACCGATGAACAATACTTGCAGCCCATCCTTCAGCCAACAGGAACTAGCCATTCTGAAAATACACCCCATGACAGGCATTTACATGTGTGTGAATTTTTCCCTGCCATTTGGAATATGATCATATCCATCCCATACCATTAAATGCTACCCATACTTCTTAACCCGGCTCGAATTCTTATGCGTTAAAGAAATAACCTACATTTCTTCTTCAGTTCAGTTCAGTTCAGTTCAGTCGCTCAGTCGTGTCCGACTCTTTGTGACCCCATGAATCGCAGCACGCCAGGCCTCCCTGTCCATCACCAACTCCCGGAGTTTACTCAGACTCACGTCCATCGAGTCAGTGATGCCATCCAGCCATCTCATCCTCTGTCATCCCCTTCTCCTCCTGCCCCCAATCCCTCCCAGCATCAGAGTCTTTTCCAATGAGTCAACTCTTCGCATAAGGTGGCCGAAGAACTGGAGTTTCAGCTTCAACATCAGTCCTTCCAATGAACACCCAGGACTGGTCTCCTTTAGAATGGACTGGTTGGATCTCTTTGCAGTCCAAGGGACTCTCAAGAGTCTTCTCCAACACCACAGTTCAAAAGCAGCAATTCTTTGGTGGTCAGCTTTCTGTATAGTCCAACTCTCACATCCATACATGACTACTGGAAAAACCATAGCCTTGACCAGACAGACCTTTGTTGGCAAAGTAATATCTCTGCTTTTGAATATGCTATCTAGGTTGGTCATAACTTTCCTTCCAAGGAGTTAGTGTCTTTTAATTTCATGGCTGCAATCACCAAATGCAGTGATTTTAGAGCCCCCCAAAATAAAGTCTGCCACTGTTTCCACTGTTTCCCCATCTATTTGCCATGTAGTGATGGGACCGGATGCCATGATCTTCGTTTTCTGAATGTTGAGCTTTAAGCCAACTTTTTCACTCTCCTCTTTCACTTTCATCAAGAGGCTCTTTAGAAAGTTCCTCTTCACTTTCTGCCATAAGGGTGATGTCATCTGCATGTCTGAGGTTATTGATATTTCTCCCAGCAATCTTGATTCCGGCTTGTGCTTCTTCCAGCCCAGCGTTTCTCATGATGTACTCTGCATATAAGTTAAATAAGCAGGGTGACAATATACAGTGTTGATGTACTCCTTTTCCTATTTGGAACCAGTCTGTTGTTCCATGTCCAGTTCTAACTGTTGCTTCTTGACCTGCATATAGGTTTCTCAAGAGGCAGGTCAGGTGGTCTGGTATTCCCATCTCCTTCAGAATTTTCCACAGTTTATTGTGATCCACACAGTCAAAGGCTTTGGCATAGTCAACAAAGCAGAAATAGATGTTTTTCTGGAACTCTCTTGCTTTTTCTATGATCCAGCGGACGTTGGCAATTTGATCTCTGGTTCCTCTGCCTTTTCTAAAACCAGCTTGAACATCAGGAAGTTCACGGTTCACATATTGCTGAAGCCTGGCTTGGAGAATTTTGAGCATTACTTTCCTAGCATGTGAGATGAGTGCAATTGTGTGGTAGTTTGAGCATTCTTTGGCATTGCCTTTCTTTGGGGTTGGAATGAAAACTGACCTTTTCCAGTCCTGTGGCCACTCCTGAGTTTTCCAAATTTGCTGGCATATTGAGTGCAGCACTTTCACAGCATCATTTTCAGGATTTGAAATAGCTCAACTGGAATTCCATCGCCTCCACTAGCTTTGTTTGTAGTGATGCTTTCTAAGGCCCACTTGACTTCACATTCCAGGCTGTCTGGCTCTAGGTGAGTGATCACACCATCGTGATTATCTGGGTCATGAAGCTCTTTTTTTGTACAGTTCTTCTGTGTATTCTTGCCACCTCTTCTTAACCACAAATAATTTATCTGTTTTCTTTATATGTGTAACATACCATTGTTTCCTTATAGTACATGTCCATTATTCATATGTCATAACTTTTTTTTTGACGTTCTTGTTGTTGAAAAGGAGGAAGAGACTACAACAGAGAGGAGGATTTTTGGTAAAATATTATCATAAAAATGTTTGAAAGATAGGAGATCTGAATTGGAGGGCATGATCAAGGATGTCAATTAGGGAGGAGAACAGCTTGGATTTGTAAACTAAAGATGTGGTGCCCTTTCTTCATTCTTCATAAAGCAGAGTGGTTTTGGAGTAGAGGGACATTTAAATTACATCTCAGGAAAGGGAAAAGGGCCAGAGATAATTGGAAATTGACCAGTAAAGCTGAATACTCAGAAATTGTGTGCAAAAATGTAGACTTGAAAGATTATTTGGAAGCATATGCTAACACTTTGCAATATGCTTACATAAAAGGGAGGTGATCCAGTAGGTTGACAGGATTTATATGCAAGAGAGAGTAGAGTTCCGACATATAAAATGAAAGATAGCACTTTTTCTTATCATGCAATGGTAAAAGCTGAAATTAATTTCTTAAAAGCTTGGAAATTTGGCAGAGGTAAATGGAGGATGAGCAAATTCATATAAGTAAGAGAAGGTAGTGAAAACAATGAGGAATGGTCAAGGAAAGAGAAGCCCAGCTTTCATTTCAAGCTGTCAGAGAGGATTGGTACAGATGAAAAAATAATTTGAAGAAAGCTCTCAAAGAAAAAAACGAAGCCAAATGCTTTGAAGAAAAAAATAGATATTTTCGATTTCAGAACAAACTAATGGAGAGCACAGAAAAAAATAGAGAAATTAGAACATAGGTAGGGAAAATCAAAGTGCAAATGACACATGTCTGCAATAGACAGAAAGCCTGGGTAATATAGGGAAGAAGCAAAAGCAAGCAAAGCTACTGACATTTTTTTCATGTGTATGAAGAGAAGATTGCCATGTGTTTGAGAGATTATAGACAGTTAGGTTAAGGTGACTTTAAGTCAGTTATGAGAGTCTTTTATGGATCTATAATGCAGGAAAGAATATAGGCTAATATGAAAAAATAAGCAGCAAGTGAAAGAGTGACTCAGCAACAGACTTCACAGCTCAAGTGTGAGTGAGCACCATGAACAAGTTGTTGATGAGAAAATTGAATTCTGCTGCCTTATGGATGCAGCACAATGGAAAATCTACAAGCTTTAGAGTTAGAGATGGGTTTGAGTCCTACTTTTATTTTTGGCAAATCTTTGTAACTTCCAAGTCCTTGAATTTCTCATCTGTAAAGTGACTTCATGTTGTTGTGAAACTCAAATTGAACGATCTTTGTGACCATATCTTGAAAAAAATTTAGATATTATTATTCTAGGACTTTTTTTACATGGGCTGAGCAAACGTTTATTTGTGGGTGTCTTCCTGTCCTCCCCTGTCTTCACTGAGATATGACTGACATACAACCTTGTGTAAGTTTAAGGTGCACAACATAGTGGTTTTAGACACGTACATATTGCAAAGGGATGATATCTGTAGTTTTCCGTGGTTTTATGGGATAAGCAGGAAGTAACTGATATGATAGAACAGGGAAGGTTAGTGGCATTTGAGCAAAGAAAAAGAAACTGGGAATCACTGACATTACTAAACAGTATTTTTAGAAATCTTTTTATTAAGGCTCGTGATGGCACTATTCCTGATGCATGAGATGCAGTAGTATGTCTAAACAAGTGACAGGTGACCAGTGAACTGCAGAGATCACGTGAGAAGCCAGAGGATCTTTATTATCTTTAAATAAATGTATTTTATTTGAGCAAAATGCAATTTTATATGCCATACACAGCTATTGTGGGTTACAGAAAGGGCTGTAATACATAAATAAAACACCCAACTAAGTAACTTTGGACCTGGCTCTCTTCATATTTCTCTGTGCTCACTGAATGGTAGGAAAGAAATGAATGATGCTCAGGATGAGATCACCCGGCCCTGAGGCCCCTTACTATATTTGTGCGAAAGATCCTGCTTTGGAGAAAATGCATGTTGAATGTGAGTGAAATTGCATGTCAAAATGAAAGAGGAAGGTTTATTCTAATGACCCGAGTTTCTTCCAAATCTGTATTGCTACAGTCTTAGTTTGAGTTTGTTGTTGAAGCCTCCTAATGGGCCCTATATCCAGTCTTCCATGTCTTCAATCAATTTTACACATTTATTGTAGAAGTTGGGGCTTCCCTCATAGCTCAGTTGGTAAAGAATCCGCCGGCAATGCAGGAGACCCTGGTTCGATCCCTGGGTCGGGAAGATCTGCTTGAGAAGGGAAAGGCTACCCCTTCCAATATTCTGGCCTGGAGAATTCCATGGACTGTATAGTCCATGGGGTGGGAAAGAGTGGGACAAGACTGAGTGACTTTCACTTTCACTTTCATTGTAAAAGTGAGCTTTTAAAAACACGATTCTGAGCATGTTACTGATCAGCTCAAAAAGTTTCAGTAGTTATCCATCACCTATAGCAGGGCTCAGCAATTTTTTTTTCCTGCAAAGGGTCAGATTGTTGTTGTTTTGTTGTTGTTTAGTTGCTAAGTTGTGTCCAACTCTTTATGACCCCATGGACTATAGCGTCCCAGGCTTCTCTGTCCATGGGATTCTCTAGGCAAGAATACTGGAGTGAGTTGTCATTTCTTTCTGCAGGAGATCTTCTTGACCCAAAGATCAAACCCAGGTCTACTGCATTGGCAGGTGAATTCTTTACCACTGAGCCACCTGGGAAGCCCTAAAAGGGTCAGATAGTAAGTGTTTTAGGCTTCACAGACAACACACAGACTTTGTCAAATTGTCTTCTTAGGTTTTTTTTTTTTCCAGTTCAGTTCAGTCGCTCAGTCATGTCCGACTCTTTGTGACCCCATGAACCACAGCACGCCAGGCCTCCCTGTCCATCACCAACTCCTGGAGTTCACCCAAACCCATGTCCATTGAGTTAGTGATGCATCCAATTAGCATCCATTAAAAATTTGAAAACCGTACTTAGCTGTGGGCTACACAAACCAAGAGCTGGATTTGGCTCTTCAGACTGTAGTTTGTTGACCTATAGAATAAATGAAGTGCAAGCTTTATATATAGCATAGCAATCTTCCCATAATCTGGCCTTCTGCTTTCTTCTCAGGTTTTATATTTTGCCAAAACACGTCCCACACCCTCTGCTGTGGGAACTGAATTGGCAGTATCTGAGAGTTCAGCAACCTGGGTTTTATATCTCTGTTCTTGTTCACACTGCATCCACTATAATTGTCATTCCTTATCCAACTGGCAAACTCTTCCTTTCTCAAGGCTCTACTAAAGGTGTCATGTCTTCTAGTAAATGTTTCCTGACTGCCCAGTTAGAACTGATCTCTGTGACTTTTATAAATATGGATCGCAGTATCTGTAGCACTTCACTGTGTTTATTTACTCCCCAACTCCAATGTGAGCCTCTCAAAGGCAAGAGAATGACTTACTTGGATTTGTATCCTTAACATACAGTAGCCACTTTAAAAATCTTAATGGAATGAATGACCCCAAGCTTTCTGTTAAGAAGTCATCCAACACCAGCAATAACATAAAAAGAAATGAAGAGAGGCTTAGCAGTCCTCTGAATTGTGCATGACCCATATATAGAAGTAAGTTACTACTTTTTTTAGTCTCTAGAGAAGCTCCCTGAGTCCCATTCTTACTTCTTCTGAAGATTTCCTCATATACCCATCAGGGCATGACAGTGGTTACACAGATCCTCATGGCAGATTTTTTTTTTTTTTTGATCATAATGCTGTCTAATAGTGCCTGTCCAAAGTGGGACTCAGAACCTATCTTTCAATAAACATACTAAAAAAAATTCTCCTAAGGCCTTTAGTATTATTAGTGATAGAATGATGACCTAAATAGGTGTTGGTGAGCTGCCCTTGGAATGTTGCTATCCTGTCTCAGTGGGGAAAACGTGCTCTGAGTTCCAAGCTGATGACTTATGAGTTAACTTTTGGACATAACTCATTCCTAAGTTTGAGGCTGTCTCTACTTAAAATATATCAAGCGTAGGTCAGAGGAACTGGAATAGGAGTCAACCAGATTAAGAGTAAAGCCATAAAAGTGAGAGCCAAAGGGAAATATGATATTACTGTGTTTCTAAAATTGGAAAATGGGACTGATGAGGCTCCTCATTGTACACCCTGGAGAAAATGATGCATAAATGAAATTGATTTTAAAAAGCAAAGAATAGGAATATTTGGAAGCTTTTAGAAAATAACAGTAGTATCTAACATTTATTGAATGCTTACCATGTGCCAGGAACTGCTCTAAGAACTTTAAATAGATAATCATATCAATTTAATTTTTCCAACAGCACAATAAGAAGGGTACTATTATTATTTTTATTTTATGGGTGGAGAACTTGATGCACAGAGCAGTTACTTGCCAAAGATGCCATAGCTAATAAATAGTGGAGCTTAAATATGAACCCAAGCTTTCTGACTCCATTGGCAACAATCCAAATGGCTTCAATTATATATGGAACCATCAACAAAGCACAGTGTTGAATATAATTACATATATTATACCTTTATAATTTATTATATATTTTTTATATATTATAAAGTATATATAAATTATAAAATATAGAATATATTATAAAAGTATAATATATGTAATTATAATATAAAGATAAGATAGTTGGATGGCATCACCAATTCAATGGACATGAGTTTGAGCAAGCTCTGGGAGTTGGTGATGAACAGGGAAGCCTGGCATGCTGCAGTCCATGGGGTCACAAAGAGTCAGACACAGCTGACTGACTGAACTGAACTGAATATATAACACATAATATATAAGTATATTATATGTGCATATATACAGGTATATATATCATTTCTCAGATAATATACCTTCAAAATAAACAACCTTCAGAAAGTGAAGAAAAAGGCTAATGACAGAAAGTATTGTGACCAGATACCCATCTACCCAAGAGAAGCCTCTAGGAATAAAGGAAATTTTAGAAGACATATCTACCTTCTGAATGTGCTGTGGCAAAAGGTTTCTGGAGTCAATCAACTTAAGATGAGAAAAAGAATCAGCAAGTTACCATAATACAAAGTATAAAGTAAATGTTGCTTGGCAACAATAGGAACTGCATATGGCATCTTATTAAATTGGGGAAAAAGAGAAAAATATTCACAATCTTGGCCATGAAGGCTCTTGGGTAGAGCAGAAATGCTCATGAATGTGTATGAGAAGTGGGAGTAGAAATGACCAGAGGGTCACTAAAGCACATCACGGAAGAGAAGGCAGAGAAATAGGAGAAGGCAAAAGAATAACAATTTCAGTTTAGACATTTTCATAGGAAATTGATATGATGGAAATTTAATATATGCAGAAATAAATGTTGGTTGAGAAAATATTTATTAATATGTATAATATGCAAACTATTTTAAAATAAGGAATTATAAACATAAATTAGAATAATTTTTTAAAAAACACTTTCAAATGATAAACATGTTTTAAATACAAAAGTTGCTTATTGCCATGAGATAGTATCACCTACATGTGGGGTGTGAGGGGTCATTTGTCCATCAGGTTCAAATTGGGTCAGACATCTCTAAAATGCGATATGAGGAGCAAATGCTATATTCTGGTTGCATGACCACTGTCCTATATATGAATTCTGTCTACCTTGTGTGGCAAATACAAAGATGTTTGTTTGCAAAAATCTTGTGCTCTATACTCCAGAAAAAAACTCCTTGATGGGCTACTATGGCTGTAGCCATCATCTTTGCTTCCCTAATACCATTATTCTCTTTGTGAACTATTTCAGGCACATTCATGGCCTTAACGCTTCACATGGCTTGACAAAATGTTAACTCTCATGGTATACTTGTTAATGAGTTCCTAGTGATGACCACAGAAAGAATGCTTACTCAGGTTTTGTTGTTGTTGCTGTTTTTAAATACGTAAACTGAAATTTTATGGACTGAGTTTTCACTGTTTTTCTGGCATGTTGGAGAGGCTTATAAAGAGAGCCATTAGGATTTTTCATTTCCTTTGGCTAACTTCCTAAGATCTCCTTTTACGTCCTTATTTCTCAGAGTGTAAATGAGGGGATTTAACATGGAGGTGACTGTTCCATAAAATATTGAGATGACTTTGTCCTCTTCTTGATATTCTTTTGACTGAGGTTTCAGTAACATGTAGATGGCTGTCCCATAAAATATGGTGACCACAGTTAGATGGGATCCACAAGCGGAGAAAGCTTTGAGTCTGGCCTCCACAGAATGGGTCTTTAGCACGGCAACCACAATGCGAGTAATAGATGAGGATGCAAGTGAATGGCAGGGGCAGTGTGAACACACTGATAACCAGACCCAGAATTAGACTGACAGGGGTGTCTGAGCAGATAAGCTTCAGCAGGGCTGGGATCTCACAGGTAAAGTGGTTGATGAAATAATGCCCACAACCATGAGCAGGGCTTGCGATGATTGGTGTGACTGCTACTAAGAAGGCACTAGTCCAGGTTCCCAAGGCCAACTGTATGCAAACCCAATTGTTCGTAATGACGGTGTAACGCAGGAGATTGGAGATTGCAACAAACCTGTCATAAGCCATGATAGCAAGGAGGAGACACTCTGTCATCCCCAAAAAGAGGAATGTGGTCATCTGGGCCTAACAGCTGGTATAGGAAATAGTAGGGAAGTCCCTGAAGCATTGGGCCAGCACATATGGCTCCCAGCTGGTAGACTAACAGATATCAAGGAAGGATAAATTACTGAGAAAAAAAATACATGGGGGTATGATGTTGAGAATCCCATCTCACTACAATAAGGTTGTTCCCAAACACTGTGACCAGGTAGAAAAACAGCAGTCCTAAGAAGAAGGCAACCTGGATTTGAGGCTGTTGGGAAAATCCAACAAGGATGAATCCAGTCACCTCAGAGGCATTATCTTTCTTTACACTGCCTATTTATTTAGTTGTCTCAAGTACTAGGGAAAGAAGACAAAACATCATGTTACTTAAATGAAGAAATAGGAAGAGTAGCATCTCAATACCTTATTAGAAGCCATGTTCTGGATTAGTGTGTGTCATTCATTTTACTGGGTTAGACTCAGCTGTTCAAGTGTCCAGTGGTGGAAATAGAGGTTCTCTCTTTGTTTTTCTGTCTTACAGAACTGTATATGATCAGGAAAGGCTTATTACGTTGTTTGGACTGTTAGGTACCCCTTAGATCATGTAAGACACATTTGATCAAGTAAGTGGGTTGGTCATGTAAGACACTATTAAACATCAATAGTGGGTTAAACAGAACTATTACACTCATAAAGGGGCATAGCTAGATGATTGACTATATTCTTAACCAAAAAAAGGCAAATATGCTATATCTCCCCACCCAAAATGCTTGTTTATAGTCAGTTTTATTTAAGCTGGTTCATTAATTAGCAAGTAATAATTTTTAAGTTTAAGCTCAATGATCCAGTTGTGAATTCTTGGAATACTTCTTTGCTTTTAAACTTTTTTTTTGTTCATATATAATAGTAAAACCACCTATGCATGTAAATTAAAAAGTGCATATGTAGCTAAATCTATTACTCAGTTCAATGGAAAAGCATCACCAGCCAAAATGACATGAAATAAACCAAGTAATGTGTGGGTTTACTGAAATCTCACTCTGTTTAGTTGTCCTAACAACTATTTTCAAATGACAGAAACTTACTATGTGTAGGTCCTGCCATCTCCATATAGTTCAGAACAAAAGCTTAAAGGGTGATGGGAAAATCTTATTAGATAAAACATTTCATGAAGACGACAGTTACCAGAAATTGTGAAGGGAGACAAGGGAAATCTTGGAATACATGTTTCCAGAAATGTTCAGAAAAAAAGAAAAAAGACAGAGCTTTCCTAGTTTTATATGATTTCAGTAGGGAGTGAAAGAGATGACCCATCGAAGTCCCTTTTGGCTTTATGATTTTCTTATTTAGACACAGAATCAAACCTCTCCTTAACTGTATAGTTATGTTCGTGCTATATACATAATTAGGTAATTCTTCATGCTAAATAGGCAGAATGTTGAGATACAGAGAGAAGGCAAGGGAGTCACCTGGATCCACTAATAAGCTGCAACATCTTGAGAAATTCAGTTTCCTCACACATAAAACGGGAATATCACCTAGCCCCTGGCAGAACTGTTCCAAGAATTCAGTTCAGTTTAGTCACTCAGTTGTGTCCGACTCTTTGAGACCCCATGGACTGTAGCATGCCAGGCTTCCCTGTCCATCACCAGCTCCCAGAGCTTGCTCAAAGAATTAGACAAGATTATTTCTATAAAGAACCTAACACAGTGCTGAGTACAAGTATACCACCCAAGATACATTAGCTCCCTTCCCACTTTCACGGCCCATGAAGACCTTCCCGTCAGCTTGGATTTCATCCTTGTAAACATGTGCCAAAATGTCATGTCATTGTACCTTTCTTTGTAAGGTTATCATGTTACCAGAAAGAATACCATCTGAAGTTTTTGGTTTGAGTAACAACTAAAGAAAGTTTGAGTATGTAAGTCATTAAAATTTGTTCCTAATGGTAGGCGGGAAAAGACATATAAAGAGATGAAAATTACTCAGACTTAGGGCTGGAGGACAGCAACAGAGAAGTGCACCTCATTCATAACAGAAGCATTTTGCAGTTGGCGACACCCCCACAAATGACTAATCTCCAAGAAGAAATTTGATTCTTTCAACTGCAAGGAAAAGAAGTTTAATACAAGCAGCTGTGGTAATAAATCTTCCTATCAGTTGTGGTTATAAGGTTGGAAAATCTTGAGTTAACGGTGCTGGTGAATCATGCCCATTTATTTCTACTTGTTAAATATCTTTTTCTTTTATTTACCCAGAGTTGGCTTATAATAAGGCTACCATGAAAGGTTGGTGTCTAAAAGACAATAGAAACATTCATTTTCTAGCATAATAATAATAATAATTAATAATAATATAAATGTCAATTCATGACATGTGGTTTTTCTTTGCCTGTACAAATATTAGAATACTATTTCTTCTAGAAGTGTCCAAAATTCTGTTACTTTGTTCCCAGCAAACACAAAAATAAATTGAGAAAATGTCCTTTCTGAATACATTGAGATATTTTTAAAGCATTTGTGTTTGCCAAAAATGTATAATCTACTTACAGACCAAAAATATTTAAGTAGTATTAAAAGAAGCCACAATTCAAAGGCAAGAAGGAACTTTGGAAATTTGGATAATCTTGTGGTGGGTTTGAGAATTTATAAGCTCAGTCTTGAAGAACAATTTCCACTTTGGGGATTTAGGAGATATCCCTGCTTTGTAATTAAGTTGCCTAATGCAAATAGAGAAGAGAGAAAACAAATAAGGAGGAGGAGACATCTGCTGTATTTAGCTCATTAAAATAATGTTCACTTTTCTCCTAACTTGATTAATGAGCATTTCAGTGAATGCTCCCTATAGCGATGATTCTAGTCAGTAAATATGGTGGCAGTTGGGAACCAGCACTGCTTTTCCTCAAAGGAGAAACTTTCTTCTGCCTGTAGCTCTTCATTTACTTACTTTTCTGATAACAAGTTAAATATTCAGGTAAGTGCTATAAAGAATTTATATTGAGGAATTTGGGGGATGAAGATGTACATCAAAGTATGATTATGTAACTTAACTTTTGTGTTTACTGGATCCTCCAAAGATATACTATGGTTGTCAGTCCAGTTCTCTCTCAAGTATAATTGTGAGTTCAATTTAGTTTTTTTTAACTTGAGGGACCTTTGTCTCTGTATAATGGAAGTAAGACTGAGTGTACATTTTGGAAGCTATAAGCCCCTGGATTTAGCGACCATATCTGAGTCATTTCCATTTTCTTTGGAACTCTACCTTGCACAGAGAAAACTCTTCAAAGATGTTTGTTGAAATAAAAGCTCTTGATGTCACTTTAACTAAATGGATTCTTCCATTCAGGTATTTTTTTACATTGCATTTAACCATACAATTTTTTTTTCTGAATTTTTTCCTTTCTGGCTGCCCTGTGTAGCACATAGGAATCTTAGTTCCCTGACCAGCGATCAAACCAGCAAAGTCTTAACCATCAGATCATCAGGGAAGTCTCTTTTCCTGAAATTTTTACTTGTCTATTTCTTTGTACCAAAAAAGTGTATCACCTGACGGAGCAGTGCTCTGTAGAAATACAACATAAGAGAACTTTCACCCAGTTAGTCACATCATAGCAGGTTCTGTGGGTCACTCTCTCCACAGAGTGTTGATGATAAAGTTCTGCTTATGTGAGATATTAATTCCTCAAGAATTTTCTTTGTGATTCTATCCTGGGGACTTTCTGACACCCATATATTAAAAATATATTAAACCTTTGTGGAAATCCACAAAACATGAAGGCGAATAGGATGATGAACATTTGTAGTAGCACACAAATTGAAAGAAATTGCAATGCCGCCAAAGAAATATTTCATGGAGAACATGATTGATGCTTCCCTGATGAAGATTATAGAACGGACATAGAGGCACAGTACAATAGGAATGGAAAGCTTCAGCTGTCCAGGCATCTGATGGAAATCTCAGTCTGGTAAAGAGCAGGGCATCTGATAAATTTGGGATTTGCCTTGCTGACAATTTCATTTCTCAGAAGGTTAAAGAAACATTGAGGGGAAATGATGCTATGGATTTAATTATGATGGAATGGACCGGAATCTTGGACAAAATAACCATATCATCTGGGAGTTCATAATAGAAAGAAAGGCTATGGCCAATACTTCTAAAAGGGAAGTTGGCTATGAAACCAGATAGCTTTTCTCTGAATCTTTTAATTTCAAATTTCTTAAACACTCTGATGATACTTTGACCAGATACAGATAATCACAAGAGATTTAAGATGAAAATAGACCTTTTCCACTTCAAGAGCACAGGACAGAGCATGCAAACAGTCCAGACTCAGATCTCCTGCATGTAGACCGGACTTACATAACAATCTCTAAAGGCCTAATTGACAGCAACTTTCCTGTCTGTAGTCAGATTCTACTAGTGAAAATGAAACTTGCTCAGTCATGTCCAACTCTTTGTGACCCCATGGACTATACAGTCCATGGAGTTCTCCAGGCCAGAATACTGGAGTGGATAGCCTTTTCCTTCTCCAGGGAATCTTTCCAACCCAGGGATCGAACCCAGGTCTCCCTCTTTGCAGGCAGATTCTTTACCAGCTGAGCCACCAGGGAAGCCTAAGAATACTCAAGTGGGTAGCCTATCCCTTCTCCAGTGGATCTTCCTTACCCAGGAATCGACCTGGGGTCTCCTGCATTGCAGGCAGATTCTTTACCAACTGAGCTATGAGGGAAGCCCAAGATTCTACTAGACCCATCCCCCTATGAGGGTAGCTCAAGATTCTACTAGGCAACATAGATCTGTGTGGCGTAATTTGAAAGTTTACCAGGTACCTGGATTTTACTTGTCTTGTGGATATTTTTCTCAGAGCTTTTTGTTGTATCTATGAGAGAATTCAGTATATGCTTTAGAGTCAGGCAGAATCATTTATTCATTTGTCCATTCAGCAAATATTTTTTGAGTTCATACCATGTATCCAATTCTGTTAAAGTTGCCGAGGATACAGCAATGAACAAATAGAGATTAGGCATCCCTTCTCATTTAACTTATACTCTATTTGGATGATAGAACAAGAAGTAGCAAATTAAGCAATTCATATCATTATAACTGTTATGAAGAAAGCAGAGTTGATATGAAAGAGAGTGCTAGAACAAGATTACTATTTGAGTTGAGACCAAAAGTGCACAAATAGACTATGTGAAAATCTAGGGGAAGAGAGTTCCAGGGAGAGGGAACAGTAAGTGCTAAGACTCTGAAGCAAGAACAAGTTTCACTGTTTGCTGAATAGATGGCAGATAACTGCAGCTGAAGTGTAGTGTAGGGTAAACAATCATCCTGGCTTGTCCCAGACTTTCTTGGTTTTACCACTGAAAGTCTCATGTAATAGGGAATCCTTTAATCCTTGTGTGGGACTTTAAGTATTAGTATAGAAACTCACTACTCATTACTATAGAATACTCTCACAGAGTATTTTTTTCCCCAAGTTAAGTATTCTGTAGCCCTTCCATCTCAACTCAGAAGATATATTTAGTTCTAAGGCCTCTCAATCACAAACGCAAAACAGCTCCTGATAATATACTTTATTTTCTCCCCAGTGTCCTTTTGAAGAGCGACTCTTTGAACCAGAAACCCTTAGGTATCTGCAGGTCTTGTGCCCTATTTGTGGTTCTCTGTGCCCTCTGAATTCCTCATAGAACTAAGGCCTAGAAATGTGCTACTGAACTCACGGTTCCCAGTCTTAGGGTTCTCTGAGAAGACAGCTTTTAAGCCTACCAGTTTTCATACATGCCCCTGGAGTGAAATTTCTGCCAATCTAATTATTAGGTGATAGCAATTAGCAGGCATTAGCACCCGTCCTGTAGAAGTTCAGGTTTCCTTCAGTGAAACTAACTCATACCCAGAGCTTTGACAGCCATTAACCAAAAGAGTCTAATCTCCTCTTGCACCAGAGGTTGTGAGCATCCCTGGATGACTGAAGCTACTGTTGGCAACAGGCTCTTGGGTAGAGCAGATGACTGAAAAGAGAAACTAGAGTAGGACAAGGGGAGCTCTGTAAGATGATGTTTGCAGATGACTGTGCCATCTAAAAGAGAGTTGACGTCTAGGAAGCATATCTACTGCCTATGTAAAACCATGTTTTCCACTTGACTCTAGAATGAGTGCCAGGTTTTCAAATGCATAGGATTCTTATTTCACTCAAATTTTAGGTTAATTGAAAAACAGAATTCTAAATGTGTCTTCTTTAACTCTCAATTCGAAGAACAACTTAGTTTAGAAGTCCTGGAGCCAGATTTCTTGCCCTGGTTGTGCCAGAACACCTGGGATTTTGATTTCTCCTCTGTTAAGCAAATGACTGTCACTGGACAATTACTCTTTTTAATAACATTTTTCTAATCAAATGAGAGAACATGTAAGCCACAGAAAACTGTAGGTAATGGAACTAAAACCACAGAGAATTGTACTGTTGGTCATGGCCATTGACAACATTTGAGCTCTTTCCCTATTCCTATGCCTATTTTCACAGTCATTATGTCAAACTATAGAAAATGCTGGGCCCTGTCTCCCACTCTAGCATTTTCCCCATGGCACAGACAATTATTTAGGACTCTTCTTGCCCTATGATTCTGAGTATATTTGGTTTCTTATGGTCAATGTAAAATAGATGATCAAAAATCATGGTGACATGTCAGAATTAATTGATATTTATAGAGCATTCCACCCCAAAGCAGCAGACTACACAGTCCTCTCAAGCGCACACAGAACATTCTCCAGGATTGACCACATGCTAGGCCACAAGATGAGCCTTCAGTTCAGTTCAGTTCAGTTCAGCTGCTCAGTAGTGTCCTACTGTTTGCAACCCCATGGACTGCAACATGCCAGGCCTCCCTGTCCATCACTAACTCCTGGAGTTTACCCAAACTCATGTCCATTGAGTCAGTGATGCCATCCAACCAGCTCATCCTCTGTCGTCCCCTTCTTCTCCTACCCTCAATCTTTCACAGCATCAGGGTCTTTTCAAATGAGTCAGCTCTTCGCATCAGGTGGCCAAAGTGCTGGAGTTTCAGCTTCAACATCAGTCCTTCCAATGAACACCCAGGACTGATCTCCTTTAGGATGGACTGGTTGGATCTCCTTGAGGTCCAAGGGACTCAAGAGTCTTCTCCAACACCACAGTTCAAAAGCAGCAATTCTTTGGTGCTCAGCTTTCTTTATAGTCCAACTCTCACATCCATACATGACTACTAGAAAAACCATAGCCTTGATCAGACAGACCTTTGTTGGCGAAGTAATGTCTCTGCTTTTTAATATGCTGTCTAGGTTGGTCATAACTTTCCTTCCAAGGAGTAAGCGTCTTTTAATTTCATGGCTGCAATCACCATCTGCACTGATTTTGGAGCCCATAAAAATAAAGTCAGCCACTGTTTCCACTGTTTCCCCACATATTTGCCATTAAGTGATGGGATTGGATGCCATGATCTTAGTTTTCTGAATGTTGAGCTTTAAGCCAACTTTTTCACTCTCCTCTTTCACTTTCATCAAGAGGCTTTTGAGTTCCTCTTCACTTTCTGCCATAAGGGTGGTGTCATCTGCATATCTGAGGTTATTGATATTTCTCCTGGCAATCTTGATTCCAGCTTGTGCTTCTTCCAGCCCAGCATTTCTCATGATGTACTCTGCATGTAAGTTAAATAAGCAGGGTAAACTGTGATTAAAAACCTACCAACAAGGGGACATGGGTAAACCTATGGCTGATTAATGTTGATGTTTGGTAGAAACCAACACAATACTGTAAAGCAATTATCCTTCAATTAAAAATAAATTAAAAAAAAAAAAAAAACTCCCAACAAACAAAAATCCAAGACCAGACAGCTTCACAGCTAAATTTTATCAAACTTTTAGAGAAGAATTAACACCTATCCTTCTGAAACTGTTCCAAAAAATTGCAGAGGAAAGAAAACTTCCAAACTCATTTATGAGGCCACTATTACCCTGATACCGAAACTAGACACAAATGACACAAAAAATAAAATTACAGGCTAATATCACTGATGAACATAGATTAAAAAATCCTCAACAAAATACTAGCAGTCCATATTCAAAAATACATTAAAAAGATGATATGCCAGATCAAGTGGGATTCATCCCAGGGATGCAAGGATTTTTCAACATCTGCAAATAAATTAATGTGATACACCACATCAACAAACTGAAGAATAACAACCATACTGCTACTGCTACTGCTGCTAAGTCACTTCAGTCGTGTCCGACTCTGTGCGACCCCATAGATGGCAGCCCACCAGGCTCCCCCATCCCTGGGATTCTCCAGGCAAGAACACTGGAGTGGGTTGCCATTTCCTTCTCCAATGCATGAAAGTGAAAAGTGAAAATCATCTAAATAGATGAAGAAAAAGCTTTTGACAAAATCCAGCACTCATTGATACAAACTGTCCAGAAAGTACGCATGGAGGGTGCAAACCTCAACATAATAAAGGCCATATATGACAAATCTACAGCTAGCATCATACTCAGTGGTGAAAAGCTGAAAGCATTCTCTCTAAGGTCAGGAAAAGACAAGGATGTCCACTCTTGCCATTTTTATTCAACATAGTTTTGGAAGTCCTATTTATAGCAATCAGAGAAGACTGAAAAGGGAACCCAAATTGGAAAAGAAGAAGTTAAGCTATCACTGTTTGCAGATGACATGATACTATACATAGAAGATTCTAAAGATGCTACTAGAAAACTACTAGAACTCATCAATGAATTTGGCAAAGTTGCAGGTTACAAAATTATTATGTAGAAATCTGTTGCATTTCTATACACTAACAACAAGATCAGAAAGAGAAATTCAAGAAGAAATTCCATTTACCATTGCATCAAAAAGAATAAAATACCTAGGACCTCCCTGAGGAGACAAATACCTGTACTCCAAAAACTATAAGATGTTGATGAAAGAAATCAAAGAAGATATAAACAAAGATGGAAAGATATACCATCTTCATGGATTGGAAGAATTAGTATTGTCAAAATGACTACACTACCCAAGGCAATCTGCAAATTCAATGCAATCCCTCTCAAATTACCAATGGCAGTTTTCACAGAACTAGAACAACAACAACAACAAAAATCTCAAACTTTGTATGGAGACACAAAAGACCCTGAATAGCCAAAGTAATCTTGGAAAAGAAAAAAGAGCTGGAGGAATCATGTTCCCTAACTTCAGACTATACTACAAAGATACAGTCATCAAAACAGTGAAGTACTGGCACATAAATAGAAATATAGTTTGATGGAACAGGATAGAAAACCCAGAAAAAAGCCCATGCACCTATCTATGGTCAACTAATCCATGACAAAGGAGGCAAGACTACACAATGTTGGAAAGATAGTCTCTTCAACAAATGGTGCTGGGAAAACTGGACAGCCACATGTAAAAAAAAATGAAATCAGATCATTCTTTAACTCCATACACAAAATGGATTAAAGACCTAAATGTGAGATCAGACACTATAAAATTGCTAGAGGAAAACATAGGCGGAACACTCTGTGATATAAATCACAGCAATATCTTTTTTGATCCATCTCCCAGAATAATAGAAATAAAAACAAAAATAAGCAAATGGAACCTACTTAAATTCAAAAGCTTTTGCATAGTAAAGGAGACAATGAACAAAGTGAAAAGACAACCCAGTTTGGGAAAAAATATTTGCAAATGATGTGACTGATAAGGGATTTTTAATTATTTAATTTATAAACAGCTTATGACACTTAATAGCATCAAAACAAACAATCCACCCCAAAAGTGGGCAGAAGACCTAAATAGACATTTCTCCAAAGAGGACATACAGATGGCCAAAAAGCACATGGAAAGATGTTCAACATTGCTAGTTATTAGAGAAATGCTAAACAAAACTATAATGAGATATCACCTCATACCAGCCAGAATGGCTATCATCAAAAAATCCACGAACAGCAAGTGCTGGAGAGGGTATGGAGAAAAGGGAACCCTCTTACACTGTTGGTAGGAATGTAAATTAGTACAGCCAGTATGGAGAACTGGGTGGAGGTTTCTTAAAAAAACTGAAAATAAAACTACCATATGACCCTGCAATCCCACTCCTGGGCATATATCTGGAGAAAAACATGATCTGAAAGGATACATGCAGCCCAATGTCCATTGCAGCACTGTTTACCATAGTCAAGACACAGAAACAACCTAAATGTCTGTTGACAGATGAATAGGTAAAGTAGATGTGGTACATATATCCAATGGAATATTACTCAGCCATTAAAAAAGAATGAAATAATGCCATTTATAGGAACATGGATGGACTTAGAGAGTGTCATACTTACTGAAGTAATTCAGACAGAGAGGGATAAATATTGTATGACATCCCTTATAGTGGAATCTAAAAAGAAATATAAATGAACTTACTTACAAAACAGAGATACTCAGAAAATGAACTTATGGTTGCTAGGAGAAAGGGATAGTTGGGGAGTTTGGGAAGGTCATGTACACTCTGCTGTATTCAAAATAGATAACCAACAACGTCCTATTATGTAGCATGTGGAACTTTCTCAATGTTATGTGGCAGCCTGGATGGGAGGTAAGTTTGGAGGAGAATGAATACATGAATATATATGGCTGAGTTCCTTCACAGTTCACCTGAAACTATCAGAACATTGTTAACTGGCTATATCCCAATGCAGAATAAAAAGTTTAAAGTTTGAAAAAAAATCATGGTGAATAATATTTGTTTTTTAACCAATAAAGAGGTCAATATAAAGTTTTTCATGGAAAATAAATGTAAGAATTATACAAATAAATTATTTATAAGCTTGTAAGGAATTATTACAATCCTTGGTCTTCACTGGTGGTACAGTGGCTAAGAACCTGCCTGCTAATGGAGGGGATAACCTGATGGAACCAATAGGTTCCATCCCTGGTTGAGGAAGATTCCGCATGCTGCAGAGCAACTAAGCCTGGGTGATACACCACTGAGCCCACCATCCTAGAGCCTAGGAGCTGCAACTACTGAGCCCATGTGCTGCAACTACAAAAGCCTATGCACCTAGAGCCCATGCTCCACAAAAAGAAAAGCCAGTGCAGTGAGAAGCCTGCATACTTCAACAAAGAGTAGTCCCTGGTAGCTGCAACTAGCAATGAAGATTTAGTGAGGCCAAAAATAAATAAATAAATAAATGCGTGTTAAGTCACTTCTGTAGTGTCCGACTCTTTGTGACCCTATGGACTGTAGCCCACCAAGCTCCTCTGTTACAGGATTCTACAAGCAAGAATACTGGAGTGGGTTGACATGCCCTCCTCCAGGGGATCTTTCCCACCCAGGTATCAAACCTGTGTCTCTTACATCTAACCTGCATTGGCAAGTGGGTTCTTTATCACTTCTTCCACATGGGAAGCCCAAATAAATAAACAGATAGATAAAAATAAAAAAAAGAAAACAGCATTCTAAAAAAGAAATTATTACAATCCTTCATTTACCCTTGTCGGCCTGTGTTTGGATTGTACCCTAAAGAATTGTCTGGCGTGGTAAATTAAAAACCAGTTATACAATTCCTTTCTCCCTCAGCAGAATCATATGGTCATAAGGCCACATGACCTAAGGCCATATTTTATGAAAATTACTGGAGATGAAAAAATATATTGTTTCCTAAAAAAGAGAAAATTCCTCTGAATTCAGAAGTTTAGAATATAAGTTTTAGCACCTGATAAAAAAAACGAAGCAATATTGATATAATATGGAAAACAATGAAAATGGCTGACTTTGAGAATGAATCATGGAAAACTTTACATGACAATAAAACAGCGTTGAGAGACCAATAAAGCAACCTTGAAATTTTGGATGTTGGCCAAATATTGGACAAGCATCTCTTACATACAATGCATTGGCCCTTGGCACATAGCATCCTAGGAAAACCAAAACACTGTTGTTGCCTGACTTGGGCGAGGAGAGGTGACTCTTGGACACAAATACCTCTCAGGTGAGGGACAGAGTGGTAAGTATCCTCACAGAGAGGCATCTGAGATGTTACAGGAATTGCTTTCTTCTGACGACCTGCAGCAGCGTTCCAATGGATCATTCCATCCCGGGACAGAATCCTTGGGCTGAGCAGTTTCATGCCTCAACACAGAACATGCAGTAGGAGTAGGCTTTTTCCTACTTAGTGGAGGGCTCATGCTATGCTATGCTATGCTAACTCACTTCAGTCGTGTCCAACTCTGTGTGACCCCATAGACGGCAGCCCACCAGGCTCCCCCGTCCCTGGGATTCTCCAGGTAAGAACACTGGAGTGGGTTGCCATTTCCTTCTCCAATGCATGAAAGTGAAAAGTGAAAGTGAAGTCGCTCAGTCGTGTCCGACTCTTCGCGAGCCATAGACTGCAGCCTACCAGGCTCCTCCGTCCATGGGATTTTCCAGGCAAGAGTACTGGAGTGGGGTGCCATTGCCTTCTCTGGTAGAGGGCTGAAGTGAACTTCAAATGTAACTCAAAAGCAGCAGCATCTTTAGTAAATGGGGAGAGGAAGACTCCAAAGTCTGTTTATTAAGATGTCTGGGGAGGGAAGTGGAATCACACCTGGCAAGGGACACAGCATCAAAGGTTTCAAAGTCACAAGGACAAATCATTTCAAACCCTCCAGGATTAGGTCCCAGAGATGCAATTAGAAGAAAAAAGTTCATGTGAAAGAGTTCAGAAGTATTTACAAGAACAGGCCCCAGAGAAAGTATTTATTTCTGGATCTATAATGCTAAAGTTTCTCTCCTCCTTAATTAATTCTCTAGATCTTTGGAAACATAACAGTGGCCTGGGAATCCAACCTGTGGGACTAAGTGGTACCAAATGCTAGGATGAAAGGCACAGAAATCTAGTAGTCACCTGGTGATTCTAAATATCTGGATGGTTGATTAGACATGTATTTAGTTTGGTTCCAAGGTTACTACTGCTGAACAACCGTCAAACAGGAGAATGTTGGGTTCCACCAAAAAAAGATACCCCACGTCCAAGAGCAAAGGAGAAGTCCCCAAAAGACGTCTCCTTTTTGGGACCTCTTACCAAAAAGAGGGTAGGAGGGGAGAAATGGCATTTAGAATCAAGCCCCATTCCTGCCAGAGACGCTTGGAGGGCTCAAACAAAACCTTGTGCCCACCAGGACCCAGAGACCCCGCAGAGTCTGAGCCAGACCTGTCTTTGAGTGTTTGAGTATCTCCTGCAGAGGCACGGGTCAGCAGTAGCCTGCTGCGGGGACAGGGTCTCTGGCTGTAGCAGACCTGGGAGGCACAGTGTGTGGCATAAGCCCTCTTGGAAGAGGTTGCCATTAGCCCCACCATAGAGCTACCGAGTAGATGACCCACAAATTGGAAAACAATTGTATCAAAGAAGTCCTCACCCTGTTATGAAAGTTCTAGGACCCACAACAGATTTCACAACCTGGGGATCAGCTAAGGGACTGAGACCCTTCCAGGGAATTTGACTTTGAAGGAAAGTGGGATTTGATTACAGAACTTCCATAGGACCGGGGAAACAGACTCTTGGAGGGCACAGAAAAACCTTGTGTGCACCAGGACCCAGGAGAAAGAAGCAGTGGCCCCACAAAAGACTGAGCCAGACTTGCCAGTGAGTGTCTGGGAGTTTCCAGCAGAGGTGTGGATCGACAGTTGCCTGCCGCAGGGTCGGGGCACTGAATACATCAGTGCTGGCATAAGTCCTTTTGAAGGAGAAATGTTACCCCTACCATAGTTTGACCTCAGGCCAAACAATAGGGAGGGAACACAGCCCTGCCCATCAACAGAAAATTGGATTAAAGATTTACTGAGCATAGCTGCCCATCAGAACAAGACCCAGATTCCCCCACAGCCAGTCCCATCTATCAGGAAGCTTCCACAAGCCTCTTATCCTTATCCATCAGAGGGCAGACAGAATGAAAACCACAATCACAGAAAATGAATTGAACTGATCACATGAATCACAGCCTTGTCTAACTCAATGATTCTGTGAGCCATGCCCTGTAGGGCCACCCAAGATGGACGGGTCATGGTGGAGAGTTCTGACAAAACATGGTCCTCTGGAGAAGGGAATGGCAAATAACTTCAGTATTCTTGCCTTAAGAACCCCATGAACAGTATGAAAAGGCAAGAAGATAGGACAATAAAAGATGAACTCTCCAGGTCGGTAGATGCCCAATATGCTACTGGAGAAGAGTGGAGAAATAACTCCAGAAAGAATGAAGAGAGCCAAAGCAAAAACAATGCCCAGTTTTGGATGTTACTGGTGATGGAAGTAAGAACTGTAAAGAACAATGCTGTTCTGATGCTGTAAAGAACAATACTGCATAGGAACCTGGAATGTTAGGTCCATGAATCAAGGTAAATCAGAAGTGGTCAAACAGGAGATGGCAACAGTGAACATCAGCATTTTAGGTATCAGTGAACTAAAATGGACTGGAATGGGTGAATTTAACTCAGATGACCATTGTATCTACTACTGTGGGCAAGAATCCCTTAGAAGAAATGGAGTAGCCCTCATAGTAAACAAAAGAGTCCAAAATGCACTACTTGGGTGCAATCTCAAATATTTTAGAATAATCTCTGTTCATTTCCAAGACAAACCATTCAACAGCACTGTAATCCAAGTCTATGCCCCAACCACTAATGTCAAAGAAGCTGAAGTTGAATGGTTCTATGATGACCTATAAGACCTTCTAGAACTAACACCCAAAAAAGATGTCGTTTTCATCATAGGGGACTGGAATACAAAAGTAGGAAGTCAAGACATACCTGGAGTAACAGGCAAGTTTGGCCTTGGAGTACAAAATGAAGCAGGGCAAAGGCTAACAGAGTTTTGCCAAGAGAACACACTGTTCATAGCAAACACCCTCTTCCAACAACACAAGAGAAGACTCTACACATGGACATCACCGATGGTCAGTACCAAAATCAGATTGATTATATTCTTTGCAGCCAAAGATAAAGAAGCTCTACACAGTCAGGAAAAACAAGACTGGGAGCTGACTGTGGTTCAGATCATGAACTGCTTATTGTCAAATTCAGACTTAAATTGAAGAAAGTAGGCAAAAACACTAGACCATTCAGGTATGACCTAAATCAAATCCCTTACACTTCCCTGGTGTCTCAGATGGTAAAGCGTCTGTTTGCAATGCCAGAGACCAGGATTCATTCCTTGGGTTGGGAAGATCCCTTGGAGAAGGAAATGGCAGCCCACTCCAGTACACTTGCCTGGAAAATCCCATGGATGGAGGAGTCTGGTAGACTACAGTCCATGGGATCACAAAGAGTCAGACATGACTGAGCAACTTCACTTATGATTATATAATGGAAGTGACAAATAGATTTAAGGGACTAGACCTGATAGACAGAGTTCCTGAAGAACTATGGACAGAGGTTCATGACATTGTACAGGAGACAGTGATCAAAACCATCCCCAAGAAAAGACATGTGAAAAGGCAAAATGGTTGCCTGAGGAGGCCTTACAAATAGCTGAGAAAAGAAGAGAAGCTAAAGACAAAGGAGAAAAGGAAAGATATACCTTTCTGAATGCAGAGTTCCAAAGAATAGCAAGGAGAGATGAGGAAGGCTTTCTAACTGATCAATGAAAAGAAACAGAGGAAAACAATAGAATGGGAAAGACTAGGGATCTCTTCAAGAAAATTAGAGATACCAAGGGAACATTTCATGCAAAGATGGGCACAATAAAGGACAGAAAATGTATGCACCTAATGGAAGCAGAAGATATTAAGAAGTGGCAAGAATACATAGAAGAACTATACAAAAAGATCTTAATGACCCAGATAATCACGATGGTGTGATCACTCACTTAGAGCCAGACATCCTGGAGTGCAAAGTCAAATGGGCCTTAGGAAGTATCACTACAAACAATACTAGTGGAGGTGATGGAAATTCAGCTGAGCTGTTTCAAATCCTAAAAAATGATGCTGTTAAAGTGCTTCACTCAATAAGCCTGCAAATTTGGAAAACTCAGCAGTGGCCACAGGACTGGAAAAGGTCAATTTTCATTTCAATCCCTAAGAAAGGCAATGGCAAGGACTGTTCAAGCTACCACACAATTGCATTCGTCTCATGTGCTGGCAATGTAATGCTCAAAATTATCCAAGTGAGGCTTCAACAGTACATGAACTGAGAACTTCCAGATGTCTAACTGGATATACAAAAGGCAGAGGAACCAGAGATTAAATTTCCAACATCTGCTGGATCATCAAAAAAGCAAGAGAGTTCCAGAAAAACATCTACTTCTGCTTCATTGACTACACTAAAGCCTTTGACTATGTGGATCACAACAAACTGTGGAAAATTCTTCAAAAGATGGGAATACCAGACCACCCTACCTGCCTCCTGAGAACTCTGTGTGCAGATCAAGAAGCAACAATTAGAACCGAACATGGAACAACAGACTGGTTCCAAATTGGGAATGTAGTACATCAAGGCTGTATATTGTCACCCTGCTTGTTTCTGCTTATTTAACTTATACGCACAGTACATCATGCGATATATGCCAGGCTAGATGAAGCACATGCTGGAATCAGGATTTCTGGGAGAAATATCAATAACCTCAGATATGCAGATGACACCACCCTTATGGCAGAAAGTGAAGAAGAACTAAATAGCTTCTTGATGAAAATGAAGGAGGAAAGTGAAAAAGCTGGCTTAAAACTCAACATTCAGAAAATGAAGATCATGGCATCCGGTCCCATCACTTCATGGGAAATAGATGGGGAAACAATGGAAACCGTGCCAGACTTTATTTTCCTGGGCTCCAAAATCACTGCAGATGGTGACTGCAGCAACTTCAATGCAACTTCAATGAAATTAGAAGACGCTTGCTCCTCGGAAGAAAAGCTATGACCAACATAGACAGCATATTAAAAACCAGAGACATTACTTTGCTGACTAATGTCCATCTAGTCAAAGCTATGTTTTTTCCAGTAGTCATGTATGGATGTGAGATTTTAACCATAAAGAATTCTAAGTGCCAAAGAATTGTTGCTTTTGAACTGTGGTGTTGGTGAAGACTCTTGAGAGTCCCTTGGACTGCAAGGAGATCAAACCAGTCAATCCTAAATGAAATCAATCTTGAATATTCATTGGAAGGACTGATGCTGAAACTGAAGCTCCAGTACTTTGGCCACCTTGTGTGAAGAACCAACTTATTGGAAAAGACCCTGATGCTGGGAAAGATGGAAGCAGGAGGAGAAGGGAACGACAGAGGATGAGATGGTTGGATTCCATCACTGATTCAGTGGACATGAGTTTGATCAAGGTCCGGTAGTTGGTGATGGACTGGGAAGCCTATTGTGCTATAGTCATGGGGTCACAAAAAGTCAGACATGACTGAACAAGTGAACTGAACTGAACTAAAGGTTACTACCTTGGGGCAGTGTACCTTGACTCCTCAGGAAGAAATCGTGCTCCTTTTCTTATGCTCACACTCACCCCTCTATATTTTTAGTATTTGTCCACTCGTGTGTCTCCAGTACTGGGTCTAATTTTGGGAGGAGAGGCACTGTGTCCTCCCTGCTCACCGTTGATTTCTTTCCACAGTGTGTAGCACAGGGCCTGGAGGGTCACTACACACCTGTAGATGTTAGATAAAGAGAGAGCACGTGGGCGAGCTGAGGTGGGTGCATGCAACACTTTCTGGTGAAGGCAGGAGGGAACAAGCTCTGCCAAGGGTCAGCCATTACCTGGGGAGTTGCCTAAGTGGGTGGGGGCACAATGGCTAGAGCTGTGCCAGCGTGCAAGGGTTTCTCCTCATGTCAGGTGAGGAAGGTCAGGAATGGAGCTGGGGAAGCTGATGTGATGTATGACACCATTTTCACGCCCAACTGAGGACCTTGGAGCCCATGATACAGGGCCCTCATTCTAAGGATGAGGAAATTAAGCCCACAAAGGAACAAAGTCTGTCTCTGAGGCATTAGGTAGCAGAGAAGACTCTCATACCTGCATCGCCAGGCTTTCTGCTGCGTGTTCTTTCCTCTGTAATCAGCTGCCTCTCCAAAGAGCTCTGAAACTCAACAGTTTCAATGGCAGCTCCACAAAGGAGGTAACCGTATGGGCTTAGGAGATGTTCCCTCCTTTCTCAACCTCTGTTTTCCCATTGGGAGATTGGTCTTGCAATATGTGACTCCCGAGGCCATTGTGAGCTGGCCTTAGAGGGAAGAGCGTATGTGACATCCTGGCAGAGTGCCTCTTACATAATTGGTTCTCAGCTCCTTAACTCCCTTCTCCCCACCTCCTGCACAGGAGGAGTTTCAGGACAAGCAGAGGTGTAGAGTGTCCTTAGTGGTTCCCAGGACCAGCCCTGCTGGGGGGTTGACTGCTTGGCCCATCTCGTCCTCCAGGAAGCCAGTTCAAAACTCAACCTGGCGTGGATGTGGTCTTGCTCTAAAGAGACTCTCCTTGCTGACTCCTAACATCCCCCAAGGAAACACAGCTTTCAGAACACAGACTTTCCAATTTTCCTAGTAAAATGAATGAAAGACGCTTTTGGGGAATAAAGTGATTTCTTTTTAGCTCCACTTG
Source organism: Bos indicus (assembly GCF_029378745.1). Classification (NCBI taxonomy): domain Eukaryota; kingdom Metazoa; phylum Chordata; class Mammalia; order Artiodactyla; family Bovidae; genus Bos; species Bos indicus. Next base: position 15,656,727 of record NC_091789.1, on the reverse strand, counting down.
TTTACTTTTCCATAAGCTCCCAAGATGGCTTACATGTTAGCTGTTAATCACACCATCTGTTCAAACAGTACTTCAGTAAATGATTCAATTCATATTTTTCTTCTAAAAAGATCTTTTAAAAGGCAGTGTTTATATCTCTGTTATCCTTCATTTGGCAATGTAGCATGAGCTATTTTAATGTTGCCATCACTGTAAACACACTGAATTCCCCATTTCTTAACCGTGCAGAAAATAGGACAACTTCTCTGTGTTTGTTCCACTTGACTCTAGGCTTGGAGGCTAGAGATTGTAATAGATAAAGATTTCATATTTCTAAAAAGAAAAAGATTAAGACACAAAGTTCCAGTCAATATTTATTCTGAAAGCTTAAATTTAGTGACAATGAGTAGTTTCCAGCCACTTGAGGCCTTTTTAGGCCAAGCAACTGTGAACAGAATGTGCTTAGTGGTGGGGTCAGCTATACTGTGATCCTGGCCTGTCAGACTCAGCTCATATCACAAGAGGCAAAATTGCCTGTGAGGAAGTTCCTGGGTCCCACCAGCAATTACAAGCCCAAAGCTTGGGTGATATAAGGCTTGAGGAGGAGGTATATGCTCTTTTGATGCTTTTGAGAAAGAGTCTCTTGAGTTAGTAGAGTGAAAAGGATATGCAGGCAGAGGTAGAGTTCTTATTGTTTCAAGATGTTCTCTGGATCTCTGAAAGCCCCACATTCATGTGAGCCTCTAGGAAAGGTTGTACAGCAGCAAGGATATGTCCTAGTGCTGGTCCATATGGAGACGGTTCTCTTTTGTTTCCTAAGACCTGTAGCCAAATGGAAAGAGTGCTATGTTGTGCAGTCACATACAAATTATAAGAAATGTACAAAGTAAGCAAACACAGATTTGTGTTTGGGGACACTGACAAAGAGGGGACTTACTTTCCAAGCCTAGAAATAAAGAGTAAATGAAGACCACTGATATTAAAGGAGGCATTTTTCCTGGGTTTCCAGGGTCAGATAGCTTACTAGTTGAGTAGGCATATATTTTGTGGAGACCACATCAACCCTATGCACAGGATTGGAAAAGAATGAAGTGTTTATTGGAATGGTAATTAGTCTGTTTGATTCCATCAGCAGGTCAGGATACCCGTGTGAGCCCGGTCCAGATCTTGGAAAGTCTTAAATGCCACACTGATGAGTCTTGCTTTTTTGCATCCACATGACTAAATACCATTGAGGATATTAAAACAAGAAAGTGATGTGCTTTGACATGTCTCAGGAAGATCGGTGACACCATAATGTAGAGCCTAATTGCAGTGGGCTGTTGAGGAGACTGTTTCAAGTCATTGGAACAGTCAGAGCAAGAAATGATGAGTGCTAGAAGTGAGAGAGGAGTGGGATGAAAGACCAGGAACGAACTTGAGATTTATCACAGAGGTAGAAGAGGCAAAGCTTCCAAGATGATTGGACTGTGTAGTGAGGGAGCAGGAGGATTACAGGATGTCCCTCAGGTGGATGGGGGCACCATTAAATGAGATACAGAAAACAAGAGGGGGAGATTTTAGGGTGAATATGGAGTTTTCTGGTTTGGAATGGTTCCATTTGGGTTGTCTGTGAAGCCTTGAAGTAGATACATGTCCATTTTTTGAGAACACTTGTGACCGGAGCTCAGAAGAGATATCCAAAGTCTAGATAGAGCTTTGGCAGTTATTACTCTAAATAATGATTTGTCACAGTGTTCATGAGTTTGAACTTTCTTTTACCAATATCTTTTGCTCTAGTTGTCTTATAGAAATCATGTTTCACCCATGCCATGGTATATCCTCCCCCAATATGGTTTAGGGTAGAGAATGAAATCAGTATGAAACAATAATCACCAGGTATACAGCGAATAATAATAAGTCAGTTTGTAGGCAGTGAAGGAATGAACAATGCAGTTAAGACCGAAATATTGTAAATACCCATGAACCATGCATATATAAAGAGGTATAATTAGTCAGACATGTTGAGCTTTGAAACATTGCGTGGTAAGGCTTAGTTATCTTCAAATGGACATGACAAACTGGCAAGGACCATGTATCAGTCGAAATCAGTTTCAGCTTCAAGGGATAGAAAACTTAATATACAGCAGTTATAAAAGATGGGTAATCCCGAGGAAACTAGAATTGAAAGAGACACATGTATCCCATTGTTCATTGCAGCACTGTTTATAATAGCTAGGACAAGGAATCAGCCTAGATGTCAATCAGCAGACAAATGGATAAGGATCTATCCATGTACAAATGTGATACATATACACAATGGAATATTATTCAGTCATAAAAAGGAATGCATTTGAATCACTTCTAATGAGATGGACTAAACTGGAACCTATTATACAGAGTGAAGTAAGTCGAAAGAGAAACAAAAACTGTATATTAATGCATATATATGGAATTTAGAAAGACGGTAACAGCAAAGATCTTCATGACCCAGATAATCATGATGGTGTGATCACTCACACTCACCTAGAGCCAGACATCCTGGAATGTGAAGTGAAGTGGGCCTTAGGTAGCATCACTATGAACAAAGCTAGTGGAGGTGATGGAATTCCAGCTGAGCTATTTCAAATCCTAAAAGATGATGCTGTGAATGTGCTGCACTCAATATGCCAGTAAATTTGGAAAACTGAGCAGTGGCCACAGGACTGGAAAAGGGCAGTTTTCATTCCAATCCCAAAGAAAGACAATGCCAAAGAATGCTCAAACTACAGCACAATTGCACTTGTCTCACATGATAGTAATGCTCAAAATTCTCCAAACCAGACTTCAGCAATACATGAACTGTGAACTTACATATATTCAAGCTGGTTTTCGAAAAGGCAGAGGAACCAGAGATCAAATTGCCAACATCCACTGGATCACTGAAAAAGCAAAAGAGTTCTAGAAAAACATCTATTTCTGCTTTATTGACTATGCCAAAGCCTTTGACTGTGTGGATCACCATGAACTGTGGAAATTCTGAAAGAGATGGGGATACCAGACCACCTGACCTTCCTCTTGAGAAACTTGTATGCAGGTCAGGAAGCAACAGTTAGAACTGGACATGGAACAACAGACTGGTTCCAAATAGGAAAAGGAGTACATCAAGGCTGTATATTGTTGCCCTGCTTATTTAACTTATATGCAGAGTACATCATGAGAAATGCTGGGATGGAAGAAGCACAAGCTGGAATCAAGATTGCCGGGAGAAATATCAATCACCTCAGATATGCAGATGACACCACCCTTATGGCAGAAAGTGAAGAAAAAGTAAAGAGCCTCTTGATGAAAGTGAAAGAGGAGAGTGAAAGAGTTGGCTTAAAGGTCAACATTTAGAAAACTAAGATCATGGCATCTGGTCCCATCACTTCATGGGAAATAGATGGGGAAACAGTGGCTGATTTTATTTTTGGGGTTCCAAAATCACTGCAAATGGTGATTGCAGCCATGAACTTAAAAGACGCTTACTCCTTGGACAGAAAGTTAAGAGCAAGCTAGACACCATATTAAAAAGCAGAGACATTACTTTGTCAACAAAGGTCTGTCTAGTCCAGTAGTCATGTATGGATGTGAGTGTTGGACTATAAAGAAGGCTGAGCACCAAAGAATTGCTGCTTTTGAACTGTAGTGTTGGAGAAGACTCTTGTGAGTGCCTTGGACTGCAAGGAGATCCATCCAGTCCATCCTAAAGGAGATTAGTCCTGGGTGTTCATTGGAAGGACTGATGTTGAAGCTGAAACTCTAGTACTTTGGTCACCTGATGCGAAGAGCTGACTCATTTGAAAAGACCCTGATGCTGGGAAAGATTGAGGGCAGGAGGAGAAGGGGACAACAGAGGATAAGATGGTTGGATGGCATTGCCGACTCAATGGATATGAGTTTGGGTAAACTCTGGGAGTTGGTGATGGACAGGGAGGCCTGGCATGCTGTGGTTCATGGGGCCGCAAAGAGTTGAACACGACTCAGTGACTGAGCTGAACTGAATAGCTATCCTATATTCAAGACAGCAAAAGAGACACAGATGTAAAGAACAGACTTTTGGACTATGTGGGAGATGGCACAGGTGGGATGAATTCAGAGAATAGTACTGAAACATGTATATTACCATATGTAAAATAGATGATCAGTGCAAGTTTGATGCATGAAGCAGGGCACTCAAAACCAGTGCTCCGGGACAACCCAGAGGGATGGGGTGGGGAGGGAGGTGGGAAGGGGGATCAGGATGGGGGACACATGTGTATCCATGGCTGATTCATGTCTATGTATGGCAAAAACCATCACAATATTATAAAGTAATTATTCTCCAATTAAAGTAAATCAATTTGAAAAGTAAAATAAATAAAATAAGAAAACATGGGTGATTTTTTGTACCTTACATAATAGATAACTGAAGATGAGAAGTCTTGTAAAGCTATAGTAGTTCTACAATATTTATGGACTTGCATTCCTTCCAGCTAAATATTCTGCCCTCATTCCCATAGAGCAGAAGCTTCATAGAGCTCCAAATATCACATTTACATTCTCAACATCAGGACTGAAGAAAAGGAAAATAAGGGGAGGGGAAGCTCACTTTCTCCTTTTTAGGGCTTTCTAAACATTTCCCACAACATTTTTACTTGTATTTCATTGATACGAATTTTGTTATCTGGACACACCTAGCTTCAAGAGGAGTTGCAGTTTTTTTTGTTGTTTGTTTTTTAAGCTAAATATGTTGCTACCTAAGTAAAATTTAGTGATCTAGTACCAAAGAAGATTGGGAGGAAGAATGGGAGAAAGGATAATGGGATAGATAAATATCAATCCTTGCCACAGGACATAATCTCAATTTGGGCCCATTTGGTGTAAAGAAGAGCTAAAAGAGAGTATCATCTAGAAGATCCATGGGAAGGTTTCCAGTCTGATAAGTGGAACATGATATTTTGAGGGATTGTCCAGGAAAACACTTGACCTAAGAGACATCCAACTTGAGTTACCAGGTATAGCCTCACAGGCACTTAAAAACAGTAAAAAAAAAAAAAAAAAAAAAAAAGCAGTGACAAGTAACATTTGGAAGGTAAACTAATCAAGTGTATACCCCAAGGGATCCATCAGTAGGTAGAAGGATCCCAGTCACAATATCCCATTTCAGGAATAGGATACTAATCCTTGGCTGATGGTGATGGTGAAGGACATCAACAAAAGCACAGCAAGGTCTAAGTCTTAGAAGGCACGGGCTACTCAGCAGAGGTCCAAGGCAGGACTATAGATCCAGTACTGAGACACAAAGGGAGAAATAGCAAAAAGATAAACTAGTTGTTGGCTCCCCAAGAAGGACCTTAGAACAATGGTACTACAAATTTTGGATTTCATATATTAGTACATATTTTTAAAGTAAGTTTGCCATAACATTGCCAATTTTTATTTGCCAAGTAAAGATATACTAAAAACAAAGAAACCAGCCACAACTTACAAACTTTGTTATTTCATTTAAAAGACTATTTTAAGCTAAAAAAATGAGATAAATTCAAAGAAAAGAACAGTCCTTGTTCAAAATTTAAAATGTACAGAAGAAGAGACAAAATTAAGGCTCCCACTTACCCCTGTCCCTTTATCACCCACTGTCCCTCTCTGGAGGCAGTCATTGTTATCTGTTCCTTGGACATCTTTCCAGAGATGTTCTATGTAGAAACCAGCAGATACATGTGTGTGTAGAGCATTCTGTACACATTTTTTTTAAACTAAAAAGGGTATCTTTGAATGCACTCATGTGAATATATAAAGACCTTCCTGAATCCCTTAGACGAAATGGAGTAGCCATCATAGTAAACAAAGGAGTCTGAGATGCAGAACTTGGATGCAATCTAAAAAAACAAAAGAATGATCTCTGTTTGTCTCCAAGGCAAACCATTCAATATCATGGTAATCCAAGTCTATGCCCTGACCAGTAATGCTAAAGAAGCTGAAGTTGAATGGTTTTATGAAGACTTACAAGACCTTCTGGAAGTAACACCCCCAAAAGATGTCCTTTTCATTATAGGGAACTGGAATGCAAAAGTAGGAAGTCAAGAAACACCTGGAGTAACAGACAAATTTGGCCTTGGAGTACAGAATGAAGTAGGGCAAAGGCTAATTGAGTTTTGCCAAGAGAACACACTTGTCATAGCAAACACCCTCTTCCAACAACACAAGAGAAGACTCTACATATGGACATCACCAGATGGTCAACACTGAAATCAGATTGATTATATTCTTTGCAGCCAAAGTTGGAGAAGCTCTACACAGTCAGGAAAGACAAGACTGTGAGCTGACTGTGGCTCAGACCATGAACTTCTTATTGCCAAATTCAGACTTTAACTGAAGAAAGTAGGAAAAACCACTAGACCAATCAGGTCTGACCTAAATCAAATCCCTTATGATTATACAGTGGAAGTGAGAAATAGATTTAAGGGACTAGATCTGATAGACAGAGTGCCTGATGAACTATGGATGGAGGTTCGTGACATTGTACAGGAGACAGGGATCAAGACCGTCCCCATGGAAAAGAAATGCAAAAAGGCAAAATGGTTGTCTGAGGAAGCCTTACAAATAGCTGTGAAAAGAAGAGAAGAGAAAAACAAGGGAGAAAAGGAAAGATATAACCATTTGAATGCAGAGTTCCAAAGAATAGCAAGGAGAGATAAGAAAGCCTTCCTCAGTGATCACTGCAAAGAAATAGAGGAAAAAAACAGAATGAGAAAGACTAGAGATCTCTTCAAGAAAACTAGAGATAGCAAGGGAATATCTCATGCAAAGATGGGCTCAATAAAAGACAGAAATAGTACGGACCTAAGAAGCAGAAGATATTAAGAGGTGGCAAGAATACACAGAAGAACTATACAAAAAAGAGCTTCATGACCCAGATAATCATGATGGTGTGATCACTCACCTAGAGCCAGACATCCTGGAATGTGAAGTGAAGTGGGCCTTAGGTAGCATCACTATGAACAAAGCTAGTGGAGGTGATGGAATTCCAGCTGAGCTATTTCAAATCCTAAAAGATGATGCTGTGAATGTGCTGCACTCAATATGTCAGCAAATTTGGAAAACTCAGCAGTGGCCACAGGACTGGAAAAGGGCAGTTTTCATTCCAATCCCAAAGAAAGACAATGCCAAAGAATGCTCAAACTACCACACAATTGCACTTGTCTCACACAATAGTAATGCTCAAAGTTCTCCAAGCCAGGCTTCAGCAATATGTGAACCATGAACTTCCAGATATTCAAGCTGGTTTTCGAAAAGGCAGAGGAACCAGAGATCAAATTGCCAACATCCACTGGATCACTGAAAAAGCAAAAGAGTTCCAGAAAAACATCTATTTCTGCTGTATTGACTATGCCAAAGCCTTTGACTGTGTGGATCACCATAAACTGTAGAAAATTCTGAAAGAGATGGGAATACCAGACCACCTGACCTGCCTCTTGAGAAACTTGTATGCAGGTCAGGAAGCAACAGTTAGAACTGGACATGGAACAACAGACTGGTTCCAAATAGGAAAAGGAGTACATCAAGGCTGTATATTGTTGCCCTGCTTATTTAACTTATATGCAGAGTACATCATGAGAAATGCTGGGCTGGATTAAGCACAAGCTGGAATCAAGATTGCCGAGAGAAATATCAATCACCTCAGATATGCAGATGACACCACCCTTATGGCAGAAAGTGAAGAAAAAGTAAAGAGCCTCTTGATGAAAGTGAAAGAGGAGAGTGAAAGAGTTGGCTTAAAGGTCAACATTTAGAAAACTAAGATCATGGCATCTGGTCCCATCACTTCATGGGAAATAAATGGGGAAACAGTGGTAGATTTTATTTTATTTTTGGCTCCCAAATCACTGCAGATGGTGATTGCAGCTGTGAAATTAAAAGACGCTTGCTCCTTGGAATACATTGTATGATCAACCTAGACAGCATATTAAAAAGCAGAGACATTACTTTGCCAACAAAGGTCCATCTAGTCAAGGCTATGGTTTTTCCAGTAGTCATGTATGGATGTGAGAGTTGGGCTATAAAGAAAGCTGAGTGCCGAAGAATTGCTGCTTTTGAACCGTGGTGTTGGAGAAGACTCTTGAGAGTCCCTTGGACTGCAAGGAGATCCAACCAGTCCATCCTAAAGGAAATCAGTCCTAAATATTCATTGAAAGCACTGATGATGAAGCTGAAACTCCAATATTTTGGCCACCTGATGCAAAGAACTGACTTATTTGAAAAGATGCTGATTCTTGATGCTAGGAAAATTGAAGATGGGAGGAGAAGGGTATGACAGAGGATCAGATGGTTGGATGGCATCACCGACTTGATGGACATGAGTTTGAGTAAACTCCAGGAGTTGGTGATGGATAGGGAGGCCTGGCATGCTGCAGTCCTTGAGGTTGTAATGAGTCGGACATGACTGAGTTACTGAACTGAACTGAACTGAATTCTTTTCATGTATCTTGTAGCCCATTGTGTAGATTTACCAAATTTGTTTATAGCCATTTATTAATGGAAATTTTGATTATTTTTAACCGTTTGCTATTATGAAAAGTGCTTCAGTAACCTGGCTCATAACTCTCTTTGAAGTGAATCTAATTATGAATATCTCTTTATTTTCACTTTTTTTTTCATTTCAACATCTACTGTTACAAGCTTTACCATCACCAGTACCATTTTATGTACTGGTATTTGACCAACTCTTTCCCTCTACATCCTTGAAGTCATTTAGGTTTTTTAAATTGGCCATTTGCTTTTAGCTGTCAGGTATCTCATCGATGGGCTTCCCTTATAGCTCAGCTGGTAAAGAATCCAACTGCAATGCAGAAGACCCGGGTTTGATTCCTGGGTCAGTAAGATCCCCTGCAGAAGGAAATGGCAACTCACTCCAGTATTCTTGCCTGGAGAATCCCATGGGTAGAGGAGCCTGGCGGGCTACAGTCCATGGGGTCGCAAGAGTCTGACATGACTTAGTGACTAAGCCAACAATACCAACACCTCCTTTATAAAATAGAATCCACTGGAAAAGGTGGTTTATCTTGTGAAGTGGGAGCTGAGTTTCTGTTTCCAACTGCTTTTTTTTTTCATACTGTTTTTCCCCTGGTTAAATATTTTTCCTATTTGGTTTTGCATGTTTATTTGTAGCCAAACACAGAAATTTGATATGGCTGGACATAGGCTAATTAAAGATGCCAGATGTACCAACAAAAGGACAAGATTTTGAATGCTACTCAGGCATTGGGTGGATCTGGCACAGTGAGACAAGAATATCCTCAGGTGTTGGGATATATTAGAATCTCTTTTGTACATCTTGGCTTCACCTGTATATTATTTACTTGTCATTATGAAAATTAGCTGTGTGAATTCCAGCATACTTCCTGCAGGTACACCCTGACAGTACCTTACCTCATGCTCTCTTTGTACGCCTCTCAACTTCTGGGCTGGGATTGACCAGTGATCACTACCATGAGACATCACTGCTACCTGTATATCTACAATCTGAAAGCATGTATGATTGAAGAATGAACTTTTTGTTCATTGGGAGATAAGAGATGCTGGCTAAATTCATCCATCTTGTTTTCACTCATGAATATGATTGAGTTTATAAAACTTCTTGAAAAATCCAATGAAATTAACAAACAGTCTCACTGAGCTGAGTTTAGCTCAGTAACACGTCCTAGAATTGGCTTTACCTGTTTCCTTCATTCACTATCCATGTCCCCCCATTCTTATTCTCTGGAATTTTACTCCATATAACTGCACATAAATACTCTGCCTCAAATTGGGGTAGTGATGTGAGATAAGACCTTGTATGTAAGATATTTAGGCAAGCATGGCCAAAGCAAACAATAGAGAATACAGATCAGCAGTCATAAACAGGGATTTAATAATAATGGAAGCTTTTCCAGACATGAAGATGGGACATGGTGATCAGAAATTCATTGTGCATATGGTAACTATATTTAGTAATCTATGAAGGTAATCATCATTCAGGAATTTTGTGATCATAAAGTTGTACTCTAGGTCAGGTAGGATTTGGATTTCTGAAAGGATGGAGGGAACACTGCTTGAAAGTGTAAGACTGCTCATGAGTCCTAGAGGACCTAGAGTTATAGGCATTTGATGACCCAAAGAACTACTTTGAATAAAGCTAATGGAGGTCCACAGGGGCACTAGGTCAAGGATGGAATAGAAACTGTATATATTGAATCACAAAAGTATTTAGAATTTCCTATGTAACCCTTGCCCAAATTCAAGCTTGCAATTGGAGTGAGGCTTGGTAAGTAGGCAGGGGGGCAAAAGACCCTGTGCTATGCTGAAAGAAGTGTTTCAAAACCAAAGACTGGGAATGACACAGAAATTGACAAGAGGGGCAGTGTTTCTACACTTGATGACTCTAGCAGGTGGAGTGAAACAAATACTATCCTCCTAATGCAGATCATGTTTCTTGGTTTAGCATTTCACTCTATGACACACATGAATTTCTCTACCTATTTGATGAGAAAACTTGAACATGCCACCAAAATAAATGACAATCAGAAGTTTATCTTCAACAGTTTACTTTAAGACACATTCTTAGATGTACAATAGGAACTACACTGGATGTTTAGTCAAGATCCCTGTCTGTAAGTGGTGCCCTTTAGTGAGTCATCTGATTTCTCTGATTCTCTTTTCAATTCTGAAAAAGAGGCTACTTTTCTTTGCCTTATCTAACTCATAGGTTTGCTATAAGTATGAAATATGATAATATATGTGAAAACAATGTGTAAATTGCTAAATGTTATGCAAATGCTAGTTATTATTATAAGAAAGTATCTTTAATGTTTAGGAAAATAGAGCTCTTTATATGATTTGCCTTAAATTTTGCATATGATGCAAATGCAATAACATTAGCTTCAGGGTGGACACATTTCCTATATTTATGACATTAGGTTCCTGGACCACTGCTTTGTCCTTTCCAGTCTAATGCCAAAAATATAGCTTTCAAGCCCCTGTCCATGCAGCAAATGTCTCATTATCCTCTGTGGAAGTCTCACTTTAGATGTCATTTTGTAAACAGCATCATTAAAGATTAAGAAAAGCATCACTGAGTCATTGTCATGTAAGTTATAGAGTCTTGAATAATATCTAAGGCAGAAATGTGTTCTTTGTGGGGAACTTTATTTTTTATTCTCAGTGTTATAGGAAAGCATAAGAATTGTAAAGCAAAATGTCAAAATGTTTAAGGATTTCTGTGTGATACTATGTATGTAAATTTTCTCTCCATTTATAGTCTTATTTGATATCCACATTACCATGTCAGTTTTTTCTAGATGGAATTAGTCACACTCTTGATACTCAAATGTGTGGTCTATAGGCTAACAGCATTATAATCACCAATCTGAAATTCATCAGGATTTCTCAGGTGATTCTTAAAGTTTAAAAACCAGAGGTCTACACTAACCTGTTCTTATGAATCAGTTCACTTCAGTCTTCTTAAATTTTTAGGCTCTGTTCCTGTGCCCCACTCTGCTTTGCTTTGGGGTCCTTACATCAATTCCAGATTCTAGCCCTATGAATTTGTCTGTCTTTATAGTATATGTGTTCTCTCAAGTGTCTGAAATTCCTCTTTTCCTTATGCATGTTGTTTTGACTCACCAACTTGTCCTAGTTGCTTTTAATACATAAACATATTGCTCTTGTTTAGTTGCTAGGTCATGTCTGGCTCTTTTGTAACCCCCTGGACTATAGCCCACCAGGCTCCTCTGTCCATGGGATTTCCCAAGCAAGAATACTGGAGTGGGTTGCCATTTCCTCCTCCAGGGAGTCTTCCTGACCCAGGGATCAAACCCACATGTCCTTCAAGTCTTCTGCATTGCAGGCAGATTCTTTACTGTTGTGCTACCTGAGAAGCCCCATAGAAATATATGGTATATATTTATATTGAGGATCTACTTCTTTAGAACCTAATCCCACACCCCTATCCATTTAACTCAGCCAGTACTGAATAGGCCAGGCCAACTCCTTAGGAAGGAAGGGAGTTGGAGAAAATCAATTTGGCAGTACTGTAGAAGTTGCCTACATTAGATAGGGTATGAATATCTGAGTCTTGGCACATTTCTTATTCCTCTAGACTGACTTTTTTGGTAGTTATCTGGTCCTTTTCATAGTATAAGCTTCTGGAATATAAAGAGATCTCTACTTTTACTTCCTAGACTCTCATTTCTGCATATTGGCAGCGATATACTAGAGTAGGCAAAACAGAGCAATGGTTGATCCAAAAGTCATTTGATCTGGCTCTGGAAATTGGAAACTTATAGCAAACACATCAAGATACCTAGCATACCAGGGAGAATGTGGAGAGTGTACCTTCTTGCCACATCTTTTTATTCTATCTAGTGAACACCATGGCTACCTAACTGCTTCAGAGCTAGTGTGTGAAATTTGCTAGCAACACAATTGTTTGTGGCAATCTCTTCTTTGGGAAGGGGCAGTTTATAAGCCAGAGTATACTGTACAGTTTGTATATAAGAGACCAGTTCTCTTCCTTATGTGGTACCACAGAGACTGGACTGTCCACTCTCTTCTAAAATCTAGCGTTTGCTTTTTCTAACAATTATCATCAGTGAGAAATAAATTCAAAAACTGGAGAACTATCATTAATATCCATTTTCTTAAAGATGAAACTGTCATGGAAAAGAGTCTTTTGACAACTGATTCCCATTTGATTGGGTCTGAGATAGGTTCATCTTTTATTCAGTTCTTTGTGGACAGTTGCGAAAGAGCAAAGGACTGATGACTCATTGACAAGGATGCAGGACATTTGAGGACATGAGACCATTATCCTTCCTTTGACCACCTTCATTAGGGAATCTTTCACAGTCTTGTTTCTCAGAGTGTAATGAGTGGGTTCAGCCTATCATACAACATTGTAATGATATTATCCTCATCCTGGGAAGATGAGAGTGTGGGCTCATATACATTAAGATTGCTGGCCCATAGTAAATTGTGACCACAGCCAAGTGGGAGCCAGTGGTAAAAAAGGCCTTGAGTCTGGCCCCTACAGAGTGGATCTTCAGGAAAACCACAGTAATATGGAAATAAGAGAGCACAGTGAGCCCAAAAGGCAGGAACAGTATTATTTTACTGCTAGGAAATATTAGGATCTCCTTTACTAGCAAGTAAGTTTGAAGATTACTTGGAGCTCACATGTGAAATGGTTAACTACCTCGTGGCCACAAAATTGGATTGATGTGACTAGGACAGGGATCATAGCCATTAAGATAGCAGTGGCCCAAACTCCTGCCACCATCCAGACACAAACTGTTGCACAGGGGTTTTGCAATGGCAATAAACCTGCCATAGGCAATAACACCTGAGTGCTGAAGGATTGATGCTTTTGAACTGTGGTGTTGGAGGAGACTCTTGAGAGTCCCTTGACTGCAAGGACATCAAACTAGTCAATCCTAAAGGAAATCAGTCCTGAATATTCATGGGAAGGACTGGTGCTGAAACTGAAGTTCCAGTACTGATGTGAGGAACTGACTCATAGAAAAGACCCTGATGCTGGGAAAGATTGAGGGCAGGAGGAGAAGGGGTTGACAGAGGATGAGATGATTGGATGGCATCACCAACTCAATGAACATGAGTTTGAGCAAGCTCTGGGAGTTGGTGATGGACAGGAAATCTGGCGTGCTGCAGTCCATGGGGTCACAAAGAGTCGGACATGACTGAACGACTGAACAGAACTGAGGTGATAACAGCGAGAAGGAAACACTCCATCACCCCCGAGTAAAGAGAAGTCATCATTTGGAACAAGCAGCCACTATAGGGTGTAGTGGGAATGTCCTTAAAGCAATTCACCAGAACCATGGGTATAGAGCTTATAGACTAACAATTATCTGAGAAGGATAAGTGACTGAGAAACAAGTACACAAGCATGAAGACGGGAATCAATCTGGATAATGCCAATGATGAGAATATTGTCCACAAAGGTAACCAATTAGATGAACAAAAGGAGCTGAGATGCAGGCAGTCTGGAGAGTCCCACCAGAATGAATTCCATCACATTTGCATTATTTTCTTCAGTTGAAGAAATCACCATCCTTTCTATGAAGAGAAAAAGGAGGAAAGTATGACAAATGTGACAGAGTCCTAAGAAGGCACTGGGAAAAGTGCAAGGCTGATGGTGAGGAAGAACTTCACTTCACCAGAGAGAGGAAAAATATAGTTTATGCCACTCTAACTGTAATCCTTTGCATCTTCTCATAGCTGTGGTTAGGTCAAGGAGGCCTTGTTTTTAGCTCTTCATCCTCTCACTCAACAGTCAAACCTGAAGAGGCAGAACCACACCCTCCTTACAGACTATTTGTTTTAAAATGGAGTCTTTTGTATAGAAATTTGTTTTGAGTGGCTAAACTTGATTTTATGTCTGTAATGAGTGTTCTCATGGTGAAGTGCAGCCTTTCAAAGGAAGGCTTTGAAAGGCCTTCCTATACTTACTAACACATTTACTTGGCCCAGAATAATAAGAGAAGCCATCCAATACAAGGGCAAGCATCTCAAACCTAAACAGAATATTTCCCTTGTCTTTGTCTAAGTAACAAAATAAAAATTATTTTGCTTCCAGTCAGACTTCAAGTCTTGAACATCTATTGTGTTTAGAGAACAATTTCTTAGGTACAAGAGGCTAAAAGATACAGTTGAAATTAAAGATCTGATCATAGAATTCAAGGAACTTGAAAAGGGACTTGATCATCAAGAGAAGTCAAGAATGTGTTGAGGGTAGCTCTGTGCCAATTTTGAGCTTTGCTTTTTGTGAAATTGCATGCAACTCTCACCCAGGATAATTGTAGTTGAGTTGAATTATAACAAAGAACCAGTGAAATTTATAGGAAAGAGTACCTAAGTAAGGGCATTTTAGCTTTGGATGGACTCTTTACTTGCTATGTGACTCAAGTGAGTGGCAGTTTCATTACCTATAGAATGAGGGGAAATATATGCCTTTCCTACGTCACAGAAATAGATAGATAGAAATAGACAAAAAGATTCAAGGGATTAGATCTGATAGACAGAGTGCCTGAAGAACTATGGACGGAGGTTTGTGACATTGAACAAGAGGCAGTGATCAAGACCATCCCCAAGAAAAAGAAATGCAAAAAGGCAAAATGGTTGTCTGAGGAGGCCTTACAAACAGCTATGAAAAGAAGTGAAAGGCAAAGGGGAAAAGGAAAGATATACCCTTCTGAACACAGAATTCCAAAGAATAGCAAGGAGAGATAAGGAAACCTTCCTCAGTGATCAATGCAAAGAAATAGAGGAAAACAACAGAATGGGAAAGACTAGAGATCTCTTCAAGAAAATTAGAGATACCAAGGGAACATTTCATGCGAAGATGGGCTCAATAAAGGGCAGAAATGGTATGGACCTAATAGAAGCAGAAGATATTAAGAAGAGAAGGCAAGGATACACAGAAGAACTGTACAAAAAAGATCTTCACAACCCAGATAATCCCGATGGTGTGATCACTCACCTAGAACCAGACATCCTGGAATGTGAGTCAAGTGGGCCTTAGAAAGCATCAATACGAACAAAGCTAGTGGAGGTGATGGAATTCCAGTTGAGGTATTCCAAATCCTGAAAGATGATGCTGTGAAAGTGCTGCACTCAATATGTCAGCAAATTTGGAAAACTCAGCAGTGGTCACAGGACTGGAAAAGGGCATTTTTCATTCCAATCCCAAAGAAAGGCAATGCCAAAGAATGCTCAAACTACCACACAATTGCACTCATCTCACATGCTAGTAAAGTAATGCTCAAAATTTTCCAAGCCAGGCTTCAGCAATATGTGAACCGTGAACTTCCTGATGTTCAAGCTGGTTTTAGAAAAGGCAGAGGAACCAGAGATCAAATTGCCAACATCTGCTGGATCATGGAAAAAGCAAGAGAGTTCCAGAAAAGCATCTATTTCTGCTTTATTGACTATGCCAAAGCCTTTGACTGTGTGGATCACAACAAACTGTGGAAAATTCTGAAAGAGATGGGAATACCAGACCACCTGACCTGCCTCTTGAGAAACCTGTATGCGGGTCAGGAAGCAACAGTTAGAACTGGACATGGAACAACAGACTGGTTCCAAATAGGAAAAGGAGTTCATCAAGGCTGTATATTGTCACTCTGTTTATTTAACTTATATTCAGAGTACATCATGAGAAACACTGGACTGGAGGAAACACAAGCTGGAATCAAGATTGCTGGGAGAAATATCAATAACCTCAGATATGCAGATGACACCACCCTTATGGCAGAAAGTGAAGAGGAACTAAAGAGCCTCTTGATTAAAATGAAAGAGGAGAGTGAAAAAGTTGGCTTAAAGCTCAACCATTCAGAAAATGAAGATCATGGCATCCGGTCCCATCACTTCATGGGAAATAGATGGGGAAACAGTGGAAACAGTGGCAGACTTTATTTTTTTGGGCTCCAAAATCACTGCAGATGGTGACTGCAGCCATGAAATTAAAAGACACTTACTCCTTGGAAGGAAAGTTATGACCAACCTAGATAGCGTATTCAAAAGCAGAGACATTACTTTGCCAACAAAGGTTCGTCTAGTCAAGGCTGTGGTTTTTCCAGTGGTCATGTATGGATGTGAGAGTTGAACTATAAAGAGAGCTGAGCACAGAAAAATTGATGCTTTTGAACTGTGGTGTTGGAGAAGACTCTTGAGAGTCCCTTGGACTGCAAGGAGATCCAACCAGCCCATTCTGAAGGAGATCAGCCCTGGGATTTCTTTGGAAGGAATGATGCTAAAACTGAAACTCCAGTACATCGGCCACCTCATGCGAAGAGTTGACTCATTGGAAAAGACTCTGATGCTGGGAGGGATTGGGGGCAAGAGGAGAAGGGGACGACAGAGGATGAGATGGCTGGATGGCATCACTGACTCGATGGACGTGAGTCTGAGTGAACTCCGGGAGTTGGTGATGGACAGGGAGGCCTGGCGTGCTGCGATTCATGGGGTCACAAAGAGTCGGACATGACTGAGCAACTGATCTGATCTGATCTGATTGGTGTTTTTCTTTCTGACTTACTTCACTGTGTATAACAGGCTCCAGTTTTGTCCACCTCATTAGAACTGATTCAAATGTTTTCTTTTTAATGGCTGAGTAATACTCCATTGTGTATATGTACCACAGCTTTCTTATCCATTTATCTGCCGATGGACGTCTAGGTTGCTCCCATGTTCTAGTTATTGTAAACGGTGTTGTAATGAACGTTGGGGCACATGTGTCTCTTTCAGTTCTGGTTTCCTCAGTGTGCATGCCCAGCAGTGGGATTGCTGGGTCATATGGCAATTATATTTACAGTTTTTTAAGGAATCTCCACACTTTTCTCCATAGTGGCTGTACTATGTTGCATTCCCACCAACAGTGTAAGAGGATCCGCTTTTCTCCACAGCCTCTCCAGCCTTTATTGCTTGTAGACTTTTTGATAGCAGCCATTCTGACTGGCGTGAGATAGTACTTCATCATGGTTTTGATTTGCATTTCTCTGATAATGAGTGATGTTGAGCATCTTTTCATGTGTTTGTTAGCCATCTGTACGTCTTCTTTGGAGAAGTGTTTATTTAGTTCTTTGACCCATTTTTTGATTGGGTCATTTATTTTTCTGGTATTGAGCTCATGAAAGGAAGACTAATCCTTTTTTTAAATTTTTAATTGGAGAATAATTGCTTTATCATATTGTGTTGGTTTCTGCCATACATCAACATGAATCAGCCACAAGTATACATATGTCACCTCTCTTAAACCTCCCTTCCACCTCTACCCCATCCCACCCCTCTACTTGTCACAGAGTAGGTTAGCTCCCTGCATCATACAGCAAATTCCCATGGGCTATCTATTTTACATGTGGTAACATATATGTTTCAAAGCTCTCAATTCATCCCACTCTCTCTTCCCCTACTGTGTTCACAAGTCTGTCTTCTATACCTGCATCTCTATTGCTGCCTTGCAAATAGTACCATTTTTCTAGATTCCATATATATGTGTTAATATAAATATTTGTTTTTCCTTTTCTGACTTACTTAGAGCCTGTATAACAGGCTCTAGGTTCATCCATCTCATGAGAATTGAGTCAAATTCATTCCCTTTTGTGGCTGAGTAATATTCCATTGTGTGTGTGTATATATATATATATATATATATATATATATATACTATATCTTCTTTATCCTTTCATCTGTTGATGATATTTAGATTGCTTCCATGTCTTTGATATTGTAAATAGTGCTGCTATGAATACTGGGATGCATGTATCTTTTTAGATTAGTGTTTTCTTAGAAACACTTTTTTAAGGAGGAAGCCTGATCCTTCCTTATGTAATACTTGATACACAAAAAAGTAGTTTAAAGTATACATTAAGTTGTTTGCATAGCTAGAAATGTGGTATTCTGGATAATCAAATCTACTATATACTGATATTTATGTATATGAATATTTACCTTTATGTGTATTATTAAGAGTAAGGCCAATTTATTCAATAACTTGCTGAAAGTAACAATTATTAAGCATAGAATTAATGTTAAGTTTGTAGTTCTGGGTCATCAGTAAGAGATAGGAAGTGAGAGGCAAAAATGAGGAATGGAGGAAAGAAGGCAGAAAGAAGAGAGAACATCAACATCAAGAATGAAGTATGGAAGAGAATAATTTCATTGCAATAAAGGAGGGTAGAATTGGAAGCCAGTTAAACAGAGGCAGATTTCAGCTGAATAGGAGGATAGATTTTCTGTCTAGATAGCTAGAGTTATCTAATATGATGGAATGAGCAGTTTCATGAATTAGTGGGCTCCCTCCTTCACTGATGCACATTCAATTTCAGCTTGGTTGTCTGGGAAATCCCATGGACTGAGGAGCCTGGCAGGCTACAGTCCATGGGGTTGCCAAGTGTCAGACACAACTGAGCTACTAACACTTTCACTTTTCACCAGCCGACAGTATGCAACTGGCTAGTCCCAATTTCCACAGCTTCTTACTTCCATATCACTTCTTTAGCTTGTTACTATTAATCTGCCCATGATAAGCATCCTTCACCCCACCCTCCTTAACCCTAAAACTTTATCCAGCACTGATACAAGAAAGTTTGGATTACATCACTTCTGCTACTACCATCAGTTGCAATACACTCATATTTCTTGGCTATGTGATAATAAGCTTCTTAAGATTATATTTTCATAGTGAAATGTTGGGGATAAAATGGTAAGGATAGAGAATTTGTTCTTACATTTTAATATCCTTAGCCTCATGTGCTTAATTTGGGAAAGTTAGTAGGAGGCAAGTGTGCACTGAGAAATCCTTGATTTTAGATACTTTTTGTGGCCTCAATTCACCTCAAAGGTCATGGTCCCCCTCTGCTGAGCTAAACCCTTCTTCTCTTTAAGTAAATTAAATTTGAGAGATAAATTTTGAGCATCTGTAATGTACATGATACTGTGCTACCTGCTGTGTTCTTATAGGACTCTACACATACTTCTATTAGAGCACTCTGTGTATTAAGTTGTTGCTGTTTGTTCAGAGTCTGGTTTCCTCACTACACTGAGAGAGACAGAGAAATAATTTTTTTAAGTGTATCCAGTGCTCAGTACAGTGTCAAGGACAAAAACAGTGCTCAGTAAAGGTTGGAAGGATAAATTTGTAGATACTTAAAAAGAAACAGGGATAAGTGAAGGACGTGATCCCTGTCCTGGAAGAGGTTACCACCTAGCAGGTAGAAGAGGAGAGGACCTCAGGATACAAATAACTTGAAAGAAGTCACACAAAAGTCTTGTCAGTCTATTTTAGAACCCAGTGAATAACTGAGAGATTTATTTTGACCAGGGCATCTTCAGTTTATCTAAATTTGAACTCAATGAAACTTTGGGGGTTTACTTAATAAAGCCTTATGGCAGATTTATACTTGGCCCCAAATTTTCTGTATTATCTTCAATATAGGCTTTTATTTTGTCTTAGAATTGCATGACTTGATGACCAGCTTCATTTTTCTGCTAGACAATATTTTTTCTTGCCATGAAAAGGTACTAATATTAAAAATCAAAATAGAGTTGTTGTTTTCTTGGGAGAAAAATGGGAAGGTAGAGGAATGCTAACTGAATTTTCTGAATCTAAAACTGATACGGGTAATCTGACAATTATGAGGCAACTTTCAGGAATATCATGATGGAGTATTAGAAGCAGAGCTTATCCTAGATAATTGAGTTATGAGGGACAGTATGGTGTTTAAGGGTGTGAGCTCTGCAGACAAACATAGGTTTGAATCTTGCCCTTGCTACTTCATGTGACCTTGGCCAAATCATCTAACTTCTCTGAGTTTTAGTTTTGTCATTTGTAAAATAATTTCTACTCTAGAGTAATGTTACGACTTCTAAATGAGATGATAGATAAAATATTATCCTCAGTATACAATAAGTACTGGATAAATTTATTTCTATTCTATTGTTATTACAGGAGCCTGAATATGATGCTCAAGTGATATAGGAATTGACTAGAAGTTGGACAAGATGGCTTTTTAAGTTATTCCTGGCCAGAGACACTGAGTTTATAATTCTTTGGCCGGGGGGAAAATAAACTTTACTTACCATTGCCTGTGCTGATCAGATAACCTCAAAGCCCAGACACACTGCATAATTCTCCGACAGCAATAACTCAGCTGGCAGTTTCCAGGCAGAGATGTAGAAGAAAGTCCAATATCCGGGAAGGCTAGGATCTACAACTTCCTGTGGCCTGCCTAGTGAAATTTGACCAGATAAGAACAGTTAATAAAAAGCTCTTGTTATATAAAAGCTCCTTTTATCTCTGAATGAGAGTATATTGATGTTAAATACCCGAATGGATGAAATTAATTTGAATAGTCTTCTATTGTTGCAAGAAATATGGAAAAGTATTCAGGAAAACTTGAAAAACTCATTTTTGTGGCATGAACTGAAAGAAGTATTTTCTTATTCTGAAAAAAATGATGGTTCTACTGCATGAGGGTAGAAGCATTTAAGGTAGAAGCTTTCAAGCACTGGACCCAGAGTCACCCCATTGTGATGTCTAAGAAGAGATCAACTCTTATATTCTGGATCTGCCTTCTGTGACACTTTGCAAGTCATGCCAGATTCCTATCAAGGCCAAACAATTTACCTTGAGGTCCACAAGTTTTTCCAACTGCAGTTAGTGACTTGAATTAAGAAAGCATTGCATTTCAACGAAAACATTTAATGGCTATAAATTCAATTTCCAAGAAGCTCTTCTCTTTTGAATACTCAAGCAGCAGGGTCCCTGGGCAATGGCCTTTTATTTCTCTTGCCTGCTCTGCAATGATTACAGAGACAATCCAGGTAAATATTTTGATAACTTGATTTTCCTAGTGATCCCTCTCCATTTTCATTTCTGGAAACAATTTTTTAAGCATGATCATACACCTTTTCTCCTTCCATCATGAACAGGAGAATGTACTATAACATCAAAGACTGCATTCATGCCTCAAACTCCCTACGAGTGCACACCCAAGCTAAAGGCCTGATAAGGATTTAGCAAGAAAGCAGCATGGCATAGTATTTAAGTGAGAGTTCTGTTGTCAGGCAATCCTGAGTTGGATTTCCAGATTGCCACTTACTAATTGTGTGAACTCTGCATCTGTTTCTTCATCTGAAAAATAAATATGATCATAGCAATACTTATCTAATAGAGTTATTTTCATAATAAAATATAACAACGCATAGCAGTACCTGATTAGTGTTCAGTAAATGGTAGCTTCTATTATTGAGAAGCAAATTTCTTCATCAAGTTCACAAGATGAGAGGATGTAGCTGGAAGTGGTAACTGTGTATACAAGTACTTTTTGAAATATTAGATGATTCTGAAAGTATGTTGTTGTTCATCTCCTGGAGTTTGCTACATTGGCAGGTGGGTTCTTTACCGCTGGCACCACCTGGAAAGGTCTGGGTTTGTCATATATGGCCTTTATTATGTTGAAGTATATCCCTCTCTCTGATACTTTGGCCACCTGATGCAAAGAGCTGACTCACTGAAAAATATCCTGATGCTGGGAAAGATGGCAGGCAAAAGGAGAAGTGGGTGTCAGAGGATGAAATGGTTAGATAGCACCACTGACCCAATGGACATGAATTTGAGCAAACTCTGGGAGATAGTGGAGGACAGAGGAGCCTGGTATGCTGTAGTCCATGGGGTCATAAAGAGTTGGACGTGGCTTAGTGACTGAACAACAACAACCACAGCTTTCCCTCTACTTTCTAAAAATTTTTTTTTATTATCATAAATGGCTGTTGAACTTTGTCAAAATAATTTTCTGCATCTATTGAGATGATCATATGGTTTTTATTTTTCATTTTGTTAATATGGTGCATCATATTGATTGATTTGCATATATTGAAGAATACTTGCATCCCTGGAATAAATCCTACTTGATCATGGTGTTTGATCTTTTTAATATGTTGTTAGATTCTGTTTGCTAGCATTCTGTTGAGGATTTTTGCATTTATGTTCATCACTGACACTGACCTGTAATTTTCTTTTTTGTGTGGTATCTTTGGTTTTGGTATCTATGTGATGGTGGCCTTATGGGATGAGATTGGGAGTGTAATTTTTTGGAAGAGTTTCAGAAGGGTGGGTGTTAACTCTCCTTTAAATGTTTAATAGAATTCCCCTGTGAAGCCATCTGGTCCTGGCCTTTGGTTTGTTGGAAGAATTTTAATCACTGTGTCAATTTCAGTACTTATAATTGGTATTTTCACAATTTGTATGGAAATACAAAAAACCTCGAATAGCCAAAGCAATCTTGAGAAAGAAGAATGGACCTGGAGGAATCAACCTGCCTGACTTCAGGCTCTACTACAAAGCTGCAGTCATCAAGACAGTATGGTACTGGTACAAAGACAGAAATATAGATCAATGGAACAAAATAGAAAGCCCAGAGATAAATTCATGCACCTATGGACACCTTATCTTTGACAAAGGAGGCAAGAATATACAATGGAAAAAAGACAATCTCTTTAACAAGTGGTGCTGGGAAAACTGGTCAACCACTTGTAAAAGAATGAAACTAGAACACTTTCTAACACCATACACAAAAATAAACTCAAAATGGATTAAAGATCTAAACGTAAGACCAGAAACTATACAACTCCTAGAGGAGAACATAAGCAAAACACTCTCTGACATACATCACAGCAGGATCCTCTATGACCCACCTCTCAGAGTAATGGAAATAAAAGCAAAAACAAACAAATGGGACCTAATTAAACTTAAAAGCTTTTGCACAATGAAGGAAACTGAAAAGACAGCCTTCAGAATGGGAGAAAATAATAGCAAATGAAGCAACTGACAAAGAATTAATCTCAAAAATATACAAGCAACTCCTGCAGCTCAATTCCAGAAAAATAAAAGACCCAATCAAAAAATGGGCCAAAGAACTAAATAGACATTTCTCCAAAGAAGACATACAGATGGCTAACATACATATGAAAAGATGCTCAACATCACTCATTATCAGAGAAATGCAAATCAAAACCACATGAGGTACCATCTTACACCGGTCAGAATGGCTGCTATCCAAAAGTCTACAAACAATAAATGTTGGAGAGGGTGTGGAGAAAAGGGAACCCTCTTACACTGTTGGTGGGAATGCAAACTAGTACAGCCACTATGGAGAACAGTGTGGAGATTTCTTTAAAAACTGGAAATAGAACTGCCATATGACCCAGCAATCCCACTGCTGGGCATACACACTAAGGAAATGAGAATTGAAATACACACGTGTACACCAATGTTCATTGCAGCACTGTTTATAATAGCCAGGACATGGAAGCAACCTAGATGTTCATTGGCAGACAAATGGATAAGAAAGCAGTGGTACATATACACAATGGAATATTACTCAGCCATTAAAAAGAATACATTTGAATCAGTTCTAATGAAATGGATGAAACTGGAGCCTATTATACAGAGTGAAGTAAGTCAAAACAAAAAACACCAATACAGTATACTAACACATATATATGGGATTTAGAAAGATGGTAACGATGACCCTGATGCTGGGAAAGATTGCGGGCAGGAGAAGAAGGGGACGACAGAGGATGAGATGGTTGGATGGCATCACCGACTCAGTGGACATGGGTTTGGGTAGATTCTGGGAGTTGGTGATGGACAGGGAGGCCTGGTGTGCTGTGATTCATGGGGTCACAAAGAGTCGGACACAACTGAGCAACTGAACTGGAACTGGAATGATGACCCTATATGCGAGACAGCAAAAGAGACACAGATGTATAGAACAGTCTTTTAGACTCTGTGGGAGAAGGCGAGGGTGGGATGATTTGAGAGAATAGCATTGAAACATGGGTGGGATGATTTGAGAGAATAGCACTGAAACATGTATATTATTATATGTGCAACAGATCGCCAGTCCAGGTTCGAGGCACGAGACAAGGTGCTCAGGGTTGGTCCCCTGGAATGACCCTGAGGGATGGGATGGGGAGGGAGGTGGAAGGGGGTTTCAGGATGGGGAACACATGTACACCCAGGGCTGATTCATGCCATTGTATGGCAAAACCCACTACAATATTGTAAAGTAATTAGCCTCCAATTTAAATAAATAAATTAAAAAAAAATAAAAAACATTGGTCTTTTCATAACTTCTGTTTCTTTCTGGCTCAGTCTTTAAGAATTGTAAGAATTTGTCCATTTCTTCTAGGTTGTCCATTTTTATTGGTGTATAGTCACTTCTGGTAATCTCTTATGATCCTTTGTATTTCTGTGGTGTCCATTTTAACTACTTTTTCATTTCTAATTTTATTGATTTGAGTCTTCTCCCTCTTTTTCTTGATGAGTCTGGCTAAAAGTGTATCAATTGTGTTTATCCTCTCAAAGAACCAGCTTTTAGTTTCATTGATCTTTATTTTCTTTGTCTCTATTTCATTTATTTCTGTTCTCATCTTTATGATTTTTTTCTTTCTACTAACTTTGGGTTTTGTTTGTTCTTCTTTCGCTAGTTGCTTTAATTGTAAGGTTAGGATGGTTATTTGCAATTTTTCTTGTTTCCTAAGGTAAGATTATATTGCTATAAACATCCGTCTTAGAGCTGCTTTTGCTGCATCTTCTGGGTTTTGGATCATCATGTTTTCACTGTCATTCATCTCTAGGTATTTTTTTTTTTAGAATAGTTACTTATTTTACAAAATTTTAGATTCCCACAGCAGCCATCTAGAACCTGTCCAATATGTACAGAGTGAAATAAGTCAGAAAAAGAAAAAGAAATGTCTCTAGGTATTTTTTATTTCTTCTTTGATTTCTTCAATGATCTCTTGGCTATTTAGGAACATATATTTTAGCCTCTATGTGTTTGTGTTTTTACAAATTTCCCCCCTGTAATTGACTTCTAATCGCATAGCATTGTGCATGGAAAAAATGCTTGATTTGATCTTCAGTTCAGTTCAGTCACTCAGTCGTATCTGACTCTTTGTGACTCCATGGACTACAGCATGCCAGGCCTCCCTGTCCATCACCAACTCTTGGAGCTTGCTCAAACTCATGTCCTTGGAGTCAGTGATGCCATCCAACAATCTCATGCTGTGTTGTCCCCTTCTCTTCCTGCCTTCAATCTTTCCCAGCATCAGGGTCTTTTCAAATGAGTCAGTTCTTTGCATCAGGTGGCCAAAGTATTGGAGTTTCAGCTTCATTATCAGTCCTTCCAATGAATATTCAGGACTGATTTCCTTTAGGATGGACTGGTTGGATCTCCTTGCTGTCCAGGAGACTCTCAAGAGTCTTCTCCAACACAACAGTTCAAAAGCATCAATTCTTTGGCACTCAGCTTTCTTCACAGTCCAACTCTCACATCCATACATGACTACTGGAAAAACCATAGCTTTAACTATATGGACCTTTGTTGGCAGAGTAATATCTCTGCTTTTTAATATGCTGTCTAGGTTGGACATAGCTTTTCTTCCAAGGAGCAAGCGTCTTTTAACTTCATGGCTGCAGTCACTATCTGCAGTGATTTTGGAGCCCCCAAAAATAAAGTCTGTCACCGTTTCCATTGTTTCCCCATCAATTTGCCATGAAGTGATGGGACCAGATGCCATGATCTTAGTTTTTTGAATGTTGAGTTTTAAGCCTATGATATGATTTTTAAGCCTTGAAGATATGATTTTAATTTTCTTGAATTTATCTAGGCTTGATTTGTGACCTAAGATGAGATCTATTCTGGAGAATGTTATGCATGCACTTGAGAAGAAAGAGTATTGTGCTACTTTCAGGTGGAATATTCTTTAGGTGTCAGTTAAGTTTATCTGGCTAACTTCTCACAGTTAAAATATAGATAATTGATTTTAAATCATTCTTTTTAAAATATAAACATTTGAAGTTATAAATGTTTCTCAAAGCACAACTTTTGCTGTATCCCATGAATTTTATGGTGTTTCTTAATTTTCACTAAGTTTGAAGTATTCTGTAATTATTCCCTGGTGGCTCACATGGTAAAGAATCCACCTGCAATGTGGTAGATCTGGGTTTGATCCCAGGCTTGGGAAGTTCCCCTGGAGGAGGGCATGGCAACCCACTCCAGTATTCTTGCCTGGAGAAACCCCATGGACAGAGGAGCCAGGAGTGCTGCAGTTCATGGGGTCAAAAAGAGTTGGACACGACTGAGTGACTAACCACAAGCACATAATTTTTCTGTGATTTCTTCCTTAATTCATGTGTTAGTCATGTCCTACTTGACTCGGGTATTATATTGAATTTCATTGTTGACTTTGAAACTAATTTTCATTATGGCCTGAAAAGATATCCTGTTAGATTTAAATATGTGAAGTTTTTGTTGTTCTGTCACTCAGTCATGTCCGACTCTTTGCCACCCCATAGACTGCAGCGCGCCAAACTTCCCTGTCCTTCACTATCTCCCAGAGTTTGCTCAAATTCATGTCCACTGAGTCAATGATGCCATCCAACCATCTCATCCTCTATCACCCCTTTCTCTTCCTGCCCTCAATCTTTCCCAGCATCAGGGTCTTTTCCAATGGGTTGACTCTTCACATCAGGTGACCAAAGTATTGGAGCTTCAGTTTCAGCATCAGTCCTTCCAATGAATATTCAGGGTTGATTTTCTTTAGGACTTACTGGTCTGATCTCCTTGCAGTCCAAGGGACTCTCAAGAGTTTTCTCCAGCACCACAGTTTGAAAGCATCATTTCTTTGGTGCTCAGCCTTCTTATGATCGAACTTGCATATCCATACATGACTACTGGAAAAACCTTAGCTTTGACTATATGGACTTTTATTAGCAAAATGATGTCTGTTTTTAATACATGGTCTAGGTTTGTCATAGCTTTTCTTTCAAGGAGCAAGCGTCTTTTAATTTCATGACTGCAGTCATCATCCACAGTGATCTTGGAGCCCAAGAAAATAAAGTCTGGTACTGTTTCCATTTTTTCCCCATCTATATCACATGAAGTGATGGGACCAGACACCGTGATCTTCCTTTTCTAAAGATCTTTTTTCTGTTGAGTTTTCAGCCAGCTTTTGCACTCTCCTCTTTCACCTTCATCAAGAGGCTCTTTACTTCCTCTTTTCTTTCTGCCATTAGGGTGGTGTAATCGGCATATCTGATGTTATTGATATTTCTCCCAGAAATCTTGATTCCAGTTTGTGTTTCATCCAGCCCAGTATTTCATATACTCTGTGTATAAGTTAAACAAGTAAGGTGACAACATACAGCCTTGACTTACTTCTTTCCCAATGTTGAACCAGTCTATTGTTCCATGTTTGGTTCTAACTGTTGCTTCTTGACCTGCATACAGGTTTCGCAGGAGGCAGGTAAGATGGTCTCTTATTCCCATCTCTTTAAGAATTTTCCACAGTTTGTTATGATCCAACAGTCAAAGACTTTAGCATAGTCAATGAAGCAGAAGTAGATGTTTTCTTGGTATTCCCTTGCTTTGTCTATGATCCAATGTATGTTGGCAGTTTGATCTCTGGTTCCTCTGCCTTTTCTAAATCCAGCTTGAGCATCTGAAAGTTCTTGGTTCATGTACTGTTGAACCTAGCTTGAAGGATTTTGAGCATTACCTTGCTACTGTGGGAAATGAGTGCAATTGTGCGGTAGTTTGAACATTCTTTAGCATTGCCCTTCTTTGGAATTGGAATGAAAACTTACCTTTTTCAGTCCTGTGGCCACTGCTGAATTTTCCAAATTTGCTGACATACTAGTGTAGCACTTTAACAATATCATCTTTTAGGATTTGAAATAGCTCACCTGGAATTTTATCAACTCCACTAGCTTTGTTGGTAGTGATGCTTCCTAAGGCCCACTTGATTTTGCACTCTAGGATGTCTGGCTCTAGGTGAGTGATCACACCATCATGGTTATCTGGGCCACTAAAACTTTGTATAGTTCTTCTGTGTATTCTTGCCACCTCTTCTTAATATCTTCTGCTTCTGTTAGGTCCAGACATACCACTTCTGTCTTTTACTGTGCCCATCTTTGCATAAAATGTTCCCTTGGTATCTCTAATTTTCTTGAAGAGATCTCTAGTCTTTTCCATTCTATTGTTTTCCTCTATTTCTTTGCATTGATCACTGAGGAAGGCTTTCTTTCTGGAACTCTGCATTCAGAATGTGTATCTTTCCTTTACTCCTTTGCCTTTCACTTCTCTTCTTTTCTCAGGTATTTGTAAGGCCTTCTCAGAGAACCGTTTTGCCTTTTTGCATCTCTTTTTCTTGGGGATAGTTGATTACTCACTCTTGTACAATGTTGTGAACCTCTGTTCATAGTTCTTTAGGCACTCTGTCTTTCAGTTCCAATCCCTATATTAAATTCATCAAAGACAAAGAGATACAGTAAAGAATGTGAAGATAATGTGAGAGAACAACATTGACATATATACACTTCCATGTGTAAAGCAGATAGCTAGTGGGAAGCCACTGTATAACACAGGGATCTCAGCTCATGCTCTATGGTGATCTCTAGATGGGTGGGCTAGGGGAGGGGGTGGTGGTGGGAGGGAAGCTCAAGAGGGAGGGGTTATATGTATGCTTACTACTGATTGGCATCATTTTATGGCAGAAACCAATGCAACATTGTGACGCAATCATCCTCCAATTAAAAATAAAGCAAAAAAAAAAAAAAATTCCCAAACTTCTAACAAAAACAGAGACTTTTATGCAAAATGTGGTTAGATTTCTAGTTCTACCAGTTATTAGCTGTGTAG
This sequence comes from Bos indicus, assembly GCF_029378745.1. Taxonomy (NCBI): domain Eukaryota; kingdom Metazoa; phylum Chordata; class Mammalia; order Artiodactyla; family Bovidae; genus Bos; species Bos indicus. The sequence continues at coordinate 15,627,508 of NC_091789.1, read as the reverse complement.
CCAGTCCTCTCTGAGTCTGTGTAAAGTAGGTAGCTGGTGGGAAATGCAAGGTTAACTTAGCATATCAATGTAATACACTGTGTTAAATTCATTAAAGGAAAAAAATCCCACATCATCTAAACAGATAGTTAAATAATTTTAGAAAATCGAATACCCTTTTATAATAAAAAAGCATTAGGCAACTAGGAACAGAAGGAATGTTACTCAACCTGATGAAGGCCAGAAATGAAAGCTACATACACAACTGCAAGCTTTCCCCCTAAGATCCTGGAAGAAGACCAGTATTTCTACTTTTACCACTTGTCTTCCTCATTGTGAGATGCGAGAGTTGAACAATAAAGAAGGCTGAGGAAAAAGGAGAAAGGGATGGCAAAAGATGAGGTGAGGAGATAGCATCACCAGACTCAATGGACATGAGTTTGCGCAAACTCTGGGAGACAGTGGAGGACAGAGGAGTCTGACGTGCTGCAGTCCATGGGGTTGCAAAGAGTTGGACGTGAGTCAGTGATTGAACAACAACAGGAATTCCACATTGTGCTGCAGTGTTTTTCCAGGGCAATCAGGCAAACAAAAATAACAACCAAGAACCCCAAAATCATCCATATTGGAAAAGAAGTACAGCTATCTCTATCCACAAATGCCATAATCTAATGTATAGGAAATCCTAAGGAGCACAGAGAAAAAATGATTAGAACTAATAACCTCTTTCAACAAAGTTGCAAGATACAAGCAATATAGTATATCAATGGTATTTCTATACACTAGCAATGAGCAATCAAAAATTAAATTAAGAAAATCATTCCAACTAAAAACTTAGAATAAAACACTTAGGAATAAATTTAACAAAAGAGTTGCAAGACTTGTTGAGTGAAAATTACCAAAAAAAAAAAAAAAAAAAAACTGTTGCAAGAAAGTAAAGGAAACCTAACTAAATGGGAAAATTTCCTATTTTCATGACTAGGTATACTTAATATTGGAAAATAGGAAGAAAGCAGTACTCTCCATATAAATCTATAGGTTCAACCCAATCTTTACCTAAATCTCAGCTGGAATTTTGTAGAAATTGCCCCATTAGCCCTAAAATGCATGTGGAATTGCATGGGACCCAGAGTAGCCAAATCAATCTTGAAAACTAACAAAATTGGAAAATTCGCAAAAGAAGCACATGAAAAGATACACATCACTACTTACTCAGTTCAGTTCAGTTCAGTTCAGTCACTCAGTTGTATCTGACTCTCTGCGACCCCATGAACTGCAGCATGCCAGGCCTCCCTGTCCATCACTAACTCCTTGAGTCCACCCAAACCCATGTCCATCGAGTCAGTGATGCCATCCAACCATCTCATCCTCTGTCATCTCCTTTTCCTCCTGCCCTCAATCTTTCCCAGCATCAGGGTCTTTTCCAATGAGTCAGCCCCTCGCATCAGGTGGCCAATGAACGCCCAGGACTGATCTCCTTTAGGATGGACTGGCTGGATCTCCTTGCAATCCAAAGGACTTTCAAGAGTTTTCTCCAACACCACACTTCAAAAACATCGATTCTTCTGCGCTCAGCTTTCTTTATAGTACAACTCTCACATCCATACATGACCACTGGAAAAACCATAGCCTTGACTAGATGGACTTTTGTTGGCAAAATAATGTCTCTGCTTTTTAATATGCTGTCTAGGTTGGTCATAACTTTCCTTCCAAGAAGTAAGCATCTTTAAATTTCATGGCTGCAATCACCATCTGCAGTGATTTTGGAGCCCCAAAAAATAAAGTCAAAATCACAATTAGATACCAACTTAGCCTACTAAAGTGGCTATAAAAATCTAATTTTACACTAACAAGCATTAGTTAGAAATTGGAAACTGTATACTGCTGTGGCATGGATTCCCCTATTTCTCTAGTTTTGCTACACATGTATTCACATTCTGAAGATTATTATTTCTGAAAACACAGGAACAAGCACCTGATGAATAGATAAATAAAAGTAAATCTGCTATATCCATACAATGGAATATTATTCATCCATAAAACATTATTCAACATAGATGAACCTTGAAAACATAATGCTAGATCTCTCCAGATATTCTACAATTTGAAAGTTAAAACTGCGCTAAAATAAGTTAATTGATGAAAGGTTTGTGGAAAATGGACGCCAAAAAGGGTTTGTACATGATTAATCAGGATTGACTAAGCATAAAACATGTTTAGCTGAGTAAATAAAACTTTAAAGTATGGGGGTGGAAAACGTAAATTTGGCTTTTCTCTCCATTAAAAAAAGACAAGTTTTCTGAAGATGTTAAACTGCCTTTGACAATGGATTTTAAGTTTCTTTACCTTTTAAGTGATCCTTTCTGTACTTGTCTTTGAAAATTTTTATTGTCTCTTTGGCTAAGTAATAGCTATTTTTTCACAGTGACCTGCAATCCTGTTGTGTTTTAAATGTTTCTTGAAGGTTCTTTTGACAATACTTCTCATATCAAATTACCTCTAGCTAACTTTGGGATGCTTCGAAAGGCCCCTGAAACAGCCCAGTGGAAAATATTGAACTAATTAAGATCACTTGGTATGTTAAACTGCATGGGAGGTGATGTCAAATGAGTACTAAATTTTAAGTTATATGGTAAATGATCCAGATAGTCTAGAGATTATATTGACTTCCTAAAAATCTAATAAGTCCTTATTAGATTTTTTACAATATTTTGTACAATATTTGTACAATATTATTAGTCGTCATTCTAGTTATTATCTGAAAGTGTTGTATGTCACAGTAGTAACTGGGTTGCCTTGTCAATTGCATTGCAGTCAGACCTAAACTTGCCTTCTTAAGTCTTTTGTCATTATAGACAGTTATGGTTTCACTCTGATGCCTTTGCAAAAATGCCTCCTCTTCAAGAAGATTTATAAAAAGGTCTTTTGGGTAAATACAAGTTCCTGATTTTCAGACTGTAATACTGAACTGAGTAAGAAACTGAAGAATTCTAATGGAAAACCTGATGGTTTCATAAAGCTGTTAACAAAAAGGATTAGTTACATAGGACTGACTAAACTGGTAAATATGGTTATACATTTTATGAAAGTGTGAAAGTATTTGTCACTCAGTCATGTCCAACTCTATGATCCCATGGACTCTTGCCTTCCAGGCTCCTTGATCGATGGAATTCTCCAGGCAAGAATACTGGGATGGTAACCATTCCCTTCTCCAGGGCATCTTTCCAACCCAGGGATTGAACCCAGTTCTCCTGCACTGCAAGTAGATTTTTTTACCATCTGAGCCAAGATTACTGGTTTGAATATGTCTTTTCCAGGTGTAAGAAAAATCTTATTGTGACTTACAGTAACTTGGTAAATTATGCCTTTTGTGAGCAGAGTTGGATCATTTACCTTTTTTTTCTCTCTAATTTGTTGATTCTGTCAGTAACATATGCTTGCCTCAAAGATTAAGCCGTGCATAAATGTGCATGGCTGGTACAATGAAACTGAAGATAGAACATTAAATCAGTCACAGCTCCTTTGATCTCTCCATTATTACAACTAGATTACAACTAGTTATATTAATCTTGTTTAAATTTGTTCTTTGTTTTCAAATTGTGTTTGTTTCTCCCTGCTGCATTTTGTCATTGTGAATGTTACTAGCTGCATTACTTATATCCTGTCTAATTTATAAGATTACTGTCTCTTGCAGTAACCAAAGTGTAATCACACCTGTATGGCTAAACATTTTGAGAAAATAACATTTATAACATAAAATAATTCTAATAGTGAGATTCTAGGTATGGAAAGAGAAAATGTCTCTTGGATTATAGTTAGAATCCAGAGAATTTTTAATTGTTGCTGGGGCCTGGTCCAAAATTTAACACCTGGAGTGGCATATTAAGAATTTTTACCTGAACTGGGATGAGCCTCCCAGTGCCATGGGACAAAAGTTGATCATGAAATGTCTTCCAAATATTGGTCAAATTCCTGACCAAGAGGGAAAAACTTGAGAAATGGAATCAGCAATTGTGGCCGTCCAATGTGAGCTGGTGAGCCCCAAGGAAGGAGAATACCTGCCATCTAGTAGCCATCACACTGCAGCCACTCCCTATCATGAGCCCCAAGGAAATTCTGAGAATACAAGATTATAGGTCTCCACATAGCTAATGTATATACCAAGAAAAAAATTTTAATGAGCCCTGACTCTTGCATCTTCCCATACATAGAAAAGAACTAAATTCCTTAACTTGAAATGCTGCCTCCTGGGTTTGAAGTTCAGTATTTCTAAGTTTGCAGGTGTAACCTTTTTGTTCCAAAAGAGGAACAAAAAGAAGACAAATCTCAACATTTGAAACATTGGCACTGATGGCAGACACTCCCAGAAAGATCCATCTGATGAAACAGAATGGTCATCATCCCCTTTCTCCCACAAGATTGTGGAATGGACTTCAACAGCAGGGAATTGTTGCAGAGGAGAACCAATTCTGACTCCATGTTGGAACTCTATTTGATTTGCTTTTCATTGCTGTTGTTATTATAATCATACATAATGGCCTGCCTCAAAGGACCCTGCCCCTCTGCCTATTAAACTAAAGTGTCTTTGTTCAACTCATAGCGAGATATTGAGACCCTGCCCATCTGTCAATTGCTACAAAAAAGAAGATATTAACCCACCCCTTCTAAAGGCTGGCCCTTCTGGAGATGTTGTGCAAGACTGAAGATCCTTTTTACTTTCCTTGCCCACTGCCTCTCCCTCTTTATTCTGCCTTTTGACTTTAGTTCCTCATTGCTTCTCTTTTTGGTTCTATAAAAGAACCTGGAATCCAGACCCCAAAAAGATGGTTACTTTAAGACATAAGTCTGCCATCTTCCCAGTCAACTGGCTTTCAGAGTAGAATTGTATTCCTTGCCTCAAAAAAAAAAAAAAAAAGAAAGAAAGAAAAGATTATGCTAAAAAAGGTACATATTGTATGCTTTCATTTATATCATATTCTATTATTTGATCATAGTCCACAAAACTATTGCAGGAATAAATGAACAATTTTCTGTATTGCCTTTCCATATGATGAAAATGGTAGATTTCACAGTTATGCTTTCCTGAATTGTAGAAAAACAAGATTCATTTTGCAGTAATTAATTTTATTTTCTTATTACTTAGTACTGCTGTTGTTGACAAACTCACTCAAAACCCAGTTCAGTTCAGTCAGTCATGTCTGACTCTTTGCAAACCCATGGACCGCAGCAAGCCAGGTTTTCCTGTCCATCACAAACTCCTAGAGATTGCTCAAACTCATGTTCAACAAATCAGTGATGCCATCCAACCATCTCATCCTCTGTCATCCCCTTTTCCTCCTGCCTTCAATCTTTCCCAGCATCAGGGTCTTTTCCAATGAGTCAGTTGTTCTATCAGGTGGCCAAAGTACTGGAGCTTCAGCTTCAGCATCAGTCCTTCCAAAGAATATTTAGGACTGATTTCCTTTAGAATTGACTGGTTTGATCTCCCTGCAGTCCAAGGGCTTCTCAACAGTCTTCTCAAACCCCACAGTTCAAAGGCATTAATTCTTTGGTGCTCAGCTTTCTTTATGGTCCAACTCTCACATCCATTCCTGACTACTGGAAAAACCATAGCTTTGACTAGACAGACCTTTGTTGGCAAAGCAATGTCTCTGCTTTTTAATATGCTGTCTAGGATGGTCACAGCTTTTCTCCCAAGGAGCAAGTGTCTTAATTTCATGACTGAAGTCTCCATTTGCAGCGATTTTGGAGCCCAAGAAAATAAAGCCTGTTGCTGTTTCCACTGTTTCCCCATCTATTTGCCATGAAGTGATGGGACCAGATGACATGATCTTCATTTTTTGAATGTTGAATTTTAAGCCAACTTTTTCACTCTCCTCTTTCACTTTCATCATGAGGCTCTTTAGTTCCTCTTTGCTTTCTGCCATAAGGGTGGTGTCATCTGCCTATCTGAAGTTATTAATATTTCTTCCAGTAATCTTAACTCCAGCTTGTGCTTCATCCAACCCGACATGTACTCCTTTCTCAATTTGAAACCAGTCCATTGTTTAGTGTCTGGTTCTAACTGTTTCTTCTTGACCTGCATACAGGATTTGCAGGAAACAGGTACGGTGGTCTGGTATTCCCATCTAAGAATTTTCCATAGTTCCTTGCAATCCACACAGGAAAAGTTTTTTAGTGTAGTCAATAAAGCAGAAGTAGATATTTTTCCTGAAATTCCCTTGCTTTTTCTATGGTCCAACGGATGTTGGTAATTTGATCTCAGGTTTCTCTGCCTTTTCGAAAACCAGCTTGAACATCTGGAAGTTCTCAGCTCACATACTGTTGAAACCTGGCTTGGAGAATTTTGAGCACTACTTTGCCAGTGGTGTGTGAGATGAATGCAATTGTGTGGTAGTTTGAGCATTCTTTAGCATTGCCTTTCTTTGGGATTGGAATGAAAACTGACTTTTTCCAGTCCTGTGGCCACTCCTGAGTTTTCAAAATTTGCTGGCATACTGAGTGCAGCACTTTCACAGAATCATCTTTTAGGATTTGAAATTGCTCAGCTGGAATTCCATCACCTCCACTGGCTTTGTTCATAGTGATGTTTCCTAAGCCCCATTTGACTTGGCACTCCAGGATGTCTGGCTCTAGGTGAGTGATCAGACCATCATGGTTGTCTGAGTCATTAAGGTCTTTTTTGTATAGTTCTTCCATGTAGTCTTTCAATTCTTCTTAATATCTTCTACTTCTGTTAGGTCCATACCATTTCTGTCCTTTATTGTGCCCATCTTTGCATGAAATGTTCCCTTGGTATCTCTAATTTTCTTGAAGAGATCTCTAATCCTTCCCATTTTATTGTTTTCCTCTATTTCTTTGCATTGATCACTAAGGATCAATTAATTAGTGCTTCCCTGGTGGCTCAGATGGTAAAGCGTGTGCCTGCAATGCAGGAGACCCAGGTTTGACTCCTGGGCTGGGAAGACCCCCTGGAAAAGGAAATGGCAACCCAGTCCAGTATTCTTGCCTGGAAAATCCCATGGACAGAGGAGCTGATAGACTACAGTCCATGGGGTCGCAAAGAGTTGGACACGATTGAGCGACTTCACTTTCTTTTCTTTCTTATCTTTGCTTGCTATTCTTTGGAACTTTTCATTCAGATGGATTTATCTTTTCTTTTCTCTTTTGTCTTTAACTTCTTTTCATTTCTCAGTTATTTGTAAGACCTCCTCAGACAGCCATTTTGCCTTTTGGCATTTCTTTTTCTTGGGGATAGTTTTGATCACTGCCTCCTGTACAACGTCATGAACCTCCATCCATAGTTCTTTAGGAACTCTGTCTATCAGATCTAATCCCTTGAATCTATTTGTCACTTCCACTGTATTATCATAAGGGATTTAGTTTAGGTTATACCTGAATGGTCTAGTGGTTTTCCCTACTTTCTTCAATTTAAGTCTGAATTTTCAATAAAGAGTTCATGATCTGAGCCACAGTCAGCTCCCGGTCTTGTTTTTGCTGTCTGTATAGAGCTTCTCCATCTTTGGCTGCAAAGAATATAATCAATTTAATTTTTGGTATTGACCATCTGGTGATGTCCAATTTGCAAAGTTATGTCTTATGTTGTTGAAAGAGGGTATTTGCTATGACCAGTGCATTCTCTTGGCAAAACTCTATTAGCTTTTGCCCTGCTTCATGTTGTACTTCAAGGCCAAACTTGCCTGTTACTCCAGGTATTTCTTGACTTCCTACTTTTACATTCCAGTCCCGTATGATGAAAAGGACATCTTTTTTTGGTGTTAATTCTAGAAGGTCTCGTAGGTCATCATAGAACCCTTCAACTTCAGCTTTTTCAGCATTAGTAGTTTGAGCCTAGATGGATTACTGTGATATTGGATGAAACAAACAGAGATCGTCTGTCATTTCTGAGATTGCACCCAAGTACTGCATTTTGGACTCTTTGGTTAACTATGAGGGCTACTCCATTTCTTCTAAAGGATTCTTGCCCATAGTAGTAGATATAATGGTCATCTGAATTAAATTTGACCTTTCCAGTCCATTTTAGTTCACTGATTCCTAAAGTGTTGTTGTTCAGTCTTGCCATCTCCTGTTTGACCACTTCAAATTTACCTTGATTCATGGACCTAACATTCCATGTTCTTATGCAATATTCTTCTTTATAGCATTGGACTTACTTCCATCACCAGTTACATCCAGAGCTGGGTGTTGTTTTTGCTTTGGCTTCATCTCTTAATTCTGGAGTTATTTCTCCACTCTTCTCCAGTAGCATATTGGGCACCTACTGACATGGGGAGTTCATCTTTCAGTGCCCTATCTTTTTGCCTTTTAATACTATTCATGGGGTTCTTAATACTATTCATAGGGGACTGGAATGCAAAAGTAGGAAGTCAAGAAACACCTGGAGTAACAGGCAAATTTGGCCTTGGAATACGGAATGAAGCAGGGTAAAGGCTAATAGAGTTTTCCAAAAGAATGCACTGGTCATAGCAAACACCCTCTTCCAACAACACAAGGGAAGACTCTACACATGGACATCACCAGATGGTCAACACTGAAATCAGATTGATTATATCCTTTGCAGCCAAAGATGGAGAAGCTCCATCCAGTCAGCAAAAACAAGACCAGGTGCAGACTGTGGCTCAGATGATGAACTCCTTATTGCCAAATTCAGACTTAAATTGAGGAAAGTGGGGAGAACCACTAGACCATTCAGATATGACCTAAATCAAATCCCTTATGATTATACAGTGGAAGTATAATCTATAAGTATAATCTATAAATCTATACAGAGAAATAGATTTAAGGGACTAGATCTGATAGACAGAGTGCCTGATGAACTATGGACAGAGGTTCATGACATTGTACAGGAGAAAGGGATCAAGACCGTCCCCAAGAAAAAGAAATGCAAAAAAGCAAAATGGCTGTCTGAGGAGGTCTTACAGATGGCTGTGAAGAGAAGAGAAGTGAAAAGCAAAGGAGAGGAGGAGGCGCCCCGCGAGGCGGCAGTCGGGAGCCGGGAGGCTGGGGCGCCAGGACCAGCGAACCGATTGAAGATGACAGCGATGCAGAAACCTATGGAGAAGAGAATGAAGAACAGGGAAATTATTCTAAAAGGAAGATAGTCTCTAACTGGGATCGATATCAAGACACTGAAAAAGAAGTTGATAATGAAAGTGGAGAATCACAGAGGGGGACAGATTTCAGTGTTCTCAGCTCTGCAGACAAGAGGAGGAGCTAAGATGGCGGATGAGTAGGATGGGGAGAACACTTTCTCCCCCACAAATTCATCAAAAGAACATTTAAACGCCGAGTAAATTCCACAAAACAACTTCTGAAAGCCGGCAGAGGACATCAGGCACCCAGAAAAGCAACCCAAGTCTTCGAAAGGAGAGAGAAGAAATACAGCTCCACTCACCAGAACACCGACACAAGCTTCCCTAACCAAGAAACCTTGACAAGCCACCTGTACAAACCCGCACAGAGCGAGGAAACGCCACAATAAAGAGAACTCCACAAACTGCCAGAATACAGAAAGGATACCCCAAACTCAGCAATTTAAACAAGATGAAGAGACAGAGGAATACCCAGCAGATAAAGGAACAGGATAAAAGCCCACCAAACCAAACAAAAGAGGAAGAGATAGGGAATCTACCTGATAAAGAATTCCGAATAATGATAGTGAAATTGATCCAAAATCTTGAAATCAAAATGGAATCACAGATAAATAGATTGGAGACAAAGATTAAGAAGATGCAAGAAAGGTTTAACAAGGACCTAGAAGAAATAAAAGAGAGTCAATATAAAATGAATAATGCAATAAATGAAATTAAAAACACTCTGGAGGCAACAAATAGTAGAATAACAGAGGCAGAAGATAGGATTAATGAATTAGAAGATAGAATGGTAGAAATAAATGAATCAGAGAGGATAAAAGAAAAACGAATTAAAAGAAATGAGGACAATCTCAGAGACCTCCAGGACAATATTAAACGCTACAACATTCGAATCATAGGGGTCCCAGAAGAAGAAGACAAAAAGAAAGACCATGAGAAAATACTTGAGGAGATAATAGTTGAAAACTTCCCTAAAATGGGGAAGGAAATAATCACCCAAGTCCAAGAAACCCAGAGAGTCCCAAACAGGATAAACCCAAGGCGAAACACCCCAAGACACATATTAATCAAATTAACAAAGATCAAACACAAAGAACAAATAGTAAAAGCAGCAAGGGAAAAACAACAAATAACACACAAGGGAATTCCCATAAGGATAACAGCTGATCTTTCAATAGAAACTCTTCAAGCCAGGAGGGAATGGCAAGACATACTTAAAGTGATGAGAGAAAATAACATACAGCCCAGATTATTGTACCCAGCAAGGATCTCATTCAAATATGAAGGAGAAATCAAAAGCTTCTCAGACAAGCAAAAACTGAGAGAATTCAGCACCACCAAACCAGCTCTCCAACAAATACTAAAGGATATTCTCTAGACAGGAAACACAAAAACAGTGTATAAACTCGAACCCAAATCAATAAAGTAAATGGCAACGGGATCATACTTATCAGTAATTACCTTAAATGTAAATGGATTGAATGCCCCAACCAAAAGACAAAGACTGGCTGAATGGATACAAAAACAAGACCCCTACATATGTTGTCTACAAGAGACCCACCTCAAAACAGGGGACACATACAGACTAAAAGTGAAGGGCTGGAAAAAGATTTTCCATGCAAATAGGGACCAAAAGAAAGCAGGAGTAGCAATACTTATATCAGATAAAATAGACTTTAAAACAAAGGCTGTGAAAAGAGACAAAGATGGTCACTACCTAATGATCAAAGGATCAATCCAAGAAGAAGATATAACAATTATAAATATATATGCACCCAACACGGGAGCACCGCAATATGTAAGACAAATGCTAACAAGTATGAAAGGAGAAATTAACAATAACACAATAATAGTGGGAGACTTTAATACCCCACTCACACCTTTGGATAGATCAACTAAACAGAAAATTAACAAGGAAACACAAACGTTAAATGATACAATAGACCAGTTAGACCTAATTGATATCTATAGGACATTTCATCCCAAAACAATGAATTTCACCTTTTTCTCAAGCGCACATGGAACCTTCTCCAGGATAGATCACATCCTGGGCCATAAACCTAGCCTTGGTAAATTCAAAAAAATAGAAATCATTCCAAGCATCTTTTCTGACCACAATGCAGTAAGATTAGATCTCAATTACAGGAGAAAAACTATTAAAAATTCCAACATATGGAGGCTGAACAACACACTGCTGAATAACCAACAAATCACAGAAGAAATCAAAAAAGAAATCAAAATTTGCATAGAAACTAATGAAAATGAAAACACAACAACTCAAAACCTGTGGGACACTTTAAAAGCAGTCCTAAGGGGAAAGTTCATAGCAATACAGGCATACCTCAAGAAACAAGAAAAAAGTCAAATAAATAACCTAACCCTACAACCTAAAGCAACTAGAAAAGGAAGAAATGAAGAATCCTAGGGTTAGTAGAAGGAAAGAAATCTTAAAAATTAGGGCAGAAATAAATGCAAAAGAAACAAAAGAGACCATAGCAAAAATCAACAAAGCCAAAAGCTGGTTCTTTGAAAGGATAAATAAAATTGACAAACCATTAGCCAGACTCATCAAGAAACAAAGGGAGAAAAATCAAATCAATAAAATTAGAAATGAAAATGGAGAGATCACAACAGACAACAGAGAAATACAAAGGATCATAAGAGACTATTATCAACAATTATATGCCAATAAAATGGACAACGTGGAAGAAATGGACAAATTCTTAGAAAAGTACAACTTTCCAAAACTGGACCAGGAAGAAATAGAAAATCTTAACAGACCCATCACAAGCACGGAAATTGAAACTGTAATCAAAAATCTTCCAGCAAACAAAAGCCCAGGTCCAGATGGCTTCACAGCTGAATTCTACCAAAAATTTAGAGAAGAGCTAACACCTATCCTGCTCAAACTCTTCCAGAAAATTGCAGAGGAAGGTAAACTTCCAAACTCATTCTATGAGGCCACCATCACCCTAATACCAAAACCTGAAAAAGATCCCACAAAAAAAGAAAACTACAGGCCAATATCACTGATGAACATAGATGCAAAAATCCTTAACAAACTTCTAGCAATCAGAATCCAACAATACATTAAAAAGATCATACACCATGACCAAGTGGGCTTTATCCCAGGGATGCAAGGATTCTTCAATATCCGCAAATCAATCAATGTTATACACCACATTAACAAATTGAAAAACAAAAACCATATGATTATCTCAATAGATGCAGAGAAAGCCTTTGACAAAATTCAACATCCACTTATGGTAAGAACTCTCCAGAAAGCAGGAATAGAAGGAACATACCTCAACATAATAAAAGCTATATATGACAAACCCACAGCAAACATTATCCTCAATGGTGAAAAATTGAAAGCATTTCCTCTAAAGTCAGGAACAAGACAAGGGTGCCCACTTTCACCACTACTGTTCAACATAGTTTTGGAAGTTTTGGCCACAGCAATCAGAGCAGAAAAAGAAATAAAAGGAATCCAAATTGGAAAAGAAGAAGTAAAACTCTCACTGTTCGCAGATGACATGATCCTCTACATAGAAAACCCTAAAGACTCCACCAGAAAATTACTAGAACTAATCAATGATTATATTAAAGTTGCAGGATATAAAATCAACACACAGAAATCCCTTGCATTCCTATACACTAATAATGAGAAAACTGAAAGAGAAATTAAGGAAACAATTCCATTCACCATTGCAATGGAAAGAATAAAATACTTAGGAATATATCTACCTAAAGAAACTAAAGACCTATATATAGAAAACTATAAAACACTGGTGAAAGAAATCAAAGAGGACACTAATAGATGGAGAAATATACCATGTTCATGGATCGGAAGAATCAATATAGTGAAAATGAGTATACTACCCAAAGCAATTTATAGATTCAATGCAATCCCTATCAAGCTACCAACGGTATTCTTCACAGAGCTAGAACAAATAATTTCACAATTTGTATGGAAATACAAAAAACCTCGAATAGCCAAAGCAATCTTGAGAAAGAAGAATGGAACTGGAGGAATCAACCTACCTGACTTCAGGCTCTATTACAAAGCCACAGTCATCAACACAGTATGGTACTGGCACAAAGACAGAAATATAGATCAATGGAACAAAATAGAAAGCCCAGAGATAAATCCAAGCACCTATGGACACCTTATCTTTGACAAAGGAGGCAAGAATATACAATGGATTAAAGACAATCTCTTTAACAAGTGGTGCTGGGAAAACTGGTCAACCACTTGTAAAAGAATGAAACTAGAACACTTTCTAACACCTTACACAAAAATAAACTCAAAATGGATTAAAGATCTAAATGTAAGACCAGAAACTATAAAACTCCTAGAGGAGAACATAGGCAAAACACTCTCTGACATACATCACAGCAGGATCCTCTATGACCCACCTCCCAGAATATTGGAAATAAAAGCAAAAATAAACAAATGGGACCTAATTAAACTTAAAAGCTTCTGCACAACAAAGGAAACTATTAGCAAGGTGAAAAGGCAGCCTTCAGAATGGGAGAAAATAATAGCAAATGAAGCAACTGACAAACAACTAATCTCAAAAATATACAAGCAACTCCTACAGCTCAACTCCAGAAAAATAAATGACCCAATCAAAAAATGGGCCAAAGAACTAAATAGACATTTCTCCAAAGAAGACATACAGATGGCTAACAAACACATGAAAAGATGCTCAACATCACTCATTATCAGAGAAATGCAAATCAAGACCACTATGAGGTACCATTTCACACCAGTCAGAATGGCTGCGATCCAAAAGTCTACAAATAATAAATGTTGGAGAGGGTGTGGAGAAAAGGGAACCCTCTTACACTGTTGGTGGGAATGCAAACTAGTACAGCCACTATGGAGAACAGTGTGGAGATTCCTTAAAAAACTGGAAATAGAACTGCCTTATGATCCAGCAATCCCACTGCTGGGCATACACACTGAGGAAACCAGAAGGGAAAGAGACACGTGTACCCCAATGTTCATCGCAGCACTGTTTATAATAGCCAGGACATGGAAGCAACCTAGATGCCCATCAGCAGATGAATGGATAAGAAAGCTATGGTACATATACACAATGGAGTATTACTCAGCCATTAAAAAGAATACATTTGAATCAGTTCTAATGAGATGGATGAAACTGGAACCTATTATACAGAGTGAAGTAAGCCAGAAAGAAAAACACCAATACAGTATACTAACGCATATATATGGAATTTAGAAAGATGGTAACAATAACCCTGTGTACGAGACAGCAAAAGAGACACCGATGTATAGATCAGTCTTATGGACTCTGTGGGAGAGGGAGAGGGTGGGGAGATTTGGGAGAATAGCATTGAAACATGTATAATATCATGTATGAAACGAGTCGCCAGTCCAGGTTCCATGCATGGTACTGGATGCTTGGGGCTGGTGCACTGGGACGACCCAGAGGGAGGGTAGGGGAGGGAGGAGGGAAATGGGTTCAGGATGGGGAACGTGGGTATACCTGTGGCGGATTCATTTCAATATTTGGCAAAACTAATACAATACTATAAAGTTTAAAAATAAAATACAATTAAAAAAAAAAAAGAAAAGCAAAGGAGAAAAAGAAAGATATTCCTATTTGAATGCAGAGTTCCAAAGAATAGCAAGGAGAGATAAGAAAGCCTTCCTCAGCAATCAATGCAAAGAAACAGAGGAAAACAACAGAATGGAAAAACTAGAGATCTCTTCAAGAAAATTAGAGATACCAAGGGAATATTTCATGCAAAGATGGGCTCAATAAAGGACAAATGGTATGGACCTAACAGAAGTAGAAGATATTAAGAAGAATTGAAAGACTACATGGAAGAACTATACAAAAAAGATCTTAATGACTCAGACAACCACGATGGTCTGATCACTCACCTAGAGCCAGACATCCTGGAGTGCCAAGTCAAATGGGGCTTAGAAAACATCACTATGAACAAAGCCAGTGGAGGTGATGGAATTCCAGCTGAGCAATTTCAAATCCTAAAAGATGATTCTGTGAAAGTGCTGCACTCAATATGCCAGCAAATTTTGAAAACTCAGGAGTGGCCAGAGGACTGGAAAAGGTCAGTTTTCATTCCAATCCCAAAGAAAGACAATGCCAAAAAAATGCTCAAGCTACTGCACAATTGCACTCATCTCACACGCTAGGAAAGTAATGCTCAAAATTCTCCCAGCCAGGCTTCAGCAATACATGAACCATGAACTTCCAGATGTTCAAGCTGGTTTTTGAAAAGGCAGAGGAACCAGAGATCAAATTGCCAACATCTGCTGGATCACTGAAAAAGCATGAGAGTTCCAGAAAAACATCTGTTTCTACTTTATTGACTATGCCAAAGCCTTTGACTGTGTGGATCACAATAAACTGTGGAAAATTCTGAAGGAGATGGGAATACCAGACCACCTGACCTGCCTCTTGAGAAACCTATATGCAGGTCAGGAAGCAACAGTTAGAACTGGACATGGAACAACAGACTGGTTCCAAATAGGAAAAGGTGTATGTCAAGGCTGTGTATTGTCACCCTGATTATTTAACTTATATGCAGAGTACATCCTGAGAAATGATGGGCTGGAAGAAGCACAAGCTGGAATCAAGATTGCTGGGAGAAATATCAATAACCTCAGATATGCAGATGACACCACCCTTATGGCAGAAAGGGAAGAGGAACTAAAAAGCCTCTTGATGAAAGTGAAAGAGGAGAGTGAAAAAGTTGGCTTAAAGCTCAACATTCAGAAAACGAAGGTCGTGGAATCTGGTC
The DNA here is from genome assembly GCF_029378745.1 of Bos indicus. NCBI lineage: Eukaryota > Metazoa > Chordata > Mammalia > Artiodactyla > Bovidae > Bos > Bos indicus. The sequence continues at coordinate 15,611,618 of NC_091789.1, read as the reverse complement.
CCATCACTTCATGGGAAATAGATAGGGAAACAGTGGAAACAGTGTCAGACTTTATTTTTGGGGGGCTCCAAAATCACTGCAGATGGTGACTGCAGCCATGAAATTAAAAGATGCTTACTCCTTGGAAGGAAAGTTATGACCAAGCTAGACACCATATTAAAAAGCAGAGATATTACTTTGCCAACAAATGTCCGTCTAGTCAAGGCTATGGTTTTTCCAGTGGCCATGTATGGATGTGAGATTTGGACTGTGAAGAAAACTGAGCACCGAAGAATTGATGCTTTTGAACTGTGGTGCTGGAGAAGACTCTTGTGAGTCCCTTGGACTGCAAGGAGATCCAACAAGTCCATCCTAAAGGAGACCAGTCCTCGGTGTTCACTGGAAGGACTGATGTTCAGGCTAAAACTCCAGTAGTTTGGCCATCTCATGTGAAGAGTTGACTCATTGGAAATGACCCTGATGCTGGGAGGAATGGGGGCAGGAGGAGAAAGGGATGACAGAGGATGAGATGGCTGGATGGCATCACTGACTTGATGCACATGAGTTTGGGTGAACTCCTGGAGTTGGTGATGGACAGGGAGGCGACTCATGGGGTTGCAAAGAGTTGGACACGACTGAGCGACTGAACTGAACTCAACTGATTGGGGTCTTAAGGTAAGAATACTGAAGTGGTTTGCCATTCCCTTCTCCAGTGGACCACGTTTTGTCAGAACTCTCCACTATGACCCATCCATCTTGGGTGGCCCTACAGGGCATGGCTCATAGTTTCATTGAGTTAGACAAGGCTGTGAGTCATGTGATCTCTTTGTTTAGTTTTCTGTGACTGTGATTTTCATTCTGTCTGCCCTCTGATGGATAAGGGTAAGAGGCTTGTGGAAGCTTCCTGGTGGGAGGAACTGGCTGTGGGGGAATCTGGGTCTTGTTCTGATGGGTGGGGCAGTGCTCAGTAAATCTTTAATCCATTTTTATGTTGATGGGCGGGGCTGTGTTCTCTCCCTGTTCTTTGGCCTAAGACTGAATTATGGTAGGGTTAATTCTTTTAAACACTTACAGGAAAACTTGTTATTATGGCTCTCAAGTGCATTTTCTTCACTCTGCTTCTGCCAGTACACAGCACAAAGCTCTTTTCTCAGTGATGCTGATTTTTCAGGGTCAGTTCAACCTTTTAAGATGTCACCTTGTGATTTTGGCACACCTTATGAGGAGATGGTGTACAGGGAGGCAGAGTTGCCCATTATCAGCTGCAAGTCATAAGTGCTGTTTGGCAGAGTTAAGAAATTTAAACAAGTTTCCCAGGGCATAGGTAGTTCCAAATTATTGCCTGTATTATAATTCTAACTTGTTTACTTAGCAATACAAGGAGGGTTTTAAGAAACAACTCTCACAATAAACATTTAACATAAAACACCTTATGCACATATCTCTAGCTGATTAGTGGTTCATATAATCTCTTACACTTTCCATCATCCAGTCTTGACTTCATGTCTGAAGTCTTCCTGCAGCTCGTTCTCTACTTCTGCTGCTGCTGCTGCTGCTGCTAAGTCACTTCAGTCGTGGCCGACTCTGTGCGACCCGATAGACGGCAGCCCACTAGGCTCCCCCGTTCCTGGGATTCTCCAGGCAAGAACGCTGGAGTGGGTTGCCATTTCCTTCTCCAATGCGTGAAAGTGAGATGTAACATATTTCTCTCTCTAGAGAAAACCCTGTCTAACTTCTTCCTGAGGTAATCAAAAGGGGAGACATTACTTTAGCTAATTTTCTGTTGTTGCAAAAAAACTCCTTGCCTCTCCCCAATAAATTCCTTTCTGTCAGCAAAAGGCACATCTCACTGCTTATTCTATTCTACCTCTTCTTAGTCCCTAATGAAATGATCAAACTCCAGTAAGTATTATGTTTGCAGTTTTGCAGTTTTATTCCGCTTTTCCTTCCTTTTGAAGAATCACATTTGTTCCCCCCCATCTAGTGTGTGAATTTATCTGCTCACTGTGTCTTGTTAGTTAGTACATTCCCTTTAGTTTCAGGGGTGCTTTAGGTTAAATGAGAAGTTTTAGAAACACCAGAAATAAAACTTACAGAAGAATTTGTTCAAGGTTAAAATGGTAATGTTACAACAAAATTTGCATAACACCATAGGTTCTCTTTCTAAAGAGTTTTCTACTGGAATTCCCATCAGTTCAGTTCAGTCGCTCGGTCGTGTCCATCTCTTTGCAACCCTGTAGACTGCAGCATGCCAGGCCTCCCTGTCCATCACCAACTCCCCCCGGAGTTTACTCAGACTCATGTCCATAGAGTTGGTGATGCCATCCAACCATCTCATGCTCTGTTGTCCCCTTCTCCTCCCGCCTTCCCATAGTTTTATTATTTTCATTTTCATTTACAATAGTCTCCTATCAGCTTCTGTTGTTGGTCAGTTAGGCGTTAATTGCAGGGGTGCTTACCATGGTGAAATAAAATGGCTCAAACTGGGGATCTGCCTGTTAAGATGTATCTGGAAACAATGGTGGAGTCAATCAATGTTGAAACGAATTTGGGGTTTTTTTGTTAGTCATATGTTACTGAGTGCAGCATTTTGTTCCCCAAATTGGACTTTTTTATTGTTATTTTGAACCAACAGTAAAGACCCTAACTATTGAAATACAAATGGCCAATGAACATGAGAAACATATTTTTAATAAGATAAATTCAAATTAAGAACACAGTGGGAACATATTTTCAATCTATCCTATTTTCGTGAATTATTTTAAAAACAATATAGTCGTTATTTATACAGACATAAGCAAGCAAACACTCAAAAATGGCTTTGTGTTAGTTAATTGACAGATTCCGCCCCCACTTTTGACTAATGTGTCTTCTGTGTCCACCATGTGCCAGAAGCTTGACATGCATTATCTTATTTAATTCTCAAAACAAGTTTGTGAGGTAGGCACTCTTATTATCCCCATTTTATAGATGAGAAAATTGAAGCTTAGAGATGAAAAGTAACTAACTTAATCCCATAAAACTTTGAGTGGCAGACTTGAATACATGTCTTTTGGATTCTAACACCTATGCCAGCCTCATTGAGTGTTGGAATTATAGGAGATGTTTTATTTTTTCCCTACTCCCCTCAATGTATTTTTTTAAAAAATGAACATTATACTTTTTATAATCAAAAGATACAGCTCATTTTTTTAAAAGGAGTTCCTCCTGTATTTCTCAATTTGCTCTATGTGAGATCAACAACTTTGGAAGTGGTATGAAATTATCCAGAAGTAAGGTATATTTGCAGAGAGAATGCAGCCCTATCTATGGATCAAGACAGGCAAGTGTAGGTTTCATAGAGTCGTCAGTTGTGGCCCTCAGTATGTATATAGTCTTGAAGGGCTCTTTGCTTCAGCAGAGGACTTTTCATGTGGAAGTCTTATATAGAAATTGAGTGTATTTCCTCTCTCTACCCACTCACACTCATCACTCCTAAGCCTGGGTCATAATATACTTCATTCAAAATGTATTGAGATAAGAATTGTCCATGTTATAGCTTTGCTCTTTATCATCTATAAAAGAGAATCTAGAATATTGAAGTTTCTCATTTAGTAAAACAAAATCAAGCTACTCAGGATTCAAATGTGCTAATTATTATTTTGTTTTATAAATGCTCCCACAAGATTGTCCTGTATAATTTATTACTTAAATGGACAGCATTGTAAATGTTTAACATGTTTTTCTCAGTGGGAGTAAGTTCTTTATCACATGCCTGTTGGAAATAGAAAAAAAAAAAAAAACACATTTGAACTAATTACCTTACTAAAACATTGTTTAGTATTTAGGCCTCGTTAATTTTATAAGTCAATGTCAAGCTGTTGGTTAGATGAGCCTCTGTGGGCTATTCACACCCTGTTTAGAATTCTTGCCTCTTAATTATTTTTCTTAGGGCATCTTTCACATCCTTGTTCCTCAAAATATAAATGAGAGGGTTCGGCATAGGGGTTACATTACCACAAATTGCCGAGATGACTTTATCCTGGTCCTGGTACTGCCTTGACTGAGGTTTCAGGTACATGTAGATGGCTGTCCCATAAAATATGTTGACCACAGGTGGATGGGATCCACAGGTGGAGAAAGCCTTGAGCCTGGCCTCTGCAGAACGGATCTTCAGCATGGCAACCACAATGCAAGTATAGGAGATGAGGATGAAGGTGAAGGGCAGGGGCAGTGTGAATATACCAATGACCAGACCCAGAATAAGTCTAACTGGAGTTTCTAAGCAGATGAGCTTCAAAAAGGCCTGTGTCTCACAGGTAAAATGTTTGATGAGATTGTGTCCACAAAAATGGGCCAGAATTGCAGTGATTGGTATTTCTGCTAAAAGGAAGCACTAGCTCAGGTCACCACAGCCAACTGTATGCAGACCTGGTTATTCATAATGATAGTGTAATGCAGGGGATTTGAGATTGCAATAAATCTGTCATAAGCCATGACAGCAAGGAGGAGGCACTCTGTCATCCCCAGAAAAAGAGAAATGACCATCTGAGCATAACAGCTAGTATAGGAAATGGTGGGGTAGTTTCTTAAAGCACTGAAAGGTACTGAATTGCTAGAGTAGCAGATATCAAGGAAGGACAAGTTGCTTAAGGAAAAATACATAGGGGTGTGAAGCTGTCTATCTACTTCTAACCAAGACAATGATAGGACTGTTACCCACTAATGTGATCAGATAGACTGCTACCATGGTGCAGAAAAAGGCAATCTGGTCTTTTGGATGATTCAACAAACGCACGAGGATGAACTCTGTCACCCCGCTGGCATTATCAGAAACTGGAATATCCATTTTGTTCTATTTGCTGAGGTAGAAGAAACTGAAATCATTTTATTTTGGGAGACATTGATTATTTGCTGTATCCTCAGTAACATGCATGCGTGCGTGCTCAGTCACTTTAGTCCTGTCCTACTCTTTGTGACCCTATGGACTATAGCCCACCAGGCTCCTCTATCCATGGGATTCTCTGGACAAGAATACTGGAGTGGGTTGCCATGCCCTCCTCCATGGGATCTTCCTGACCCAGGGATCAAACCTGCATCTCTTGTGTCTCTTGCATTGCAGGCTGATTCTTTACCACTGAGCCACCGGGGAAGCCCCCTCAGCAGCGTATCAGGTGCTATTAGGAGAAGGAGAATATCTACCAAATAAGTGATGTTGTTTGTAAGTTTATGTTCTATTTTGGAAGATAAAGCATTCATACACAGCACAAGATTAATTTACAAAGTAGCACAATCCATTGTAAGTTTTATTTCCTTCCTATATAAAATGAGGGAGGTTGGACTCCACCTGAACATGCTTTGAACACTCCCCCTTAAAGAAAATGTGCTAATTTACTGCTTAAACATAATCAGATCCCTGAATCACAGAATTACTAACTGTTTTTTCCTGCTCTGAATATTAGTCACAGATTTGTCATTAGCTGGTTCATATTCATGATATAAAATATATGCCCAGTTCACTCTCATTTCTTCCTTAACATGTACATCAAATCAATCACTAAGTACTATGGGTTCATTCAAATCTGCCTACAAATCTCCATATCCACAGCTACTTCATCATCTCACATCTGGACTGCTTAATGATACATGAGCTGCTTAATGTATCTCCCTTCTTCCATTCTTACCTCCCTATAGTCTAGTCTATACATAACTGCCAGAGACTTTTTACAAACATACATAATTATGACCTTCCCATGCTAAAAAGCCACTTGAAGGGCTTTTAATTACAATTGGAATGTAATCTAACCTACTTACCATGACCCACAAGATTCTAAATGATCATGAATCCTTACCTTGTGCTGTCTCTTCTCATGCTGACTTTATTTTAGTCATATTATCTTTATGAAGAATCTAAGCTTGTTCCCACCTTAGGACTTTTGCACATTGTGTTCTTTCTGCTAGAAATATTCTTCCTACCTTCTTTGTTTGGTGAATTGCTAGTCATTCTTACTATTAATGTGTGTGTGCATGCTAAGTCACTTCAGTTGTGTGTGACTCTTTGCAACTATGGAGTGTAGCTCGCCAGGCTCCTCTGTCCATGGCATTCTACAGGCAAGAATACTGGAATGGGTTGCTGAGCCCTCTTCCAGGCAATCTTCCCAACTCAGGGGTCAAGACCGCATCTCTGATGTCTCCTGCATTGGCAGGCATGTACTTTACCACTAGTGCCACCTGAGAAGCCCTCTTACTATTAATATCTCAGTCCAAAAGAAAGTTCATTCGAAAAGCCATCCCAAACCCCAGTAATTTAAATCAGATCTCTTTGTTAAAATTGTTCATAGTACTCAGAACTTTTCCTATATGGCTTTTATCATAGTTTGTGTTTATATAGTTGTGTGATTATTTAATTTTTGCTCTCTTACTATAGCACTAGAAAGAACAAGCCCCTGACTCTTCTATGTACTGCTTTATTCTCACTATCTTACACAAAATATGGGTTCAATGTATGTTTGTTGAATGAACCAAAGCCAGTTACTTGGTCTTCTGTCTTACCAAATGTCATGAAATTGATTTGACTGAAACTACTTTGAACTGGCTGAAGAAAATAAATGTTTGATTTGACGGTAAACAGCTATGATGATAAACAGTTAATATATCATAGTATTCAGTCTTTCTTTTTTTTTTTTTTTAACTTTTGGCCACACCCTGCAACATGTGGGATGTTAGTTCCCCAGCCAGGGATCAAATGCATTCCCCCTGCAAGGGAAACATAGAGTCTTAACCACTGGACCACTGGGAAGTCCCTCATAGTATTCAGCTTTATTAATAGCTCAGAAATGATACTTTTTTAGCTCTATAATTTGCCCTTTGCATGGAGTGCACGGTCAGTCACATCAGTCCTGTTTGACTCTTTGTGACCTGATGGACTGTAGCCCGCCAGGCTCCTCTGTCCATGGGGTGTGCCAGGCAAGAATACTAGAGTGGGTAGCCATTTCCTTCTCCAGGGGATCTTCCTGACTCAGGGATCTAACCCACGTCTCTTGCACTGTTGGCAGATTTGTTACTGCTGAGCCACCGGGAAAGCCCTTTGCATGGAGGGAAGGTGTGATAGTGAAGAGAGCAAATGGGTTTATTCTAAAATCTGGAAAAAAAATGTTTTCACCCTTTTCCATCCATTCCAAATTTTATCTTTTTTGTTTGGTATGATTATATCAGATATGCATACTATCACAGACTAGTTCATTATTAAGGTCAAGCTCTTTTCCTGGATTGTCTGTAAAAATTCTCATGAATTACGTGCGTGCTCAGTCACGTCTGACTTTTTGCGACCCCATGGACTATAGCCTACTAGGCTCCTCTGTCCATGGGATTCTCCAGGCAAGAATACTGGAGTGGGTTGCTATTTCCTCCTCCAGGGGATCATCCCAACCCAGGGATCAAATCCACACCTCTTGTCTCCTGCACTGGCAGGCGGATTCTTTACCAACAGCACCACCTGGAAAGACCCCTTCTTACAAAGTTCTAGTCACAAATCAGGATTTGGGGCATCTACGGTGTAGTTTCAGTCTCATGAGGCAGTTGTCAGGCCTTGGTGAGAACAGGCTGTGGATGGGAAGGTTTGTCTTGGGCGTTAGACAGCAGGGAGAACTATCCAGGCTAATGATGTAGGTGATCTCTTTGGATTCTCTACTCAGGACAGACTCCAAATCTCAGAAAGCACATGATGTTTATAGACAAGTAATTCAGGAAGTAGAGTAAGAATTTATAACAAGCTCCTCAATAAAACCTAATACAGGATAAAGCCTTCTGAAAAGAAATCAGGACCAAGGGCCAACAAACTGAAAAAATACTGAGCTGCTGCCAAACTTCGAATTACAGTTGTTTTTACTTATGAGTGATCCTACAAGAAGGGCTTTTAACTAGAAGGGGATGACAGAAGATGAGATGGTTGCATGGCATCACCGACTCAATGGGCATGAGTTTGAGCAAGCTCCTGGAGATGGTGATCGACAGGGAAGACTGGTGTGCTGCAACCCATGGGGTCACAAAGAGTCGGACATGGCTGAGTAACTGAACTGAACTGAATGAGAATTTAAAGGCTCCTTTTTATTCTGTATACTCCCAGAATTAAAATCAGAAAACACAATCAGTCAGAAGTGAAAAGGTCTTCTTGGAGTAGAGTTATGGGATTGTGACTGAAACAAAAGTCAGGTGATCTGATCTTTATTCACCACAAGCATAGTTTATTAATAGCATTACAAGAATTGGATTTTCGGGGCACAGATTTTTTCAAGGAGTACTAAAGTTTCACCTAGAATGGCAGCATTTTAAATCATAAAGCCTTATTTTGACTGGCAATATCTGCCATCATATAGCCCTAAAAATCTCAAAACAAATGCCAGTGTAGATAGCTGGAAAACAAAGAAGACATTTTTGTGTTTATATGATTTTAGAGAATCTCACTCAGAGAAGGTGATGACACCCCACTCCAGTACTCTTGCCTGGAAAATCCCATGGATGGAGGGGCCTGGTAGGCTGCAGTCCATGGGGTCGCTAAGAGTCGGACACGACTGAGCGACTTCCCTTTCACTTTTCACTTTCATGTATTGGAGAAGGAAATGGCAACCCACTCCAGTGTTCTTGCCTGGAGAATCCCAGGGATGGGGCAGCCTCGTGGGCTGCCATCTATGGGGTCACACAGAGTCGGACACCCCTGAAGCGACTTAGCAGCAGCAGCAGTATCAGCAGAGAATCTCACTAGACTAACCATATATGTGTGTATGTATATATATATATATATATATTTATTGAATAATTCAGTGTTTTAGCGCTGTGTGGGCTAGATTCTTTCTAAATTAACTAGACATATGTGGAGATTTTCACATGTAGTCACAGGCTTCTGATGTTTCAGAAATATATTGGGTACGCTTTTCTTCACACAGGTTTCCCAAAGAGGGCTTTCCTGGTCCCACTTACCATGTAAAAGCATGCTTCCCAGGAGGACTCATTTCATTTTTTATACTAAAATTAATGGATGCTTGGAGTATCTTCCCTGTTCTCTGTGCTCTTCAGAAAGCTCCCAGGTCCTCAAAATATACTGGAATAGATAGTGAGTACAGAAAGGAATTGCTGTTATTCATATCAGGCAGTGCAGACTGTTGGTTAAGAGCATGGATTCCTAATCAAAGTTTGAATCCTGGATCCATCACTGATTCACTATGTGACATTGGTAATTTGTTTAACTCACTTATTTTGGTTTCTTCAGTTATAAAGTTGGGGAAATTATAGTGACTACCTCATAGGGCTTTTGTGCTACATATATATTTATATATCTGGTGCATATATATATATATATATATATATATATATAATATATATATTAGCTATTATTATTTTAAAGTGAATCTTCATTTGGGAAGTAGCACCCATGACAATGTGACCACATTTGTCGTCTTTCTTTGCTGGAAGAGGGAAAATAATTAAATGAATGAAGACATAAATAAGGCAATATGGTCAGATTATACTATGAGCCTTCTGAAAGAAGAATTTGCATTTTATTTATTTCTATAACTCCAGTACTTGTCTCAATTCCTGACACATGGCAGGAAGTTAATGAATAAATGAAGATTGGGGGAATCAAATTGATTTTAGTCACTGGAATAGCAAAAAAAGCCCCTCAAACAAAAACAGGAAGGTCTCTAAGAGTTGTGTTAATATATAGCTCCTTACGTGTTGTAGGATCATTACCTTACTGACGTATTCGGGTCTTTCAAGGGGGGTGAGTTACAGGTGCATCCTAGGAGATCCATGTCAAGACTGACCATTCCATACATATATGTTGATTTGCTCAAAAAGACAAGTAAGGCTTCCTTCTTCCTTGCTGGGTGTATGTTCTTCACCTGCTCTTGGGTTTTATTTTGATTCTATTCAGCATTTTAGAAACCAGGACTTTAAGTGGTCCAAAAGATGAACAAGAGAAGAAGAGAACAATCTTAAACATTATCTGCTGTTACTTTCTGTGTTTATTCACTCTGGTTCCAAAGAAGCGATTTCACTAAGAGACTTCAGGGATTAGGTCCCTAAAATAGGCAATTAAATCCTGTTACTGAACTAAAGCTGTATATTCTTCTGGGATGTTATTTCTAAGTCATTAAAATACAAGTAGATTTTGTCTATTAATACCAATGTTTTATTAGTGACAGTATGTAAAATTTTTGACTAACACTATCAACCCGACTTCTGCTCTTGAGTTACCAGATAATGGAACCAACACTAGGGTGATTACTCAGAGTCCTGTGTTTCTTGGGAGGGTTTCCAATGCAGTGACTCAAGAAGGTAATGAATGAACAGGAAAGGAGGAATGGCTTCCATCTATTGTGATGCCATGAAAGCTTCGATTAAGCATTCAGGTAAACAAAATTATGTTAACAGTGTTTATTGGAGATTTCCTCTTCTTATTCACTTTACCCTCAATTTCCCCAGCCCATCCCAGCCTCTTTGACTTGAATGGTTTCTGGAAATCCCACTTTTTCCTAAAACTTTGGTGAATTACTTTTGAGGTGCCATACCCAGGTGGCACTGTTGGTAAAGAATCTGTCTGCCAGTGCAGGAGACACAAGAAGTGTGGGTTCAATCCCTGGGTTTTGAAGATCCGCTGGAGTAGGAAATGGCAACCCACTCCAGTATTCTTGCCTGGAGAATCCCCATGGACAGAGGAGCCTGGTGGGCTACAGTCCTTGGGGTCTCAAAGAGTTGGACATGACTGAGCGTGCATGCACTTCATAGGCGGTCATTGTCTAAATATAATCCTGCACCTTCTCATTCACTGTCCCATTGATCTACTTCATCTGTGCCTATGGCTAATTATGATAATATTATTTTATTGATTTCTTGCCCAGTTGTAGCCTGAATATATGATCTGATTGTTTATTATTTTACATGTATCCTTCTTAAAATTTCCAACTCAGAGTTCAAGATTTTAGGGGCTAGGAATGAGGCATCTTAGTAAATAGTCTAGCTGGAAAAGTGAAAGTTAAAGTGTTAGTAGCTCAGTCGTGTCTGACTCTTTGTGATCCCATGGACTGTAGCCCTCCAGGCTCCTCTGTTCATGAAATTCTCCAGGCAAGAATAATGGAGTGGGTTGCCATTCCCTTCTCCAGGGGATCTTCCTGACCCAGGAATCGAATGCAGGTCTCTTGCATTGCAGGAAGATTCTTTTTTAAAAATTTATTTATTTTAATTGGAGGCTAATTACAAGCAGATTCTTTATCACTGAGCCACCAGGGAGTGCTTCTCAAAATGTTTTCAATGAGATAAAAACAGAATTGAGAGTAAACAGTAACTTTTAAAGTGATTTGACATTCATTGCCAAAATATTTTTGTTGTATTTTGTAAAATATCAGTCTGTAACAGCTTGGAACTTTAAAAATAGTTGTATTTTACCCCAGACAGTTAAGTATTAGTTGGCCATGTATTCATTTAACAAATTCTTATTATGTATGTACTCTGGGCCAGGAACTATGCTAGGGAAACAGATGAAAACCTTCTTGTTCTCAATAAACTTATGATCTAATTTGGGATAAATACTCCAAAACAACTGATTATAAAATACTAGGGAAGATGTTGAATTTAAGATTGAACTGAATGTTATTAAGCAAAAGAAAACGGGATTAAGTCACCTGTCCAGGTTTAAACAGAATGGAGTACGCTCTGGGGAAGGCTTCACTGAGGACATGACATATGATCTGAACTTGAAGGATGACTGAGGTTTTGCCAGGCATAGAAGACAAGAAGGTCACTGCAGGCAGAGAGAACAGTGTACACAGTGGCATATATACATAAAGGGGTCAGAAAACAGTACTGCTTTCCTGGGGCCTGGGGTTTGCAGAGTTAAGGTAGAGAATAAGGATAAACAGGTTTGCAAGGGTCTCAAGTAATGTTGTATATCCTATAGGTAGGACTTCACAGGTGGCTCAGCAGTAAAGAATCTGCCTGCCAATACAGGAGATGCAAGAGACCCAGGTTCCATCCCTGGATCAGGAAGATCCCCTGGAGAAGGAAATGGCAACCCACTCCAGTATTCTTGCCTGGCACTTCCCATGATAGAGGAGCCTGGTGAGTTACAGTCCATGGGGTCGCAAAGAGTCAGACACAACTGAGTTGGCTGAGTACACAAGCATGCATCCTACGGGCAATAGGGACCCACTGCAAGTTTCTAATCTTGGAGTGGGATTGTAGAGGAAGGTTTAATATGATGACATTTTCCCCTTTAGATAGTCATTCTGGAGAAGTTGGTTGGATGGCTAGTTTAGAGAGAGACTGGATTAGAGAAAAATAGGAGCTGATTATAGTCATCTTGGTAAGGGCTGAGGAAGCTGTGAACTAGGGCAGGTGCACTGAGGACAGAGAAGAGATGGATTTCAAAAATATTTCAGAGCAAGAATCAATAAGATTCGGTGAGTGAGTGGTCATTAAGGGTAAGTGAGGAGAAGACGTAGAGGTTAAGTCTGAGGATAATGAAAATACCATTGTGTAGTATTTTTAGAGTACTTTTAGCTTTTTAGTGTCTAACATCTATGATCTCATTTGATCTTTCAACCCTTCTGAGACAGGTTAAAGAATACATTTTCCCCTGTTGGACAAATGCAGTCCAGAGAAGTTAAGTGATTCATCCAGAGTTTCATAGCTCATTAGCAGCAGAATCCAGACTAGAATCCAGACTCCCTGACACCCAATCATGTGCTTTTCTCACTCCATCATGATGCTGTACTGAAAAAGTGCTTGACCTGCTGCTTACACTTAATCAGAAACAGTTGGTATGCATATTACTAGCAGGGAAAAAAGAGAGAAGGAACACAGTGAGATGAACACCAACTACTTTTGAGTCAATTGAGACTTCAGTGTTAGTAGTAATAACTGTATAATAACAATGCTGCTGCTAAGTCGCTTCAGTCGTGTCCGACTCTGTGTGACCCCATAGACGGCAGCCCACCAGGCTCCCCCGTCCCTGGGATTCTCCAGGCAAGAACAATGGAGTGGTTTGCCATTTCCTTCTCCAATGCATGAAAGTGAAAAGTGAAAGGGAAGTCGCTCAGTCGTGTCCGACTCTTAGCGACCCCATGGACTGTAGCCCACCAGGCTCCTCCGTCCATGGGATTTTCCAGGCAAGAGTACTGGAGTGGGGTGCCATTGCCTTCTCCATAATATAGGTAAAGCTTATTGAGAACTTACTATGTTCCAGCCATAGTTCTCAGCATTTTATATAAAATCAACTGATCCAATTGTTTTAACAACCTTATAAATTCAGTCTTATGATTGTCATTCTGTTATAGATGAGGAAATTGAGACAGGAAGTTGCCCAAGTTTGTATAGCCAATAAGAGTCAGGGTCAGATTTTTTTAGCTAGACAATCTGAAAACCTAATGTTTTTACCTTTCCCAATTCAGCAACAGCTTTACCTTCTTCCTACTTTTCTTTTTCAAAGACTCCTGAACCCATCAGTCTCCCCTCAAAAAGAGCATCCGGCATCAGGAGAATTGTATTTTTTAATTAAATTAATTTTTTATTCAGGTATAATGGACACATAACATTATATTAGTTTTAGGTGTACACCATAATGATTTGATATTTGTATACAATCAGTAATTACCACCACAATAATTCTAGGAGAATTGTATTCTAATCCCAGTTATGTCACTAACTGCTAACCTTGATAATATCACAGCCTTTTTATAGCTCTTTATCATCAGTTAATGTCAGTTTCACAATAGTAATAATATCTGCTTGCTTATCTCATTAAATTATTTAGAAGATGATATGAGGTAATATATGTTCAAGAATAAGATAAACCATAAAGTGCATAAAGTGTTTATAATCTTAGGAACTAGGAAGATATAAATTCACATAGTAATGCTGCCCGTGTATATGTTTTTCTTCCCACCTAGACAGTGAATTCTTTGAGCGGAAGGATCAAATATGTTTTTTTGACCACTCCATCTCTGGCAATACCACTCTACTTGTATAGTAGGTAGTTAATAAGTGCATGTTAAATGAGTGATATATGTACAGAGGCTTGAATGCCTGGATGAGGGCGCAGCCTTGAAAAGCACTATTTAAGAAGCATATAGGCATTTCAATTCCTGGTGCCTTAGGTTCATGTGATCCAGACGTCATGATGACAGCCAACACTTGCTGTTCTCTAACTATAGGCCAGGTGCTTTTCTAAGTGCTTTACACGAATTGAGTCATACAGTTCTTATAACTGAGCTATGAAGTCACATTCAACACCATTCCCATCCTTTTAAGCTGTCAGCTGTATTGTAAAAGTATGTAGACTTTGTAAACAGAGATTTCAGTGGCTTTTGAGCTTTGTTCCTTGAAGCATCTACTTCAGTGACATCATTGGTAACAGTTTCCTTAAAACTTCCTCAGATTCTTGCAATTCCTGCAACTGTCTAAAGTTGTTGGCAACATTCTTTTACCTTCCCTCTCACAACACTTCCAAAGGCTTCATAGACCTCTAATTCTCTTTATTAAATCCCTTCCTGCCTGATATAACTAGAGTGGGATTGTCTACATAATCAAACCCTGAACACTATAAGTAGTGTTACATCAGCCCACTTCACATGGAGACATCGAAGCACAGAAAGTAACTTGAAAGAGGACTGGTAGAATGAAGCTCTGAATCCAAAAATTTTGGCTCCAGGGGCTGTGGTCTAAATAGTGAGTTCACTGCCTTTCCTCAAGTGAAATCCCCAATCCTATGAATGGGGCATGGTATTTTTTCTTAAATCTCTATTGGAAAATATCATTTTGCAACTTTTTTTTTCAGTTTGCAAACTTTCTTCTCAATTTTTAGCAGAGCTATCTTAGTTTCAAACCAATCCTTGCTTTCCAAGGTGAAGCAAGGTAAGCTTCACTACCCAGCTATCTAGAATGGGGAGCACAGTGGAATGCTTCTCACAGTGCCTGTGAGTGATCAAGAGGCCAAGTGATAGTCAACCTTAGGGGTTTTCAACAATCTGGAATTGATTTTGTTCTACAGCACCCTCATACAATTCATTTTTCATAGTTAAAATGAATTAGTATCAATGTTGCATTAGATTGCCTTTGGGATTTAGATGCCTAGAAACAGAACACTGGTGCTGGAAGGGCCATAGCTATGTTAACTAGCTGCTATGCTTGTTAAATAAATGCAATTATCCTCAAATTAAAAATAAAAACATTTTAGAAATAAATAAAAACTAATTTGGAACAAAAAGCCAAGTGCCTACTTGTTTCAAAGTTAAAATTTAAAGTCAGCAGATAGATCCGTATATATTGATCTGGAAGAATGTTCATGATATATTGTCAAGTGGAAAAAGCAAGTTGCAGAGTAAATTGATGATATTATTCTCTTTTTAAGAAAAGAAAAAAAATCTATATAAAATAACACCTAGATGCAGAATGTTAGAACTAGAGAGATCCTTGGGTAACAAACACAACTTTCCTATTGTATTGATGAGCAAATTTGAAGGCCAAAGAGTGATATAATTAAGGTCACATAGCCAGTTAGTAGCAGAATCAATTCTGCAACCCCATCTCCAGACTCCACTCTGTCACTCTGTCTGTAAGCTGTGTCTCTACCAACAAGTCAATACGGAGACAAAGCATCTAGTGACAGTTACAGTTTTGTAGTAGAGGCATTATTAACAAAAATACGATTCTCACTTTAAGCTGCAAATAGAGAGCTGTAATAGAGAGTAGAATATTTCTCCCCCTGAAAGCAAGGTCACTAAAATGAGCACTCTTAATATTTCTCCTAATTTCTGATTTTCTCTCTCCCTAAAGGCTGTATTATTTTTTCATGTAAAATTTTATTGATTCCATCAATTTAACTTTATTTCACAATGTTAATTTGAAATATTTATTTTAATAGTAAAGAATATTTTGCAAAATGTATGAAACTTGCCCTAGCACCTAGTACCTAGTGCCTGGTTAAAAGTAGAAAGTTAACATTGGTTGAATGAATAAATCCAAGATTTCAATCACTTGGCTTTTTTTTTCAAAATTAGTTTTTATTTTTAAAATGTTTTTATTTTTAATTTGAGGATAATTGAATTTATTTTTTATTTCTTGATTTAAAACATGATTTCTGTGGCCGAGAATACTACAATCTCTTAAAAATATGTAATAGATGGAATTTGAATAAATGTTGCATGTATTTGAAAATTAGACTGTTTTGATAAGTGATTTACTCATTCCTTTTATTTAGTTAGTGAGTAAACATGTGAGGCAGGTCTCTTGTGTGTCTGGTACTCTCTTTGCAGTACCAAACAAAGTGGCATCAACTTCCAGTGGTCAGTGTCTGACGAGTGCATTGAATATCTGCTTGCTCAGTGATGCTGTACTTCAGATCTAGGTGCTGTGCATCATCTTTTTATCTATTCATCTATGTCCAGTTCTCCATCAGGTTGCTTTGGAGAAGACTTCATTATGTTTGGTCAAACTGCCCAAAAAGTGAAACCAGGAGACAAGATATCTGGGTCTTAGTCTTAGATTGCTTCCAAAAAGTTTCATGGTCTTGGGAAATTTACATTCTGTTCACTGAGCCATTGATTCTTTATCTAAAGCAAGAGCTCTGTAATAGATCGTTGTTTGTCAAATGTTTTATTATCAGAACTCCATTTTCAAATGAAATTTTTCACAGAAAATTTCACCTCCATTGACAGGTTCCAGGCACCACAGCCAAACCCATAGAACTGCATGAACCAAAGTTTAAAAACCACTATATTATGTACAGTAACAGGGAATGGAGTTTTTAAAACTCCATAGTTTTAAATTGACAATTTTAAATTGTCAATTTTAAATTGACAGTTTTAAATTGACAATCCATAGTCAATTGTATGATGGAATATTATTCAGCAGGAAAAAGGAACAAACTACTGATGCCTACAACAACAAGGATGAATCTCAAAATCCTGCTGAATAAGAGAATCCATGCACAGAAGAGCATATACTGTATGATTCCACTTATAGTCAATTCTAGAAAATCAAAGCTGACATATAATGAAAAAAATCAGATGAGTGGTTGCCAGGGGTTGGGGGTGGAGGAAAGGGTGGACTACAAAAGACCATGAGGAAACTTTTGGATGTGATAAAATTGTTAAGTAGCTGTATAGTGGTGGTGGTTCTGGGAGTACCTGTCAAAATTTAAATTGTACACTGTAATTACATAAATTTTATTGTACATAAATTATATCAAAAAATCAGTTAAAAATCACTTCATTAAATAATCTCTAAGGCCTCTGAAATTTGGATACAGTGAATGGGATCTGAAATCAGTTATATCTGGGTTTAAATATTGGTTCTATGGCCATGGGCAAATCACAGAACCTCTAAGAGTCTCAACTTCCTTATCTCTACTATGGATTGATAGTAGTGATTCTTCCCTGAATTGTAATGAGAATTATATGTGATAATGGACATAGCTCAGTACCCAGTATATGGTTAAGTGCTTGATAAATATTGGGTGCATTTATAATTTTAAAATTCCAGATACTTTTCTGGACAATATTGAAAAGTTCAGAGGTGGCATATAGATGATCTGAATTCTAATTTTTATTCTGTTACCAATTATATATGACTTTCAGTTCAGTTCAGTCACCCAGTTGTGTCCAGATCTTTCCAACTCCATGGACTACAGCACACCAGGCTTCCTTATCCATCACCAACTCCCTCAGCTTGTGCAAACTTATGTCCATTGAGTCGGTAATGCCATCCAACCATCTCATCCTCTGTCTTCCCCTTCTCCTCCTGTGTTCAATCTTTCCCAGAATCAGGGTCTTTTCCAAGGAGTCAGTCTTCACATCAGGTGGCCAAAGTATTGGAGCTTCAACTTCAGTATCAGTCCTTCCAATGAATATACAGGACTGATTTCCTTTGGGATTGACTGATTTGATCTCCTTGCAGTCCAAGGGACTCTCAAGAGTCTTCTCCAACACCACAGTTCAAAAGCATCAATTCGTTGGCACTAAACTTTATGATCCAAATCTCACATCCATACATGACCACTGGAAAAACCATAACTTTGACTAGATGGACCTTGTTGGCAAAGTAAAGTCTCTGCATTTTAATATGCTATCTAGGTTGGTCATAGCTTTTCTTCCGAGGAGCAAGCATCTTTTAATTTCATGGCTGCAGTCACGCATGATCTGCAGTGATTTTGGAGCCCAAGAAAATAAAGTCTGTCACTGTTTCCATTGTTTCTCTATCTGTTTGCCATGAAGTGATGGGACTGGATGCCATGATCTTAGTTTTTTGAATGTTGAGTTTTAAGTCAGCTTTTTCAGTCTCCTCTTTCACTTTCATCAAGAGGCTCTTTAGCTCTTCTTCGCATTCTGCCATAAGGGTGGTGTCATTTGGGTATGTGAGGTTATTGAAATTTCTCCCAGCAATCTTGATTCCAGCTTGTGCTCCATCCAGTCTGGCATTTCTCATGATGTACTCTGCGTATAAGTTAAATAAGCAGGGTGACAATATACAGCCTTGACATATTCTTTTCCCAATTTGGAACCAGTCCATTGTTCCATGACTGGCTCTAACTGTTGCTTCTTGACCTGCACACAGGTTTCTCAGGAGGAAGGTAAGGTAGTCTGGTATTCCCATTTCTTTAAGAACTTTCCACAATTTGTTGTGATCCATACTGTCAAAAGCTTTATCATAGTCAATAAAGCAGAAGTAGATTTTTTTTTCCCGGAATTCTCTTGCTTTTTCTATGATCCAACAGATGTTGGCAATTTGATCTCTGGTTCCTCTGCCTTTTCTAAATCCAGCTTGAATATCTGGAAACTCTTGGTTCATGTACTCTTGAAGCCTAGCTTGAAGAATTTGAGTATTACTTTGCTATCATGTGAAATGAGTGCATTTGTACAGTAGTTTGAACATTATTTGGCATCGCCTTTCTTTGGGATTGGAGTGAAAACTGACCTTTTCCAGTCCTGTGGCTACTGCTGAATTTTCCAAATTTGCTGGCATATCAAATGCAGCACTTTCACAGCATCATCTTTTATGATTTGAAATAGGTCACCTGGAATTCCATCACCTCCACTAGCTTTGTTTGTAGTGATGCTTCCTAAGGCCCACTTGACTTTACACTCCAGGATGTCTGGCTCTAGGTGAGTGATCACACCATCATGGTTGTCTGGATCATTAAGATCCTTTTTGTATAGTTCTTTTATATATTCTTGCCACCTCTTCTTAATATCTTCTGTTTCTGTTAGGTCTTTAGTTCTATCCTTTAATGTGCCCATCTTTGCATGAAATGTTCCCTTGGAATTTAGTTCACTGATTCCTAAATTGTCGATGTTCACTCTTGCTATCTCCTGTTTGACCACTTCCAATTTACCTTGATTCATGGACCTTACATTCCAGGTTCTTATGCAATATTGTTCTTTACAGCATTGGACTTACTTCCATCACCATGGACATCCACAACTGAGCGTTGTTTTCACTTTGGCTCAGCCTCTTCATTCTTTCTGGAGCTATTTCTCCCCTCTACTGCAGTAGCATATTGGGCACCAACTGACCTGGGAGTTCATCTTTCAGTGTCATATCTTTTTGCCTTTTCATACTGTTCATGGGATTCTCAAGGCAAGAATACAGAAGTGGTTTGCCATTCTCTTCTCCAGTGGGCCACATTTTGTCAGAACTCTCTAACATGACCCATCCATCTTGGGTGGCCCTACAGGGCATGGCTCGTAGTTTCATTGAGTTAGACAAGGCTGTGGTCCAAGTGATCAGTTTGGTTAGTTTTCTGTAATTATGGTTTTCATTCTGTCTGCCCTCTGATGGATAAGGATAAGAGGCTTGTGGAAGCTTCCTGATGGGAGGGACTGGCTGTGGGGGAATCTATGTCTTGTTCTGATGGGCGGGGCCGTGCTCAGTAAATCTTTTGTCCAATTTTCTGTTTTGTGTGAGGCTTTAGACAATTGTTCATCTTTCTCTGGGCTTCTGTTTGTCTCATTGTTAACGTGAGGGATGGATTATGGTAACTTTTGTTACCAGCTTTACAGCAATATTAGGAATACAGAATGAGATAATATATTTGAAAGAAGTTCAGAAAAAGAAAAAAAAATGAAACACTACAGTAACGTAGGAAATGGCTATGATACAATTTTCTCATGATTCTGAGGTTAAGTGGAGAGAATCGTGCTTTTACAACAGGCCTTGCCTTCAGTAAAGTTGTAAAATTTCTGACATTTGTCTTCTGGCCTTTTATTATACCATTCTTCGTCCTATTTTCCAATTTCACTTATGCCTCACCTCCTGCTAACAGTCATAGGAGGTTGTCTTACAGCTTAGGTCTCTTCTGTCAGTGAGGAAATGATTCTGAGACATTTATTTACCTGAAGTTGAATAGCTTGACGGGTGACTACTAATGTGTTTTATGTAAAGAAAGAGTAAAAATATTGTGAAAGTGAAAAGTGAAAGTTGTTCAGTCGTGTCCGACTCTTTGCGACCCCATAGACTATACAGTCCATGGAATTCTCCAGGGCAAAATACTGGAGTGGGTAGCCTTTCCCTTCTGCAGTGGATCTTCTCAACCTAGGAATCAAACTGGGGTCTCCTGCATTGCAGGTGGATTCTTTACCAACTGAGCTATGAGGGAAGCCCCCCCAAAAGTACTGTCTGTAACTGAAACTGAAGTCTCAGTAGGAATAAGCTTTTGTGGTGAACACATCCTGAAGATTCTCACATGACAATCACCTACTGTACCAAGGGTAAAGGTGTTAATCCCTCAGTCATATTCAATTCTTTGTGACCCCATGGACTGTAGCCCGTCAGGCTCCTGTGTCCATGGAATTCTCCAGACAGAATACTGGGGTGGGTCAGGGGATCCTCCTGACCCAGGGATCAAACCTGGGTCTCCTGCATTGCAGGTGGATTCTTTACCATCTGAGCCACCGGAGAAGGGGACAACAGAGAATGACATGGTTGGATAGCATCACTGATTCAATGGTCACTTTTTGAGCAAATTCTGGGGGATGGTGAAGGACAGGGAAGCCTGACATGCTGCAGTCCATAGAGTCCATAGGGTCTCAAAGAGTTGGACATGAGTTAATGACTGAACAACAACCACTAAAGGTAAAAATGAAACTTTTAAACAGTTTTTACCATCACTGAAGATGTAGCTGAATGGTATAGAAGTTTAGAAGCAAAGAAGACTTATGTCCTTTTTGCCATAACTTTCCTCATTGCCCCTTTAACATCCTTATTCCTCAGGCTATATATTAGGGGGTTCAGCATGGGTGTCAGAGCCCCATAAAACACTGAGATAAATTTGTCTTGATCCGAGGATGACTTGGACTGTGGTTTCATATACATGGAAATGGCTGCCCCATAGAAGATCACCACCACAGTCACATGAGAAGCACAGGTAGAGAAGGCCTTGAGCCTACCCTGGGCTGAGCGAATCCTTAGGACAGCAGCGGCAATTCGGACATAGGAGAGGAGAACAAACCCAAAGGGTAGGAGAAGGGTAAAAATGCTTGTGATGAGGATCAGAAGCTCATTGAGACTGGTATCAGAACAGGCCAGCTTAAGAAGGGAGAGAATCTCACAGACAAAATGGTTGATGACATTTGCCTCACAGAAGTGAAGCCTCAGGGGTAAGATGAGCATGGAAGTGAGCACAAGAGATGCCCCCCATGAGGTAGCAGCCAGCCAGACACACACTGAGCTGTTCATGACCACGGAATAGCGCAGGGGATTGCCGATAGCAACCACACGATCATGGGCCATGACAGCCAGTAGGAGGCACTCTGCTGTACCCAAGGCCAAAGAGACACTTATTTGGGTCAAACATCGTGGGTAAGAAAGGTAAGGATGAGCAGAGAAGCAATGCACCAAAGCCTGGGGCATGGAGACTGTTCCATAGCAAAGGTCCAAGAAAGACAGGTTACTAAGGAAGAAATACATTGGAGTGTGGAGGTGAGGGTCAATGTAGATAAGAAAGATGATAAGTCCATTCCCCAATAATGTGCTGAGGTAAGTGATCAGCACCAATGTGAAAAATGTGACTCTCCACTCAGGATAGTTAGATATTCCAATAAGGAGAAACTCGAATACTGCTGTAGCATTATCCATGGCCATCCTTTCCACTTTCCACTATTCATTGAATGGGTCCAATGTAGTTGTCTAGTTTTATCTGAGAGAATGAGAATAGACACGGAAGGATGGTATAAGAAAGTTGGAAATAATTAGGGTGTACAGGATCATTCTCTTTGCCCTCTTCAAGAGATATAAGAATACAAATGAGATATCTATGATGGGAACAGAGGCCAAGCTAAAAATCTACTCCCTCCCCTGGAAAACAGCAAATTCCCCATCCTTTAGAAATGGTTATATGAAAAGTTCTCCAACCCACTTTTGCCAGATGCCTTTTTGTTTCATTTTTTTCCAAGTAAGAAGAGAGGAAAAGGAGGGCATCTTTCTGCTTCTCTCACTTGTTCACTTTCCAAGACAAATCTGATTCATAAAAATGGTTGAACATCTGTCAGGTTGAGTTATTGCCTCCACCAAGAGGGTACCTTCTGACAGTCTTAGCTAAAATATTGCCTACTCTTGTGTCTCACTCTTAGATTGTTCATACCTCCATTCTCCCATTTTGTTAGTATCTACTATGGTTCTTGTCATAGAGTCCTGCCGAGTATTTCTTTGGTCTGAAGTGATATTCTATAAATATGGTTTATCATGGAACTGCTGAGGTCTGTGAAAACTCTGCTAATGTCCATGGTTGGAGTTACATTTCCAGCTCTTATGGTGTTTTCCTTGTTGTGATTTCAGGGCCCCAGTTAAGAATGTGACAATCTAATATGATGTTTCTAAAAGTTTGAGTGGTAAGAAGTGACCACCCTACCTGAAAAAGCACTCTCTTCTCACTTTCATCATTCTCTTTCCCCTCATGCTGCTTAATTTTTCTGATAGCACGTTCCAATCTTTGAAACTGCATTAATGATTTGATGGTTTAGTACTTGCTTGTCTGCCATGCAAATGTACATTGATTGAGGACCGAACCTTGTCTATTTTTCTTTTTTTTACTGGCTTGTCCTTGGTACCTAGGACAGTGCCTGGGCCATCATATGTAACTGTTGGATATGGAATGAATAGAGGAATGTATAAAGTCCTGGGAGGTCACACATATTATTCAGAATCAAACTATCCCTCTTGTCACCTGCACTGCCATTCTTTATTCCGATTCATTGTCATTACTCACCTGAATTTTGCCAACAGCTTCCTCACTGGTTTCCCTCTTTCTGGCTTTGCCCCCATTCACTTCAAATGATTCAGCTAAACTGTAAGTTGGATCAGATTACTTTTCCATTAAAAAGTTTCTATAGCTTTCTCTTTCAACCTAATTTAGCACCATCTCCTTGCTATGAGCTATCAGGTGTTACATGGTTTGCTTTCCGTTTACCTCTCGGACCCCAGTGCCTCCTATTCTTTTCCTTGCTTACTTCGCTCTAGTCACACTGGCCTCCTCGTTGTTCCTTAAACACCATGGCTCATCCCTTTCTCAGAGCCTTTGATCTCTTTGATCTTGTTACTCCATATTTCTGAAACCAAGATCCTTGTATAGCTTACCTTCCCACTCCTCTCAAGTCTTTACTCACAGTGCATCTTTTTGGTCAGTTTTTCTTTGGCCGCCCTGTGTAAAAGCTTTACATTTCACCCCTGGTATTTTATGTCTCCCTTTTGTACATGATTGTTTTCTTTAGAATTATTACTTCTAGCACATTATATATTTTATCTATGAATTATGTTTTTAATTATCTCTCTCAACTAGAATATATACTTAGTGAAGTTGCTGCTGCATGCCCAAAACCTAGAATAGCGCCTGGTGCATGGAAGGTTCTTAAGGATTATCTACTTAATGAATGTGTGAATGCAACTCTTTAGCTGTTCCACACTAAAAGACAGCCTCTCTTTCCACCTGCCTCTTCCCTAGATAATGCTGTTTATATGCCAAGCACCCCCTAATGTATACGTGCTCCTTCATGACAGCAACTTTCCCTTCTCTTCTATCCATTTCTTGAAGCTTCTGCTACTCACTGGCTATTTCTCTGGATAAGTTTCTTCCCTTCACTGGCTGAGATTTTTATTTGCAATCTAGTTAAACTAAGTGATCTCTAAGAGTCCTTCTACCTCTAACTTGCTAGGATTCTCTGATTTCCCTCAATTAAAATGAAAACAAAACAAAATTCAACACTCCTCGGAATAGGAAGAATCCACATTTTCCTCCACTGTTGGAGAAGCATGTGGGCTACAGAAAGGGTTTACTAAGGGATGGAATTTCTCTAACCATCTTTGAAATGGGAGACTCACTTGTCTTTAGAAGTCTTTAGCAAAGAAGATTCTATAAATCTCCCACTTCTCTGTCCTGGAGTCCAAGTAACCTATCTCTGTGTCTAGTTCTCTACTTGTTCAGCCTCCCAGACAGGCTAAGTACACAAGAATGTTACATTCATGGAAGTGAAAGTGCATGCCACTTGTGAAGTGGTAAACACATGTAAGGGTTAAGGAGAATAGTAACTTGCCTTCACAGGACTGTGCTCATAGCTTGAGAAATCTAATGCTGATTTTGTCCTCATTTATCATGGTACTCTGAGAAAGGGGTTTCCCTTGGATTGCTTCTTCCTTCCCAAGCTAAAATTGAAATAGTCATTTCCACAGAGGAAAAATGTAGAAAGATTAGAGTCACACGACTATATGAAACAATGCCCTGAAGCCTGTTATATTTTAAGTTAGTACACTCATACTTCCTGGAGAAGGAAATGGCAACCACTCCAGTATTCTTGCCTTAAGAATCCTATGGACAGAGGAGTCCATGGGGTTGCGAAGAGTCGGACACGACTGAGTGACTAACACACACACACATACTTGAAATTTGAGTGGTTTGTGTTTAACTCTCAATTACCTATATATGGGCCATTCAGAGTAGAATATCTAGAAAGATGGTGGACAAGCTGCAGATGGGAGGATGAAGTGGTTTTGCATAGATACAGACTGCTGACTATTATGCCATTTAAAAATATCTGTTGCTCCTAGAATGCTATAAAACAGACTGATTTTGTTGTTGAATATTAAATATTGGTCAAATGTTTTCTCTCCTTATATAAACCTATCATTCTTAATGACCTGAAAGATGTGTTTTGTTTCTCCAGTATTGAGGTTGTGTTTATAGAGTCTAGGGCTTCCCTGGTGGTCAGACAGTAAAGAGCCTGCCTGAAAGACAGGTCTGTGGAAGACCCAGGTTCGATCCCTGGGTTGGGAAGCTCCCCTTGAGAAGGAAATGGCAACCCACTCCAGTATTCTTGCCTGGAAAATCCCATGGGTGGAGGAGCCTGGCAGGTTACAGTCCATGGGGTCGCAAAGAGTTGGACTTGACTGAGCGACTTCACTTTCTTTTCACTTTTTATAGAATCTATCCCTTAGCTTTTCCTGAATTTAACTGAAAAAGCTAATGAGCCATTTGACTAAAACTTGGTGCTCAGTCTATGTGGGTGTGGGGAGATTTGTTTTTAATGGTGTTAAGCTTACTGACAGAAACTGGAATCGAACCTATGAACTTGCCTTCATTAGTACTGTGTTTGGACCTATGGAACTAGAATTGATGACAACTTCCATTTCACACTCAAAGGCTTTTCAGCATCTAAATCAAGGGCACTATTTTTCATTTAGTGTGGGCCCTGTTGTCCAAAGACAGTGCTGATTGTCTTATCCTAAAATTATCATTAAAGAAGAATGTTTCCCATCTCAGTCTTGTTGCCTGCAATTATTTATATAGCCTAATTTTTCTTTCAACTAATAGCTGCCGTTTGCCTTCCTGGAGGTTGCCCATGTCTGATAAATGAGTAGAGATTTTTTTAAAAAGTAGGAAGGGGAATGAAAGAAATTGGAGTCTTTTTCTGATATTGACTCACCATTGGAGGTTCCTCTCAAGTACCAGTAGATGGAGCAGAATGAGACTGCCGAAAATATCAATTTTCTAACAGTTGTCAGGTTTGGAACGCTGACAATCTTCCTGAAAACTCTCCTGATGAGATTTCAAAAGCCTTTCCAGCTTCTCAAACTCCCAAATGCCTGGAAACCTGAAGAAAAAAATATTTTTTTAAAAAAATTAGGTCAAGTTACAATTGCCAAATCTTTGATGTACAGCCCTTGTTGATGGTATTATATTATTTAATTTCCTAGACAAACATTTCTTTCACTGACCTTTGACTCATATACATTGTTGTCTTATTTTTCCTAGAAAAGTTATAACATAAGGAGGATTGAGGTCTTTCAAATACTTTGCCTCAAAACCCTTAGGTTATTTCAATTTTAGAGCTGCTAGATTAGACACCTTTTGCCTCTTGGCAATACTTATCTATCTATTACCTTATCTTGATGAACTGGAACACAATTAAACCAAACTGTCACTTTAAAAAGACAGAAATGATAATAAACCATGTTGTGTTCAGGGCTTTAAAGAAAACTGAATGATTTCAAGGAAGTATCCTGGGCTCTGTGAATATCTTACCCAGTTTCCTACTCTTCCCTACTACCTATTTTCAGTATCAGAATGTGAAAGTGTACAACCTGAAGACTCCAAGGTCCTGAGCATTCCTCAGTCAGCAAAAAGATCTAATGACAGTTACTCTACCCACTAAAGCATTTCAAAAGCATTAAACTGGAGTTGAAGCCCAAAGCCATTTGGTTACCCCTCAGTTGTCCAGGAAACATAACGAACAGAACCTGCCTTACAATTAGCAGTTTGGTTTTTAGAAATTATGCCATTCTTCCCCTTCTCTTGATCTAGGTTCAGAATCCATCGCTATATGTTTACCTGGAAGCCATCACCAGAGGTTCTATCTCTGGGAATATACTTTGCTCTGAACTAAATCTATAGATCCTACTTTCTCAGCCTACTCATGATGTCTGGGGTCCAGTTCTCTTCCAGAGTCCATTCCAAGTGCAAGGAGAAAGTTGATGAGCTGCTCAGTAACTTAAATACCTTGAAGTTGCAAAGTGTTACCAGACCATTTATCTCACGAGTACAGTTCAAAGTTTCTGGTCCAGAAAGAAATAATTAACTTGTGAGAGCTTCAGGGACCTCATCCCAAACAGGCAATTAAATTTTGCCAAACCAGAGTTGTTTGGAAAAGAAAAAAGTGATATTTTGTGTAGGGAAAACAAATAAAGAGAAAGGAGACTTTTGAGACCACGAGACTTTTGTATACCACTGTTGGGCTTTGCAGAGAACTAAGAAATAATTCTTTTTTATTTCAGTCTGTAGTCTCTTCACATTCTTTCTGTATTAAATTGGTGCCATGACAGAGCTTGCAGCTGGTAGAGAAATGCCTACCGGGGCACGGCTGGGATAGACAGTGCGCAACGGCAAGCGCGTGTGGTATTGATTCCCACGCTGAAATAGCCCTCAGGTTTGCCTTTCCAGTCCCATTTCCACCACCCCAGCCTGCTCCAACAGCTTCCATGGGAGCTTTTTGTCAACTGTATCAAGTCTGTATTCCTTCATGTGACATGCAAGGTCAACTGTGATAGTTCCCCATCTATCATTGAACGTTCATTTGTTCAGGCATTTACACATTACTGTATTTATTCTACAAATAATGATTACCCACCATGTGTCAGGCAACGGACTTTGCAATGAGGATACAATGGAGAAAAAAAAATCCAGACAGAGATCCCACTTTAATGGAGGGAAAATGGATATTAACCTAGCAATCAAGAATATAAATATGCACCTGTAATAAGTGTTACATGGTGATATTTTTATTGATTCTCACAACCACCTCTGTCTCCCACGACTTCTCAACAATTTCTGTCCAGTTGAGTCAGGATACTTTCTTCATTGCTCTTTGAAAGCTCACTCCTATTCTTTCTGCACCAATAGTCCTGATGGTCTACCAACCTCAAGAGCAAAATACTACGTAATCCATTTTTCAACACTCAGCCTAGTAATTTGGCTCTTTTGTTATATGTTTGTCTATGTTATTGGATTCTTTAGCTATATCATAGGTAACCTGAGGACAAAATGTTGTTTTTTCACTTCTGTAACACTTTTTATGGTAGTAGCAGTAGATAATAGCGGAGTGGGAAGCCGTCTGAGGTAGTGGTTATGACTGTGTACTCAGAGGCTTACTAACTATGTGACTTCGTTCAAGTAATTCAATTTATCTGTCCCTAATTTTCCTTTTCATAGGAAATAAGTAAATACATGGAAAGCGCTTAGAATAGTGCCTGGCACATGGAAAGTTTCAATAAATATTACCATTATTAGCTTTTTCTGCTTCTCCAAATGCATTTGCATAAGTTGGTTCTTTTATTTTATAAATGAAAAAATTGTGCCCTAAAGCAATGAAGTGAATTGGCTAAAGGTCACACAATTAATTAAAGACAGAGATGGAGAGAAAACTCAGGCTTTATTACTTCCAGATCAGTGACTTTTAAGAAATTATCTGTATGGTATTTTACTTGATGCTTTCTTTGAGGACAAAGGTCTCAAATCTGGTACTGAACAAGATTTTTTCCAGGTCCTTGGGTAACTCAGAATGCCATATTTTTACCACTTTATTAAGGCATCAATCATTAGCTGAAACTTGTTTCTCTGTCAATTAGTAAACAGTAATATTTAGGATTCTTTACTATCTGAGCCACGGCACTGCTAGAGGTAAAGAACCTGCCTGCCAGTGCAGGAGATGTAAGAGACATGGGTTCAGTCCCTGAGTCGGGGAGATTCCCTTGGAGTAGGAAATGGCAATTCCAGTATTCTTGCCTGGAGAATCCCATGGATAGAGGAACCTGGTGGGCTACAGTCCAAAGGGTCAAGAAGAATTGGAGGGGACTTAGCACAGCACAATATTGAAGATAAAGAATCAGCTCTTATGAAAGTACTTAACTTCAGTCAGCGTTATGACCACTGAATGCATCCCTGAAGTGTCATATCTCAAATTGTTTAAAAGGGAGGGCCTAATGAGAAAGTGGACACCTTACAAGCTGTCTGACATTGGGCTAGTCACTTTGACTTTCTGCGGCTTATTATTATTATTTTTACCATACAGACCATTTCCAAGGCCCATTCCAATTATGACCTTGGTTAAAGAGAAACTGTTCGTATTCAAAGCATCCTTTTTTGATAGTGGGTCATAAATATCTTTCCTGTGTATGAAAGATAACTAAGGAAGTTATGTTAAATCCTAGTATCAGTAAAAGGGTGGCAGGAAAGATCTGGGTTAAGGTAAAAAAAAAAAAAAAAAAAAAAAGCCGGGGAGAGGGGCATTTGTGGATTCTGTAGTTTAGTGCAGGGATGTATCCTAATAGTGAAATGAAGGCCTTAGAAGACTGAACAGCAGGAGTTACTGTGGGCAAAGGGAAAGAGGCAGGGGTTGGGGGACTAAGCTGATGGGAATATGTTTCTCTATTTTGGAAAGATTGTGACTAGTAGAAGACCTTTTCAATAACTCTACTTCTGACGCACTCTTGAAAGATCCTTAATCAGAGGATGAGCAAAAGAAAAAGTGTGTGGTGAATTCCAAAAGGCTAACTGTAATCCAGGCAATTCCTCATCACAGTCTTTGGATGCTTGTCTGGAGTTATGCACAAAACTACAATCTTCATTTAGCAAGTAACAATTCTGCCTTCTCCCTTTTCCTTATGCTATGAGATAGACCTGAGCTGTGTATTAGCAGGAAAAAAAGGGAGATGAAGTTCTGGACAGGACTGATCAGCCAGCTTTTCATGTGCTTAGTCGCTCAGTCATGTCCGACTCTTTGTGACCCCATGGACTGTAACCTGCCGGGCTCCTCTGTCCATGGGGATTCTCCAGGCAAGAATACTGAAGTGGGTTGCCATGCCCACCTCCAGGGGATCTTCCCAACCTAAGGATCAAACCAAGGTCTCCTGCATTGCAGGTGGATAACTTCACCATCTGGGCCACCAGGGAAGCCCTGGTGGCTTCTCATAATAGTCTTAAAATAGATTTATAAGGAATTTGTCTCAACACTGGAAATGATGTGCTCATATTCAAATAGAAAAATGTTCTTCCCACCTGTGATGCTTTGAGGTTGATCCTAGACAAATGGAACATATCCTTTTCTTTTATTTTCACATTTCATGGTAAATATTTATTTCTTGTAATTGCACAGTACCCAAGTGGATCTCTGTATTTGGCCCCTGCCGTCAGATACAAAGATTGAAAACTTTGAAATTGCCTTTGAAAACTAAGGATCAATAAAAGAAAAAATATGAGAAAAACATGTTTATGAATGATAACTAAAGGGAACTCATGACACTGCCTTATTTAACTTTGAAAATGTCTGTAAATACCAAATTAAAAAATAAAGTATAGTTTGAGACAAATGTCCCATCTTGCCTATGACAGTGCATTAGGAATAATAGAAGTGGTAAGTTTAGAATCAAGGATGAGAACCCTAATTAATGCAGTGTGCAGTAAGATTACCAAATGCTATATCCCAGCTATAGTAGTGCCTAGGGTACAGCAGGTACCCATAAATATTTGTTGAAATAAAGAATTAATCAATAAATGCCTCCTTCCAGAGGTGGCTCAAACTAAATACTGTAAAAATCATTCTTTCTCTCCAAATTAAAATATTTTCCATTTGAAACATATAAAGAAAAGGACTATGGAGTGGCTACTAAGGGTCTAGGGTTTTAACCTGTGAATGGTTCATAAAGGAACTTATAGAACACTTCTAACAACTTTGTGTCTGAGAGATTCATCCAGGCTCAGGAGGCATAATTAGCCTCAATGCATTCCTCAAAGTTGAACAATTAAAACTTATTTCTTCCAAACCCCCAAAGATGCCACACTGGGCATTGTTAAGAAGTTGGCAGACTTGGCAGTTAACTTAACCTGAAACTTCCAGCCCTATAATGACATACTAATTGTAAACAATGGGGGAATGGAGAATTTCTCAAGATGAGAGTGGAGAAAATTTGAAGGCTTAAAAACAATAGAAAAAAAAATGTTCTGTATGAACAGAAGCCAAGCAGTGGGACTTAATTTCAAAAACTTTTTATGAGTTTCTCATAAGAGAGTTGTACCAAATGTGTTCATGTAAATGGCACCAACTTCAGAATATGAGACTTTATCATAAATGACCCCAATATAAAAATGCAAATGCCCTCTTGGGAGATCTGAGTTCTAGGCTTGGCTATGTCACAAACTTGCCTTATTATTGTAGTATGTCTATTAACCTCTTCATGTTTTTGAAATGGTGAACCATCATCCCTACTCAAAGTACTGCATATGGGTAGTGTAAAGAACCAAATTACATACTGAGTATGAAACACACTCAAAAGATAAAGAAATATGCAAATCGTGGAATTATTTTAAGGGTTTAAAAAGAATCAGAGTCTATAGATCTCAATATCAGGTCTAAATTTCAGGTAGAATACACTGTGCCTTCTCTGATTTATTTTTGGGGGAAATATATATCTACTTGCTATATAGATTATTTCATTTACATTTACAGAAGACCATTGAAACATAATCACACTTTAATTTTGTAGATTAAGAAATAGCCTTAAGGAAATAAAACAATTTGTGGCCTAGATATGCAATGTGCCTAGAGCATAGTGAAGTGAAAGTCTGACTCTTTTCGACCCCATGGACTATATAGTTCATGGAATTCTCCAGGCCAGAATCCTGGAGTGGGTAGCCTTTCCCTTCTCCAGGGGATCTTCCCAACCCAGGGATCGAACCCAGGTCTCCTGCATTGCGGGCAGATTCTTTACCAGCTGATCCACCAGTGAAACCCAAGAATACTGGAGTGGGTAGCCTATGCCTTCTCCAGCAGATCTTCCTGACCCAGGAATTGAATCAGGGTCTCCTGCATTGCAAGTGGATTCTTTACCAGCTGAGCTACCAGAGAAGCCCCTAGAATATAAGAAACACTCAATAAAAGACAATTAGTATTATGGACATTATTTATCATGTAGTCATTTGATATATTCAGATCAGAAGCATTTTAAGCTTCTGAGGAGGAACATGATGATTAAAAACTATTGACAGCATAGTTTGTAGAGAGACAACAAACTCAATGCAGAAGTCTAGTTTCCAGAAAATTTACATTTCTTTATCTATTGATTGATTCATTAATTGATTTATTCTGCTGCTGCTAAGTCACTTCAGTCATGTCCAGCTCTTTGTTACCCCATGGACTGTAGTCCACCAAGCTCCTCTGTCCATGGGATTCTCTAGGCAAGAATACTGGAGTGGATTGCCATGCTCTCCTCCAGGGGATCTTCCTGACCCAGGGATCGAACCTGTGTCTCTATGCCTCCTGCATTGGCAGGCAGGCTCTATACAACTAGCACCACTTGGGAAGCCCAATGGATTTATTCATAGAAATTTAAATTACTTCATCTATTGATTGATTGACTGATGTATTCACTTGTTAAATAGACATATATTGATTACATACTATGGTTTCAGACAATATATCAGAAGCTCAATGAACATAAATAAATATGTCTAGGTCCCTAACTTCAATAATCTTGTCATTTAGTAAGGAGAGGCCGATGCCTAAAAGAGTGTATGCAAAAAAAAAGTGTTGCTGGTGCTTTGATAGGAATGACAGCTATATCGGGACAAAGAAAAGAGGCTGGTCAATTCCACTGGGAGTGATATACTGTCAGGAAAGTTTAACTGAGGAGGAAAGCTTGAAGTTAAGTCTTTAAGATATGTGGATGCTAGTCTGGAAACATGTAGGAAGGTAGAAGGGAAAATCAGAGAGAGGTACTAAGGCCCAGAGATGTGAAAAGTCCTACCTAGTTTGGGAAACCAAAAGCAGCTCAGCATAATAGGACCTGACACGTAAAGAGAAAATGAGGGAAGCAATCAGGTTGCAGAGTTAGGCAGAGGTCATAAATGGTGTTGTCCACCATGCTAAAGACTTAGACTGTGTTCTGAGTGGAAAGTCACTGAAGAGTTTAATAGGTATATGGTTGATTTTGGTTTTATAAAGATCACCTTGACAGCATTGTGGAAGATGAAATGAGTGAGGCAAGTCTGGAGACAGCAAGACTCGTTGGAAAGTTGCTGCAATAGTCCAGATGAGGCTTGAACCAAGGTTTCAGTAGTATCTTTATATGTAAAATGGGAATAATACTAATTCATAGTGTTTCGTGAGGACTAAAAGAGTTAATGGTGGGCCACAGTCCGTACAGTCAGACATGACTGTGTGACTAAGCACAGCGCAGCACACAAAGGATTTAATACTTGTTCTTAGGACAATGAATGGCATTGTGTGTTGTGGGCAAAGTCACTTCAGTCATCTCTGACTCTTTGTGATCCCATGGACTGTAGCCCTCCAGACTTCTCTGTCCATAGGATTTCCCAGGCAAGAATACTGGAGTGGGTGCCATTTCCTCCTTCAAGAGATCTTCCCGACCCAGGATTCAACCCAGTCTCCTGCATTGCTGGCGGATTCTTCACCGTCTGAGCCACCAGGGAAGCCCAAGAATACTGGAGTGGGTAGCGTATCCCTTCTCCAGGGGATCTTCCCGACCCACGAATCCAACCAGGGTCTCCTACATTGCAGGTGGATTCTTTATTGTCTGAGCCACCAGGGAAGCCCAATATATGCATATAACAGATTTTATTTATCCTTTCATTCATTGATGGACATTTGGATTGTTCCCACTTTGGGGATATTATGAATAATGCTGCTGAAAAATAATCATGTACCAGTTTTACTGTGACATATGTTGTCATTTCTCTTGGGTATGTACCTAGAAGTGGAATTGCTGGGTCACATGGTAACTCCAAGTATAATCATTTGAGGCACTACCAGATTATTTTCCAAAATGATTGCATCATTTTATATTTCCACCGGCAATGTATGAGTGTTCTGATTTCCCCAGCTTCTCACCAACACTTGTTATTATCTAACTTTTTAATACTATAGATAGTTATTCCAGTTAGTGTCAAGTGGTATCTCATTGCTCTTTTGATTTGTTTTTTCCTGATGACTAATAATTTTGAGCATCTTTTCATGTGTATGGGTGTTTTCTTTTTTTTGCCATTTGTATAGCCTCCTTGGAGAAATGTCTATTCACATTCTGTGCCATTTTTCTCCTTTGCCACTTTTTAATTCAACTTTTTGTCTTTTCATTGTTGAGATGTAATCAGTTCAGTTCAGTGGTTTAGTCATGTCCAACTCTTTGCAACCCCATGAACTGCAGCACACCAGGCCTCCCTGTCCATCACCAACTGCCGGAGTCCACCCAAACCCATGTCCATTGAGTCGTTGATGCCATCCAATCATCTCAGCCTCTGTCATCCCCTTCTCCTCCTGCCCTCAATCTTTCACAGCATCAAGGTCTTTTCAAATGAGTCAGCTCTTCGCCTCAGGTGGCCAAAATATTGGAGTTTCAGCTTCAACATCAGTCCTTCCAATGAACACCTAGGACTGATCTCCTTTAGGATGGACTTGGTTGGATCTCCTTGCAGTCCAAGGGACTCTCAAGAGTCTTCTCCAACACCACAGTTCAAAAGCATCTATTCTGCGCTCAGCTTTCTTTATAGTCCAACTCTTACATCCATACATGACCACTGGAAAAACCATAGCCTTGACTACACAGACCTTTGTTGGCAAAGTAATGTCTCTGCTTTTTAATATGCTGTCTGGGTTGGTCATAACTTTACTTCCAAGGAGTAAGCGTCTTTTAATTTCATGGCTGCAATC
The DNA here is from genome assembly GCF_029378745.1 of Bos indicus. Lineage (NCBI taxonomy): Eukaryota > Metazoa > Chordata > Mammalia > Artiodactyla > Bovidae > Bos > Bos indicus. The sequence goes on along the minus strand of NC_091789.1, from coordinate 15,576,909 downwards.
GCCATCTGCAGTGATTTTGGAGCCCAGAAAAATAAAGTCAGCCACTGTTTCCACTGTTTCCCCATCTATTTGCCATGTAGTGATGGGACCAGATGCCATGATCTTTGTTTTCTGAATGTTGAGCTTTAAGCCAACTTTTTCACTCTCCTCTTTCACTTTCATCAAGAGGATTTTTAGTTCCTCTTCCCTTTCTGCCATAAGGGTGGTGTCATCTGCATATCTGAGGTTATTGATATTTCTCCCAGCAATCTTGATTCCAGCTTGTGCTTCCTCCAGCCCAGCGTTTCTCATGATGTACTCTGCATAGAAGTTAAATAAGAAGGGTGACAATCTACAGCCTTGACGTACTCCTTTCCGTATTTGGAACCAGTCTGTTGTTCCATGTCCAGTTCTAACTGTTGCTTCCTGACCTGTATACAGGTTTCTCAAGAGGCAGGTCAGGTGGTCTGGTATTCCCATCACTTTCAGAATTTTCCACAGTTTATGGTGATCCACAGAGTCAAAAACTTTGGCATAGTCAAGAAAGCAGAAATAGATGTTTTTCTGGAACTCTCTTGCTTTTTCCATGATCCAGCAAATGTTGGCAATTTGATCTCTGGTTCCTCTGCCTTTTCTAAAACCAGCTTGAACATCTGGAAGTTCACGGTTCACATATTGCTGAAGCCTGGATTGGAGAATTTTGAGCATTACTTTACTAGCATGTGAGATGAGTGCAATTGTGTGGTAGTTTGAACATTCTTTGGCATTGCCTTTCTTTGGGATTGGAATGAAAACTGACCTTTTCCAGTCCTGTGGCCCCTGCTGAGTTTTCCAGATTTGCTGGCATATTGAGTGTAGCACTTTCACAGCATCATCTTTCAGAATCTGAAATAGCTCAACTGGAATTCCTTCACCTCCACTAACTTTGTTTGTAGTGATGTTTCCTGAGGCCGACTTGACTTCACATTCCAGGATGTCTGGCTCTGGATGAGTGATCACACCATCATGATTATCTGGGTCATGAAGATCTTTTTTGTACAGTTCTTCTGTGTATTCTTGCCACCTCTTCTTAAAATCCTCTGCTTCTGTTATAGTTCTTTATATATTCTAGATATAAGCCCTTTAACAGATATACAATTTGAAAATATTTTCTCAAATTCTGTGGGTTGTATTTGCACTTCTTGATAGTCTTTGCTCTGAAACAAAAAGTTGTAATTTCAGTGAAGTCCGATTTACCTATTTTTTATTGTTGCTTATGCTTTTGTATTATATAACAGACTCTTGCCAAACTCAAGATCATGAAGATGTACCATACGTTTTCTTCTAAGACTATATAATTTTAACTCTGTCTTAGCCTATTCAGGCTTCTGTAACAAAAAAGCGCAGAGTGGCTTGCTTATAAACATTTATTTCTTATAGCTCTAGAGGCTGGAACCTCTAAGATCAAGGTACCAGTAAGATTGAGTGAAAGTCCTCTCTTTAGTTCATAGCCTGCACCTTCTTGCTGTGCACTCACAATGTGGAAGGTTGTAAGGATCTTTCTGGAGACTTTTTTTTTATAAGGGTGATAATCCCATTCATGAGGACTCCACCTTTATGACCCAAGTACTTCCTAAACTCCCATTTTATAATGCCATAATATTTGGGACTTGGTATTTCAACATGTTAATTTTGGAGGAACATATTCAGACCATAGAAATCTCTTAAACTTGATCCATTTTGAGTTACTTTTTGCATATAGTGTGAAGTGAGGGTTCAACTACATTCCTTTGAATACAGTTTTTCCAGAATCATTTGTTGAAAGCACCATTCTTTCCCCATTCAGTCATCTTGACACCCTTGTTAAAGATTAGTTGAACATACATCACTAATTATTAGAAATGCAAATCAAATCTACAATGAGATATCACCTCATACCAGCCAGAAAGGCTATCATCAAAGAATCCACAAACAATAAATGCTGGAGAAGGTGTTGAGAGATGGGAACTCTCCTACATTGTTGGTGGGAATGTAAATTGGTACAGTCACTATGGAGAACAGTATGGAGGTTCCTTAAAAAACCAAAAATAGAGCTTCCATATGACCCTGCAATCCCACTCCTGGGCATATATCCAGAGAAAAACATGATCTGAAAAAATACATGCAGTCTAATGTTCATTGCAGCAGTGTTTACAATAGCCAAGACATGGAAGCAAACTAATGTCCATTGACAGAAGAATGGATAAAGAAGAAATGGTACATCTATACAATGGAATATTACTCAGCCATTAAAAATGATGAAATAATGTCATTTGCAATGGGAAGGATGGACCTAGAGTGTCATACTGAGTGAAGTAAGTCAGACAGGGAAGGAGAAATATTGTATGACTTCCCTTATGTGTGGAATGTGAAAAGAAATGATACAAGTGATCTTGAAAATGATAGAAGTGAGCTTACAAAAGTCTGTGAAAAACAGACTCACAGACTTTGAGAACAAGCTTATGGGTTTCTGGAGGGAAGGAGAGGGGAAAGGGACAGTTAGGGAGTTTGGGATGGACATGTACACACTGCTATATTTAAAATGGATAACCAACAAGGACCTACTGTTTAGCACGGGAAACTCTGCTCAATGTTATGTGCCAGCCTGGATGGGAGGGGAGTTTGGGGGAGAAGGGATGCATATACATGTATGACTGAGTCCCTTTGTTGTTCACCTGAAACTATCACAGCATTGCTTGTTATTTGGCTATATCCCAATACAAAATAAAAAGTTCAAAAAAGTCAGCTGAACACAGATGTATGAACATATTTTTTGACTTCTATTCCATTTATCTATAATGTCTGTCTTTGTGTTGTTAACACACCATCTTGATTACCATGATTTTGTAATAAGTCTTGGAATAAGGAAGTGTGAATCCCACTACTCTATTCTCTTTTTCAAGTTGTTTTGGCTATTCCAGGTCCCTTTAAATTCCATATGAATTTTAGAATCAACTTGTAAATTTCTACAAAGAAGTAAGCTGGGATTCTGATAGGAACTGTACTGAATCCGTAGATAAGTTTTGGGAGTATTGTCATCTTAGCAGTGTCATGTCTTCTGATTCATGAATATTGGGTGTTTTTCAACTTATTTAGATCTTTATTTTAAGAACGTTTTATAGTTAAGTATCTTATTCTTTTTGATGCTTATTGGTAACGGAAGTGTTTTCTTGTTTTCATTTTCAGATTGTTTATTGCAAGTGATTTTTGTATATTGATCTTGTTTCTTGAAATCTTACTGAACTTGTTTATTTGTTCTAATCATTTTCTCAATAGATTCCTTAGGATTTTCTGTATTTAAGATTATGAAATCTGAGAATAGAGATAATTTTACTCGTTCCTTTCCAGTCTGTGTATGTCTTTTATTTCTTTCAATTGGTAAATTGCCCTGTCCAGAACCTCCATTACAATGTTGAACAGGTGTGGCAAGAGTGGAACTTTTCTTGTTCCTGATTTAGAGGGAAAGCCCCCACTTCCCCCCCCCCCCCCACATTAAGTATGATGTTACCTTCAGATTTTTCTTAGATTCTCTTTATCAGTCTGAAAGTTTCCTTCCAATCCTAGTTTGTTGGGTGTTTTACTCATGGAGTGGAATGTTGAGCTTTTAATAAAGGAATATTAGAGGCTTTTACTGAGATAGCTATCATTGTTTCCATTTGCATATAGACTGGATGAATACATTTTAAGATTTTTTTTTTCTGCATTAAAACATTAGGTAACATGATTCTTTAATAATGAACTTTAAGGGACTGTGCCAAGTTTTACTTTATTAAGGATAGTGTGTCAATTGCTGCTGGCCCCTAGTTTGACACTGACAAAAGTTTTGATGTGTAAAACTTTTCATTTCAATATTTTCTGCAGTGTACTTTGGCCCATGCTACACTAGAGCAAGATCTACTCCAGCATGTTAAACATCTGTGCAAATGTTCTCACCAATTTATCTTTCATGCTTACTAGGAAATGAGAATGGGGACAAATTGTGTTACATGTAAAATGTCTTAAATTGATTTAATCTCTCATTTCCTGGAAGCTTGGAAACCTTTCTTATACTGTCCTTCTTGATAGGATTACTAGACAGAAATGAGGGGTCAATATTCTCATTCTTAGGTGCAGATAGAGATCAGTCAAGGAACTTGGTCACTCTGTCCATCATTTTATCATGGAATTCTCATCACTTCAGTTGTAAAGAAAGGAAACATTTAAGCTAAAGCTTCCCCCCATTTTTTAAAGCTATGTCTTAATTTGAGTTACCATAAAAAACACTACGGATTGGGTGGTTTAAACAACAGATACTTATATATCTCACAATTCTGGATGTTGGGAAATCCAAGGTCAAGGTACCATCTGAGCTGGTTCACGGTGAGGACTCTTGTTCCGATTTGCATAGAGATGCCTTTTTGTGGAATTGTCATATGCTGGAGAGAGAGAGAGTTTTCTCTCTCATGTATCTTGTAAGGGCTTCTCACATGACTCAATTACCTCTGAAAGGCTCCACCTCTACAAACCATTACATTAGGGATTAGGACTTTAGTAGGTGAATTTTGGAAGAACACAAGCTGAAAGTTTAAAGAGATATGTAATTCACACAATATTTCCCTCAATTATGTTATATTAATGCTAATTTGTGCGAGGAGTTGGGGCAAAGGGACTCCAATTCTCCTCTAGATGACTTCATTTTTTAAAAAGAAATTGCAGTGTATTTTATTTTTTTAATTATGTATTTATTTTTGGCTGTGTTAGATCTTGGTTCTTGTGAGGGCTTTTCTCCAGTTACAATGAATAGGGGGCCACTCTCTAGTTGTGGCGCACGGGCTTCTCATTGCAATGGTTTCTCCTGTTGCAGATCACGGGCCCTAGGGCGCACAGGCTTCAGTAGTTAAGGCAAGTGGGCTCAGTAGTTGTGGCTCTCTAGCTGTAGAGCACAGGCTCAATATTTGTGCTGCACAGGCTTAGGTGCTCTGCAGCATGTGGGATCTTCCCGGTTAAGGATTGAACCCCTGTCTCCTGCATTAGGAGGGGATTCTTTGCCCCTGATCCTCCAGGGAAGCCCTAGATGACTTTAATTCCACTATTGACATATTAGCACATCTAAGAACACTAGCAGCAAGGAAAACTAATATTTGCATAACATTCAGTTTATAGAACATTTTTATACTTATCAAAATTACTCCAATATCAAAGCAATGAAATATCCATTCCATAATGTAGTGGGAAGGGCACCTTAAGATATGTCATATAGGAAATCATGCTGCTGCTGCTGCTGCTGCTAAGTTGCTTCAGTCGTGTCCGGCTCTGTGCGACCCCATAGACGGCAGCCCACCAGGCTCCGCCTTCCCTGAAATTCTCCAGGCAAGAACACTGGAGTGGGTTGCCATTTCTTTCTCCAATGTGTGAAAGTGAAAAGTGAAAGTGAAGTCGCTCAGTCGTGTCTGACTCTTCGCAACCCCATGGACTGCAGCCCACCAGGCTCCTCCATTCATGGGGTTTTCCAGGCTAGAGTACTGGAGTGGGGTGCCATCGCCTTCTCCTAGGAAATCATGAAAGCTCCCTTAATAGAGACTCAGATAAAAAATTTTCATGTTAATGACATCCTTAAATTTCCACAATAGCCCTTAAGAATCTTCTAGTCAAGAAGTATACTTAAGGTCCTGACACTTGTTTTAATTTCCTTTATAAAGCTTTTATTAACTTCCAACAAAATAATCAAACTCTACCATTTACCGAAACCATAGATTTGCCTTTTGAAGGAGAATGTAAATCTTGGCTTTTACCAGGCATCTCAGTGAAAGATGAGAAACCATTATGTATTTTAGCTTTCTATTTTGGGTCCCCCTAACCTTTTGATAGACAGATGCTAAGTCTAATGCAGCTGAAACTTCATCCAGTGGCTGCAACACTGGACAAAAGCCGAAAGGACCTGGGCTTCATATTTGAACCAAATAGATTCAAGGGCTCAAGGAGAGGTATGGACAAGTTATCAATTTTCATATTTTCTGATAATGAGTTTTGTCTAGAAAAACTATTTTTATGATCACCAGTTGACCAGCTTGGACAATACACTAAATGCACTCTTGAAGCCAGAAATTAGTATTTTAAAATTGAGAGGAAACAGTTTCCTCAGGAAGTATACTTTTCTGGTCATTTACAGATTTTGACTCTTTAGATTGTAAGCTTTACATTCACTGTCTCACACACATTCATTCATTTCACTCATTCTTAAAAGCATTTATTCAGTGCCTGCTACTTTCTTGGCTTGCCTCCAATTATTTCTTTGAAAAGTGACTCATTTGGAACACACCTAAAAACATGGGCTAGTTATTAGATATTTTTAAGTGCAGTCCAAATGCATCAAATCTGAAGGTTGTTGGGGAGGGCTTTGGAAACAGGCTCATCGCTCCTGACGTTTCCTCTGCTGAGAATTTGCAGGGAGCCTCGTAAAAACTAAGGGCCAGAGGAAATGCCCCCTGTGATGCTCCACATTTCCTCTCCCACAGTGACAACATACGCCTGGGATGGGTCACAGTGCCCATGTTTGCTTATCCCCATGGGGCCTCTTCTTGCCCTTTGCTTTCAGCTTTTGTGTCACGCAAGTCCTTGGCAGCTAACATCACAGCTTCCCAGGTGACCGAGTATGGAAGATTTTATACTTCTCATGAAAGCCAACCTAGAACAGAGATTTCAAAGACCAGTGAAGGAAGCGTTCTCACAGCAGGTGTTTTGGCTGTTCTGATTGATGCCCTTTCGTTTGGATAGCAGAGAAGCCAACCTCTTGGTTAAAAGAACATCCATGATTTCTCTGAGACGTCGTGCACTGTCAAGAGTTCATGTTGTATCGATGCACCTTCCCTGCCCATTAAATGGAATCATCTGAGTCTCTCCATATATAAGTCAGGCTAGCCAAGTTCTTTAAAGAAGATATTAAATCCATTGGACAGTCTTTTAATTCAAGATGGACAATTATATCCTCGATCTCACTTCACCATATCTTCCAAGTACCATGAAAATATCAGAATAACTATAAAAGTGAAAATAAACCTGCAGTTGCAATGACGAATAGGGAGTAAAGTTGTAGAAGTGAAAACTATTAGAAGACTGAACAAATTTAAATTAATTTGGGGAAGTAAAAAACATGTGGGCTGGTGTTCATGATGAAGGTAAATAGAGTCAAGGCTCCTGCAATCTAAGCTAGAAAAAGGACAGGGCAACTAGGAAAGCAATATTATATTTTTCTCTGAAACTCTGGAAAAGCAATGCTCAGAACTAACAGAGATATGGACATTGAAAGGACCATAGGTCAGAACATAAATGTGGGTACATGTATTGATTTGTTTGCAATCTACTCTGTGAATTTTCATGTTGGCCAATGGAAGAAAAGTAAATATACAATTATCATACGTGGAGTCTGTGACATATGGAGATTTACTGCGTCCTCAGAAAACATACATATCCCCAGGGGATAATGTTTGGGAGAAACTTTTCTTAGAAAAAAATTAGGCTTCTGGTTATTGAAACTGACTATTCCAACACCTCTCTTCACAGTATATTCTCAACCAAAGATTGCTCCCTATTAAAAGATACGTGACAAAAATGAATCAACAGGGCATGTGTGCTAAGATACTGTAATGGAAATGAGGCAAAATACAGCAAATGAGGCAGTTGGAGCATACATAACAAGAATATGCCCCAAGCCAGAAGAAAATATTGAACACAGACTTCTGTCTCAAATAAAATAAAGACAATGTGGAATTTCAGAAATAGGACCTCAAAGATGAGCTTCACAAATTTAAAGAAAAGATAATAATCAGACAATGGGAAATGACAAATGAACCAGCAGAGCTCCAGAAAGATATGTAATATGAAATAACTTTAAAAATTAGAGGAATAAAAAGCTCAAGGAATACTAGAAATGAGAAGCTAGGCATCCGTGAACATACAATCAGAGTCATTGTATATACATCCACTCCAGTGGCTTGAAATAGATCAAGTTGAAATGGATAAGAAAAGGGAGCTGAGAAGATCTGAACAGAAAAGCATAAATATAGGGGGAAATAAAGATAAAATAGATACATAATTGACATTTACAAAAAAAGGGAACAGAAAAATAAAATTAAAAGTGTTATAGTAATACTATAAGACCCTAACTTGCATAATCAGA